>NC_142048.1:16633800-16945300 GCF_982192425.1 Myodes glareolus | reverse complement strand
TATCAAATCCTACCTGACTAGAATGTCACCCCTTGGAAATCTGAAGCTATTGCAGTTACTGTAATTGCTACATCGCTTTCCCCAAAGCAAAACAATGTAGGCTCTTTTCTATCTCTGACAAAGCAGAAATAACTATTATTTAATGGCACAAAAGATGCTGAGCCTGGAGTACTTCGTAGTGTATTTCTCTCATGGTTAGGAAGAAATAGAGAGAGAAACTACCCAGATTTATCCAAGTGTAGCGATAACAAGCATTTTAATTAGTGAGAGTATAATATCCCCGATTTCACTACAGCGATCAAGTATAGAATCATGTAATTTGTAGGAGCAAATGAAAAGAAAGCATTTTATACTAAAATAGAACAGGGACATGCAGACAACTGACTTAGTATCTCATCCAGCTGATGTCACTTGGCAGCAAATGCTTTAATTTGCTGAGTCCAGCGTGTGAGAGTGTATACCAATGGGGCCATAGTTGTGGATGTTAATCAAGTCTGGAACTATGTGTAGAATCTACATCTCCCATATAATACTAAACAACAATTGAATCACCTGCTTAAGTTTTGAACACTCTACTTAAAGTTTAAAAAGATCACTTTATAATTTACACATTTTCCCCAAATTTTTGTGTTTAAATGTTATGAAAGGGCTATTACAGTGTTTCTATCAGTGTTTTTAAAGTCTCAGCTCTCAGATAAATACATAAAAGTTTCTTTGTGATCTATTGCTTTCCCCCAAACATATGGAAATCAACCTATAAACTATATATTCCTGTGTATGAACAAGAAACCAAAATGATAGTGCCTTAGAATTGGGCTCTTGCAAATTTAAAACTGAGGTGATTTCAGAGAATGTGACCTGGTATAGTTTCAGAGGAATGTGACATAATGCTTTACGCACAGGATCAATGAAAGTCACACTAGGGAAAATATTCAAGTTTAATTATTCCAGTCTCCAAAAAGAATTTTGAATCCATATGTCCCACATAATTCATGGTTTTCTTCTAGGGCAAGAAATTGAGTATCCTGTGAAGGAATGTCATTTTTATAGTTTTGGCCACATTCTTCTTAATGCTTTTTAGTATATTTGTAACATGAGGGGCTGACTTGTTGGGGTTTCTGTCCCGCCCGGTACCCCACAACCAGCAAACCCCAAAGAAAATCACACACAAGACTCCATAAGATTATAACCTGATTGGCCCATTAGGTCAGGCTTCTTATTAGTCCTTGTAACTTATATTAATCCATTATCATTATCTATGTTAGCCATAATGGCGCAGTACCTTTTCCAGCAGGGCAGCTTACATGTTTCCTCTCCAGTGGTCTGGGCAGAACTGCCGAGGGAGCTTCCTGCTTTCCAGAATACTCCCAGTCCCTTTGCTCCACCTCCACTTCCTGTCTGGCTTTCCCACCTATACTTCCTGCCTGGCCAATCAACGTTTTATTAAAATATGATTGACAGAATACAGACAATTCTCCCACACCATATATTTATATCTCTTGTATAACATAATCCAGAATTATGGATTCAAGAATTCAAGAAAATATTTAGGAAGTAAATAACTATATATAATAATCCTTATTTTCTAAATAGAATGATAATCCTTTAAAAAAACTGCATAACACTTGGATAGACTGATTTTTTTCTACTATGGGGGAATCACTTGATCTTCAACTGGACCCTTGTAGCTGGTGGGGAGATGTACTTTCCCAATGGGAGACATGCTTAGGTCTTCTCCAATTTTGTTTGGATATTTGTTTCAATGTTAGAGCATTTGTGTTTATCTCGTTTGTCATTTAATACTAATTGATGGGAGTTTGTTCGCTGCCTCTTATTCCCATACATAATTATGTCATTATTGTGATGTTATAATATCAAAAGATATTAAAATATCAAAAGCTAGAAAAGATATTAGAATATCAAAAGCTAGGTAAAGGAAGGTGAGGGTATCTGAAAATCTCATCTCAAGTAAGCTGTATCTACTTCAGTGTAAAGGGGTGAGTGCTATCGTCCACAAAATTATATGTCACAATCTTCTCTGATGTGAAGGCCTTTGGATGGAGCTTATAAGAAGACTGAATCATGAAAATAACAAAGCTCATGAGTAGAAATAACATCATTACAAATGAGAGCAATCCCAGAGAGTTCTTTAGGTCTAATGAGGACACCAGAAGATGGCTAATTGCAACCCAGACAGAGGGCCTTGCCAGAATCCAACTAGCCCAGCATCCTGGTTTCTACTTTGTAGCCCCACCAGACATAAGAGAAACCATTTCTGTTATTTTTTAGGGCACTCGGTTGTTGTTGGATTTCCTTTATTGTAGCCCCAGGTTGGAATGTCAAAATGTTGTTGGTTGTTTTGCTCTTTACTCTGTTGGGGGGGCTTGATACCCAG
Organism: Myodes glareolus; assembly: GCF_982192425.1. Lineage (NCBI taxonomy): Eukaryota > Metazoa > Chordata > Mammalia > Rodentia > Cricetidae > Myodes > Myodes glareolus. The sequence continues at coordinate 16,942,905 of NC_142048.1, read as the reverse complement.
CTGCCCAGTTATGACAAAGAGGTTTATCCTTAGTTATAAATACCTAACCTTAGCTTGGATTGTTTCTAGTCAGCGTTTCTTACCTTAAATTATCCCATCTACTTTTTGTCTCTGCGGTTTTCCTGTTCTTACCTCTGTACATCTTACTCTCATTCTGACTCTGTGGCAGGCCATGTGACTGGGTGCTGGCTCCCAGCATCCTCCTCCCATTTCTTCTCTTGTTCCTTTTCTCCTCTTTCAGATTTCTTCTAGTTATACTCTCTGCCTACTAGCCCCTCCTATCTTTTCGCCTGCCTTGCTATTGGCCATTCAGTCACCATCAGGTGTTTTAGACAGGCAAAGAACTGCAGAGTTGAAAAAAATGCAGCATACACAAAAGGAACACATCGTAAAATTTTTTTCTACAATGCATCATCTATAGTACTTTATTGTAACAACTTGAGCTAAGGTATTTCTCTAGAGTCATGCATTATGTGGATATGCTTTAGGATGTGCAGTAACTAAACTGAATTTAAACTGCGTTCTAAAAAGTGGTCGATATTCAAATATAATACTTTACTTCTTTTACAGTCATATTTTAAATAGCTTTTAAACAAAAAACTATTTTTTTAACTCTAAGAGTTTGTTCTTCCAATCTGAGAAGTTAAATGGAGGAGAGCTATGGGAAACACAAGGAACTGAAATGTAGAATTTTCTGGAACTTGGATAGTGAGTAAATTCTTTTTAGAAACATAAAAGTACAGTTTTGATTTATTATTTTATATCTGCAGTTTGAGTCAAAGGAAAAGGTTTGCAGTTTTTTATTCTTTTTGCAAGTTTTACTATAAAAGTTATACAGACATTATATCAATGTGTCATAGAGGAGTTTGAATACACCTAGAGACAGATAAAGAAATGGTTATTGACAGAAGCTGGCACATCTTATTTCTCACATTGAATGTTTAAATCGCCCTCTCACAGGAAAGACAGAGACGCTACACGTTTGGTGTCCCGATGAGACAGATATCCACTGGGGATGATGCTTCATCACCTTTTCTCTAAGTGTCTATCCAACACAAGGTAACAAAATCAGCGAGTAATCAATGTGTTTGAAGGTGGCAGTTCATGTCTACCCAGAGTTTCATGAGGTATTATGTTTCAGGCCTGTTATATCATGTTGATAGTTAAAGTTGCCGTCTCCACAGTGGTCAAGGGAGAAATGACTTTTCTCTTTTCATATTTGCTATATCTGGAATTGAGGCAAGATAACTGATGAGAGGAATATTCCATTACATAGCTTGTACACTTCGTTATCTGGTAGGCTCAAAGAACAAAGCCAGGTAAAGAAAATATTGGCTAAGGATTTATAAAATGTGCATGCTCTCAGATAAGAGAAAATTAAGCCTTTAATAATAGAAGACAGGTTGAGTAAATGATGAGGCTGAAAAAAATTAGATGATATAAAATGACAATATTAGGAGGATTAAAGTAATAAAGTTCTAGGTGTATTATATTTGAGGTACCTATAAATGATTTAAGCAGAGGCAGTAAAAATAAAGTTCTGCATATTATATGTAAAATGCTTCTAAATGATCTAAGTAGAGTTAGTGAGATAGTCAGCAGGCCATTATGAAGATCAAAGAGGCAAGGCAAAGAGAAACATTCTAATTACTCTACACTTTAGAATAGAAACAGCTCGTGGGGTACAGGAGGTGGGATGTGAGGTTGTCCTTCATTCCAGTAACATCACTTATCATATAACCCAGAGGCAACCGCTTAATGAGCAATATTTTAATTAGAATTCAATTAGACTCAAGACACTCATATTTCAAATCCCAAGATAAAAAAATGGTCATAGAGATTAAAAGTGATTCAGAAGAAACTTGTCATTCATTCATTTCTTGGGAACTCACAGGAAACAAACTACCACTTTGGATTGGATATAATCTCAGTGTTTCTAGGTTGGAGGCTTCGTTGACAGTGTCATGACTGGAAAGTGGGGAAGACATTAGAATGTGGAGCTCAGTTAGGAGTCATTAGGTCAACCGGACACCCAGTCTTGGGAGAAATGATGTGAACTTACTCTGTCTCAGTCAGTTTGTTTCAAGGGTTATGGCTTCCCTCACACATTTGTTGCTGCCATTGTGAAGCTGATGGCCAAGAGGTCCTCACCAGAGCACAGCCAATGCTGGTGTACTGCTTTGGGATTTCCAGATCTGTTAGCTACATAAACTTCTTTAGGGAGTAACTTAACCAGGTATTTTATTATAGAAAGTGGAAAATGACTATTAATTTATGTTTATCCGTTTTGTGTTTATTATAATGACATAATAAAATGTCACACTTATAAAATAAAGTTAATTGGGGGCTCATCAGCTTATGATGATGGTAAAGTTGATGTGGTATGACTATCAGGCTTCATATATTCACACACAGAGAGATTTGCTGTTAGCATGCCAAGGGCAGAATCTAATATTCCAATATGAAGGAGTTTTAGTAGAACATAAAATTACAGATGGGTTGAGGGCAAACAACTGCCTGTAAAGACTCAGGATTTACTGATGGAAGTCATACTTAGGAAATCTTTCACAAGGTTGAATCTTGGGGAAGAATGGAAGCCCAAGCAAGACTGATGAAAAAAATCCATGAAAATGTGTGTAGGATATATTCCAAGCATATGCTGAATAAATAATTTTATCAAAGACTGGACACTCCCATGTTACATAGATGTCCTTTGTGAAGAAGAATGAATGTCCTATGTGGCACGTATGTAGAGATGAATTTCTGAAGCCTGAGGATTGACTGCGGCGGCATTTCACAGTGAACCCAACACTTCCCAAAGCAAAAACCAGAGCTTTTAGAGAAAGAAAGCAACATGCAACATGTGCATGGAAACGAACCAGCTAACGTCACAGAGCGAGAGAGAGAGAGAGAGAGAGAGAGAGAGAGAGAGAGAGAGAGAGAGAAAGATTCAAACAGAAGAAACCAGTTGCATGTGTTTTCTCATGACTATAATCACCGAACTCTAGAGGCTGAGACAGGTGGCTTGCCATGAGTTCCAAGCAACCTGAGAAACATTCTGAGTTCTCAACCTGCTTTACCTACGAAGGGAGACCTTGCCTTTTTACACAGAACAGCAAAATAAAATTGAGAACAATAATTTTTTTAAAAAAAAGGTTTCAAATCCCATTTTGAGATTTTTCTCTTGTTCCCAATATCTTCAGAATGAAATCCAATCTTTGAGTTGCTTTTGATACCCTGAATGGTATATTTTGAATACATCTTTCAGGTTAAATATTAGTTTATGCACCCACTAGGCTGCTCACACTTCTACTAGCCCACAAACAGACAAATGTAAATCAAACAAGATAGCTTAACCTTGGTCAAACTGCTTGACTTCCCAACATAACTCCTCTTCTGCCTGGAGTCCTCCCCACCTTGCTTCCTCCTGTATCAAGTAAACTGCAAAGAACAAACTCAAAACAATCCTTTGTCCTTGAAACACCCTTCCTTAGTAGAAAAGGTGTTTATTTTCCTCTCTCTATGATTGTGCTTCCTCGCACCTTTTCTCTCATGCTCTCAGGAGAAACCTTAGACTCTAATTGTCTGTACGTGCCTTATATCTCTCTCTAGCCAGATAGGAATTCTCTTGACAACTGCAGGCAAATCCTCTTTGTTTATCATTCCCAGACCCATCCTTAAAATGGCAACATACACATGACTGATTATTGAAAAGATGCTTCAGAACATTATCTCAGGCTACATTTTAATCTGTTACATGCAGATTAAAATACTTCAATGGATTATTTCTCCAAAAGTAGTTCTCAAGTTTAGGTGCCCAGAATCGTAAAGAAGTTTAAAGTTTGTGGAGATTCACCAAAGCTTCTATCCCGCTGATGCTAGGCATGACATGCAGGAGTCTGAAAACAAATTTGCTCCTCATGAGAATTCATGCAGATGGAGACCTTGCATGTAGAATGAAGGGTTCTCACCCACTGTGCACCCCAGAAACTTAATTGGCCTTCACAGAAGCTGCTCTTCTTTGTGTAATGCAACTTTCTAGAAGTTGATAATCCAGGCAGGATCTGTTTCCCAAACCCCTTGATGGAGTGCTACATAGTGCCAGGTGACTACTTCTCCCCAAGGGAACAAGAGTGAAGCATCTTGTATCATTTCCAGGCCACAGAATGCAAGAAGTGGTATGGATGAAGATGATGGAGTTCCTCATCCACAATAAGCAAGACACCTTCCATAGCAACCTTAATCTTCTACCTCCCACGAAAGTCTACTTAATCTTTTATACATGAGAAATATACTTCTATTGGATTAGCTAGTACATATTTGGGATTTTGGAATATAGTAAATAGTGTTAGCATAAATAATATAGTCAGTATTCAAGAGTCAAAAGAAAATTATTTAAACCAACAAGATTAGATTTTTAAAATCTTATTCTATTAACTAGATAAAACAATAATCTTAAATCAAAATCTGTGAATTAATAATGCTTAAATATTCATGGAAAAATATACCAATGGAAACATTTCCTGCTATTAGAATTCTAACTTTAATGCAGGCTCATCAGACTGACCAAAAAATTAACATTTCATTTCTAGATTAGGATTTTAATCTATTACAACATTAATTTATAGATATTTTTCATTTATGTGATACTTAAAGGAATTATGAGCTAAAGAGGGAAAATAGGTCTGAAAATGAAGTAAACGTTAATTCCTCAAAATATAAAGGCAACAAAGAAAGAATAAAATGAGGCTAACTTCTAATTAAAAGCCCCCCTCTGAACTGGTACCCCATGAATGGTAAGAGAATTATTCTGAAATAGTGTTCAGTTTCTTAACTCTGTTAGCTGACCTTATAAGTCGAAGCATCCTAAAATTCAAATAGCTGATGGTTTGTAAGTTCCTCCCTAATTTGAATCTCCTCCCTTTCCTCTAATTCATGAGGCATTTCATGATGCAGTCATAACAAACAAGAGACTCTCGATTTCCCAATGCACATACTATGCGTGATTGGATCAAGCATCATTTATAACATTATTGGCTTCAACCGGAGCTATTATTACTCCCTTTTGTCAGAAAAGTGTTGAATTTTCCCAAGCAGAAATAAGTCTTGTAGTTCTTCATTTGCATTTTAGAAGCCTCATTTCCAGGCATTTACTCTTTGTAAGTAAACAGATGGATTTTAAATATTAAAAACCCATTTGGTATGACTGAAAACTTAACCGCCTACATTCCCCCATTACAGAATCTTTGGGTGTGAAATTGAAAAGTAAATTATACTATGTTCAGTCTGAACAGAGTTCATCGAGAGCTTTGTCTTTGTTAAATTGATGGAGGAGGTTTATTTATGGACAAGAACTACAAAAGGAACTGCTGGCCGACTGGAGCCCAACCCTGAAGGATGAAGAGGTAACTCTAGCTGGTTTCAAAAGGTCTGATTTGGTTATATCTTAGACAACGACATTTTTCACACACTAATGAATGTGCCATAGACAAATAAAGACAACGATGGTGAAAACGAAATTGCAAATCGCTCTCATGAGGGTCCCCAAATTTTCCAATTCGCCCACCATTCCACCTGCCAAAGTGGCCACCTGCTGCCCTCCCACCAAAAGTTTGCTTAAAAGCTTTTGGTGGGAAGCCAGCCAATTCTGATGTTTTATCACCTTATTAGAAAGCAGGCAACAGACAACTGGATCATAATATTTTTCCCATGAGCCGACTGCTTTGTCATAAAATGGAAGCAAGAGATTTGAAGTAGAGGAGAAAAAGCAGCCAGGGCTGAGGCATGTTTTGAGCAAAATCCCTGTTTTGTGCACAGATGCATTAACAAGTGTCAGAGAAGACCGTCCCAGGTCTCTGCTGCTATTTGGCTTACAGGCTTACAGGGGGAGTTGATTGCTCTGTTAGCCTGTAGATACTTCATCTGGAGTACACAAGGTAAAACTGGCCCATTTTGTTCATTCCTAGAGAAGTAAACCCCTCCAAAAAAAAAAAAAGAAAAAAAAACAGAGAAAGAGAGAGGAGGAGAGGGAGAGAGGGAGGGAGGGCAAGGGAGAGGAAGAGGGAGAGAAATGCACAACAACACAGATTCATTCACAGTTAATAGAACCAGACACGGCAATGTGCTATAATATCCATTTAAAAATGTCTTAAAACTATTTAGAAAACATAGCAAGGGATATAGGAAAATATTTGATGTTGTAAACTTCTAGAATCAATTTTAAGTTTAAAGGCAACGGATTTTAGATTTGAGAATAAACAATAGTTTTTCCATCGATATTTAGCATTAGTCTTCCTAGTGGGGAAAAAGAATAGTTGTGATGTTTGATTTTTCTGTGGGTTGCCTAGTTTTATACCTTTCCCGAGTCTCAATGGCTTCTTGGTCCTGATGTCTATTTGGTGGTTATGGAGTATCTGATAGATTCTGGGGACTTTGCCTTCGCTTCATGTGTCCCAAGAAGTCACCATCTCGTAATAAAAATAGATGTTTGAAACTAGAAACACCAATTTCTTCCATTTTTAAGTGTCATTAGAATTTACGTAAGTGTATTTATATGAAAATATGTATTTCTAAAGTTTTTCTAGTCTTTCTAGGGTTAAGAACTCAAATAATGTTGTCTCAGTTGGCCTTAATAATTAGAAGGAAGAGATCTATTTTCTTATAATGTTAGAAGAACATTGTTAAACATTAATACGGATCAAAGTGAAAGACATGGAGACTTTACTTGTAGAAAAATGAATTTTATAATGATATTTTTTGAAATTAGTGATTTGTCCTGTACGCTTGCCAATTTGATAAGCTAGCAAAATATGCAAACATATTTCAAAATTGTCTACTATTGACTAATCAAGAGTACATATTTTAAATCATGTACATGGAATACATTATTTAATTAAAAGTAATGTCATTGAGCTCGGTCTGCTCTTTGAGAAAGCTGTCAGCGCAGGAGTGGGTGAGCCAGCTCCGGAGTGGTGAACATGGGTGACCTGGCCCCATTACCAATCTGCTTTGTGTGTGGTAGCATAGGCAGGGGAGGGTTGAGCACACCTGACCCCCTCAACAGTGCCTGGGGCAGGTGTTGAGGACTGGTCCTGTGATCCTAAGAGCAAGAAAAGCAACCCTAGTAGAGCAGGTGTGAGTGAGCTGACCCAAAGTTGCTGGTGAGCTGTCCCGAAGTTACCCGAAGCTGTAAACATGGGAAAGCGTCCCCATTTCCTACCCAGCAGGCCAATTCTATAGCTGCCTAGACCCAGACCCAGGGTTAAGACATGGCTTTTGCCAACATCCATCCCATTCATGACCTGTTGGAGCATGTGAAGAAGCTGACCCACAGACCCAAAGCAGTGGGATCTCCACAACACAGGACAACGGGATACCCAGGAAGAATGGTAGTGAGGGCCTAGCAGATAGTGTAGCAGAAACCGGAGGCCTCAAACCAATGAACTTGGCAATGAACACTTTCAAGTAAAGATGTATAGACAAAAGAGTTTACTGTGTGACTCACTTTGTGTCACACTACAGCTTCCATTAGCTTTTAATTTTTCCCCCTTTAAAGGGTTCTTTCTTTTCTTCTCTTAAATTTTGTTCTATTGGGGGTGGTTGCAGGGATGGCGAGGGATGGGGACATGAACAGAATCAAGACACATGATATAAAGACACATAACAAATAAAAGTGCCTTTTCTAATTCATACTTCACTAATAGTTTTAAAATGCCTATTTACATCATGCACGTTTTTCGCACTGTTTGTTTCATCATGAGACAGTGCTTTCTGATGTCATCTTCAATTTCCCAAATTACTACAAATGATGACAAACGTCCATTAGCAGTTTAGGAAATAGCACAGGTAGGATTCACACGCAATGCTATCACCTGCAATTCTTCTAAAGCCTTTCCCATTTAGTATTGTTGTGTGTGTGATGTATGTATGGGCACAGGTGTGCTCTGATGTGTGTGATGTATGTGTGTGCCCAGGTGTGCTCTGATGTGTGTGACGTATGTGTGTGCCCAGGTGTGCTCTGATGTGTGTGACCTATGTGTGTGCCCAGGTGTGCTCTGATGTGTGTGATGTATGTGTGTGCCCAGGTGTGCTCTGATGTGTGTGATGTATGTGTGTGCCCAGGTGTGCTCTGATGTATGTGACGTATGTGTGTGCCCAGGTGTGCTCTGATGTGTGTGACCTATGTGTGTGCCCAGGTGTGCTCTGATGTGTGTGATGTATGTATGGGCACAGGTGTGCTCTGATGTGTGTGACGTATGTGTGTGCCCAGGTGTGCTCTGATGTGTGTGATGTATGTGTGTGCCCAGGTGTGCTCTGATGTGTGTGACGTATGTGTGTGCCCAGGTGTGCTCTGATGTGTGTGATGTATGTATGGGCACAGGTGTGCTATGATGTGTGATGTATGTGTTTGCCCAGGTGTGCTCTGATATGTGTGTTGTATGTGTTTGCCCAGGTGTGCTGTGGTGTGTGAATGGATTGCCGAGAACAGTGCTGTGGAGGCTTTTCTCTCCGTTCCCTGGTGATGGGCTCTAGGTATTGAACTGAGCCTTCAGGCTTTTGAGACAAACTCTTTCTTCACCTGCTGAGCCGTATATGCCATGTGATCCCTGGGAATCTATCCTACACATGTGGACAGCAGTTGCTTTCCCAGCTTACCCTGCCACAGGTATTTGTGATTTCGACATCAGGATCGCCCACTTTCTTGCTTTCTAAAGTTTGTCTTAGAGGACTGTGTACAAAATTATCCCCAGCAGAGACGAATACGGTTTTTGCTCTAGTGGCCACTCTTAGACATCCATAAGCAGTCACGGTTGTGTGGTTTTGACTGTTGGAGAGCAGAGTGAAGCTTGTATGTGGATGTGTAGCCAGGTAGGTGTTTGTGTGTGAGTATGCACAAGTTCACACACATTCAGACACATGTGTCCTCATCACTTAAACACACAACTGTTAGTATTCAGGCATCTGTACTGGCCTGCCCTTGGGGTTCTGACAGGCTACGTCCTCAGTTGTAGCCACTAAGAGCCCTCCTGTGCACATTCACTCTGTTCCGTTTTAAAAGGACACTGTCCATCTCCCATCTCTCTCCCTGTCTCTGTCTGTCTGTCTGTCTGTCCTTTTCTTCTCTGCTACTGTTCCTGTCTCCAGAGGCCGGTCTCCTCTCTTTTTTGCCCCCCTTTTCCGTTCTCTTTTCCTCAAGAAAAAAAAAAAACCTCTATGTGAGTTCTTTCGCATGGTGTCTGTCTTTCTTGTGCCACTTTTTAAAAATTACAACAATGCTCTTAAAGTGTTTTTATTGATAACTTGGAGGGAGCCTTATTAGAGCTGAGCCTGGAAAAATTAGATAATAAGTCTTGAGTTGTGAGGGGAGGGGACACTTTGTTTAGGGAGTGCAAGCACATGTGGGTGACGACGAACGAGGAAAGGGTAGATTGTGGGGCGGGGGTTGTTAGAAGACATGCTGTAGAAAGCCAGGTTTGCAAATTCAGGAAGTTTGATCATATTCCCAGGGAAAGGGGAGGCATGATTTTGTTTTATTTTGTGTTTTTCTAGATGGTGTTTCTCTGTGTAATCTTTGGAGCCTTTCCTGCAACTCGATGATTTTATATGATACGACAAAGAGTGACATGCTTAGATTGTGTAGAAGAAAGACTCCTCTAGCAATATGGCCAAGGATGGATAGGAGGAAAATAAAACTGGAGACAGACAGATCTAATGGATGCAGAATAAAACAACTTTCAGGAGTAATGAGCTAGTCCATTTGATAATCTTTGTAGATGCGTCAGTACAAGTGTTACTCAGGCTTCGTCCACCCATCTTCCTCTGTATCACCCAAAGCAAGGTCCAATATTCTCCATCAGTTAAGGTTCTTGTGAGAACTGGAACCATAAAGGTTTTCTATATGCTTTTCTTAGAATATAGATATTTCCAAATACACAGCTGAATATATATTCCTAACAACCTTAGAAAACTATGAATCTCAAAAAACTATGAACACTATGAAAATTTTAAGACCTTAAGCTACAATCTCTCAGTGCTTAAAAATTAACACATGCTTTCCTGTAGTTTGTTAATTTTTTGTTCATGATTTTGCTAATTTTCCCACAAAATATTGTGAAGTCCATTCTCCACCACAAAGCATAAACTTATGAACGAGGGATCAGGAGGCCCGTTTAGGCTAAGTCTTGCTCCTCCCCTGAAGGTGGAAGCCTATTTATACACCACGAGAGCGGATTGGCTTTCATGCTCAAGGACTGTCTGTTATTAAAATCATAAATCACAAAGCATTCTGCAGAACAGCAAATACTATAAATATTATTTCAAAACAATCATTAAAACTTAATAACACATTTGTCTTGTATGTGTCAATAATTTAGAATGAATTTAAAAGTCAGAAGATACATTCACGCCAGTCTCACTGCTTAATTCACCATTCTCTGCACCAAATGTAGTTCTCCTCACCTTTCGTTTTTTATTTCTTAGTCCCCTGCCACCGCTTTAGACATCTTCCTAAAAATTCTGAAAATCATGTGAATTCTGAAATTCTAATGGCATCATCAAGAAATGGACTACTTTTTTTCTGAACCCCCTGAGCAACTGTTATCTTTAAATATTCATTTGCCAATAAATCATAGGCTGTATGGAATACCTTTCCCCTTTTTGGTCTTGGATTGTTTGATCTAGAAATAGCAGCGGCGATCACCACTCTGAATTTTCACTCTGCTGTTCTTTGTGGTAGCTATGATGCAAAAGTGTTTCTGAGAGCTTGAAAGGGAGGTAGTGCTACCTCCTTTACAGATAAAATCACACCAATTTGTTAATTAACCCATCCAGTAAGAGACATTTAGAATATTGTTGGCAGGGAAATTTTTCATTTTCAAAAGTTTTAAAGTCTAGTTGGAGATATAGATGATGAAGATTTTTAAGTCTCTTTAAAACACAAAATAAATCGTAAGTATAAGAAACAAAGTCTAACCCACTCACTTATTAAAAGCCTTTAGGGGGATTGTTTAATAATTTGCATGAATATATTGCTATCTAACTTATGAATTGTCTTTAAATCCGTAAGTTCAATGGATGTTTTTAAGCAACTCCCCTGCTGACTTGTTTGCAGTGCTGCAGGCAGAGTAATTTTGCATTTTCATTTTCCACATAAGTGCCCCCTTTAAACTAAGTACACACTCAGTCTATTTTGTAGCATCTTTTATACTTTAAATTTTGAGTTTTTGTTTCAGTCTATTCTAAGGGAAACGATACTAGTGAGATGGGAAGGTTATTTAGAGGGCTTAACATCGCCTATCAGTCATAATAAAATGGTACAGATTGAAACACTTCATTTAATGCTACATTAGAATTAAAGTGATAAAGACCTTACAATTATATTTCAATTAAAGGGTCAGAAACCTGAAATGAGGAAAACTGAAGAAAGAACTTTCTTTGTCAAATTTTACCTTAAACTAAGAACTTTTGCCAGCTACTGGCTGATAGCAGGAGGACAACGTTTAACATATTCTGTTTTTCAAAATTCTAAGATTAAGCTTACACCATGACAAGAACCATCACAATATAACCCAGGATAAAGAAGCTCATTCTTTCCTTTCCATATTGATCCAGATCTGGTCCAAGGGCTGGGTCTTCCAAAGTTCAAAAAACAGGCGACTAGTGCTTGTTTCCTAGGATGCAGTGAGATGAGATTCCAGGAGTCTATGAAGTGGCAAACACTTTCCTATTTTGTTTCTAGAGTAAATACCAGAGCAGGCAGGAAGGGTGAGTCTCAGAGGGAAGAAAAGTAGTGCATGGAAAAGAGCCTAACATGAGGCTGAGGAAAGCAAAGTGCTGCGGGCGCATCAGAAAAATCAGAATGTGCTTGGGTGTTGTGGGAGGCTGCTTGTTCATTTCCCAGTTGCCCAGATTCCTGAAATAACCACACAGAAACTGTATTAATTAAATCATTGCTTGGTCTATTATCTCTATCTTCTTATTGTCTAGCTCTTACATCTTAATTTAACCCACTTCCATTATTTCATACTTTACCACAAGGCAAGGTTCCAACAAACACCTCATCTCTTTCCACTCTGGTGGCTACATGGTGTCTTTCTGACTCCACCTTCTTTCTCCCAGCATTCAGTTTAGTTTTACCCACCTAGCTCTACTCTACCCTGTCACAGGCCAAAGCAGATTCTTTATTCAATAATCAATAAAAGCTACACATATGCAGAAGAATTTCCCACACCACTTGGGCACAGATATGAGATAAGATAGGAAGCTGCAAAGAGAAGTATAACCAAAACAATGCAGGAGAATAGTACTGGGTAATAGAAGAAATGAGAAGAGAAGTTGATAGATTTTGAGAGTATCTGAGTATTGATGGTGGTGCTGGCTTGAAGAAGAGACAGGGTGCACTGTCACAATGAAGGCAGTGACTGTGCTGAGAAAATACAGTTCAGAGAACTTTGTGAAAACTTATGAGGACCAGAATGTATCTGAAGATATAGAGAATTCAGTACTCAGGGAGGTGTAAGATGACTGATACGAAAGGACGAGCCTGGTACCCAGATGTGTTCTGAGCGGTAGGACATGTAAGAAAAAAGATGATCTTGCATCAAGTGATATGCTTGCTTTATGACACATCTATTTTTTTATTTTAGTTCATAGCTTTGTTATTTATATTTTAATGTCAATTTATGCTATCTTATTATGATTCATGACTTTCTATTAGTACTAAGTCCTTGGTTTGAAGTCATGTTGTATATACTCAATCAGGAAATAACTTAACTTTTGGGTTGTTTTCAAGTGATAAACATACATCCCTTTAAAAATTGTCTGGGTTTTGGGAGTAGTACTTTAAGTGCAATGGCCTGGTTTTGCACACTTGTGATTCCAATTCTGGGGAGGTCAAATAGGATGGTTCTTGGCCCTTAATGTTCATTTTGCCTAGCCAACATTGAGGTCTCCATAGCAGGTAGAGATACTTACTCAGAAAAAAAAGGTGGGCAGATGGACAGTACCCAAGGAATAATACCTGAAGCTTGTTTATGGCTTTTGCACACATGTGCACATATAGCTATATATACACATTTATATATCCCCTACAAAAACATGTAAACATGTGCATATACCTGTGTATATTTATATACATAAAGTCCAGTGAAGGATGCAAAGGAGAGGAAATATGCAGTTATACTTTCTTGTATGATGGTTTCTAGCAGCAGAGGAGTTGACCTAAAACACCAAGAGCCAGTGAAGCATGTGATACCATCAAAAGAAAAGAAAGTGTGCATTTTTGTGTGTGCTTAGACAGAGTTTTTCATCAGGACCACTGACTCCCCAGTAACCACACAGAGACTTATTATTAATCATAAATGTTCTATTAATAACTTAGGCATATTACTAACTAGCTCTTACAACTTAGATTAATTCATATTTCTGATCTACACTCTGCCACATGGTAGGACCTATTTTCAGCACTGCGTGTTCCTCTACATCTACCTGGCAACCCCATGACTCTACCCTTCTTCCTAGCCTCCTCTCAGTTTGGCTCTCCTGCCTGACCTCTTCCTGCCTAGCTATTGGCCACTCAACCTTTTATAAAATCAATCAGAAGGCCACTTGACAAAGACATAGCTTCACAGTGAACAAAAAGATTATTCTATAACATTTCCTGCTGTGAATTTTGCACATTTTTTAGTTCTATTGAGTTATATCTAATTGACTATTTACTTGCTAAGTTGGGTTTTAATTTCAGTTCTTTGTGTTTTAAAATGAAAGTTATTTTACTGCATTCAAAGGCTATCTCATTGCATTTTTAAATTCTTAAAGTCTAATTATATTTCTTTAAACATATGATCTGTCTATTGTCATGTACTCAATCTGATAATTCCATCTTTCTGTGTCTAATTTGTGATTTTTTTATACATTGATATCTGCTTTCTGAGCACGCAGAGTAATTGTATGTTATGAGAAAAATTTCTTGGACGCATCTGTGAGGCTCCTTTGAGGCATTTGATTAAATTGTATTTGCTTAAGATATAATTTGTTTGTGGCTGCCAGCTTCCTTGATATTCTATTATCCTGGGGTGTTCTATTACAATGCTAATATTTTGACCTGGGATTTTAAAAGAGTCTATATTCCTTTCTCTGGATTGGAGTTAGGAATTAACATAAGTAATTGATCATTCTATTTACTAGTCTTCCAGCTAATGTTGAGAAACTAAAACTTGTTTTTATGGTGCACTCAACTCTCTTGCTTTGCTTCTTGTTCTCTCCCTCATCGCTTAATCATAGAAGTAATTGTTCAAGGGTGTTAAGATTGTATATTATTTTCTTTAAATAAATATCTTTGAGAGTCTTAGTCCAATCTTTGTAATTTCTTACAGTTTTTCTATGTCTATTGAAGACACAGATTTAAATCAGTGACTCCTAACTAAGGGTGCAATTTTCCTGTTAAAGAGAATTTGAAAATTTAGGGTCACTTTTGGTAATTTGGTACCTAAGGAGTGCCATTAGCTTTGAAATAAGTGTCTTTGGGAAAATACTATCCTGAACTTTGGATTAGCCACCTAAAATGGACATATGTGATGTGGAATGTATATGTTTTCCTTTTGTTAGTTACTGATTAAAGCTGTTCTGGCCAATGTCTTAGCAGAGTACAGCCAGACAGGAAACGCAAAGAGATAGAAAGAGAGAGAACAGGTAGAGTTGGGGAGATGCCACGTAGCTGCTGAAAGAGTCAGACGCCAGACACTTAACAGTAAGCCACAGGCTTGTGCTGATACACAGATGAATAGAAATGGGTTAATTTAAGATGTGTTAGTTCATAAGAAGCGTGAGCTAACAGGCCAAGAACTGTTGTAATTCATATAGTTTCTATGGAACTATTCGGGTCTGGGTGGCTGGGAAACAAACAAGCAGCCTCCGTTTACACATGTGTCCTTGAGACAAACTCTACACCTAGAACCAGCTGTTTTACTCTGTAACAGGTTTACTTTATTATCAGTCATGACACAATCACACACTCACACACCCTTACATAACGTGATTTTTGCTTGAGTATTTTAAGCATTCTTTACTGACACAGTGTTTTCTAAACCTTTCACATACTCTGTCACCAGAGGCGAACACAAAACAAAATTTGTTAAGTAGGAAAAATTCGAGTATATATTGAGAATACATTATGGAATATTTCCTAGAAAAAACAGGCAAACACTTAAAATGTATAAGTTTCTACTAAATGAAATAAAAAGAGACTAGTCAAAATTCTTTACACCAGAAGTCAATGTGGGCTGAATGTCTCCAAAGAAGCTACATCACTGTCATAGACCCAGTGACCGCTTAATCTGTTGCCTAAGATGTCATGAGTATGGAGACAAGGGATGCAGAAAGCTGAGAGCCCGGTCATTTGGGTTAATTTAGTCTTTTTTTTTTTATAACCTATTCTCTTAGCTTTATATCCGAGTGCTGTGGTTACCTACACCAGACTTGCACGAAATCAAGCCAGTCGATATTCTTGTATGAATTATGGAGATGTTCATATGTTCCCGCTCCTGAGGCATTACTGTCAGTTGATGAATTCTGGGGTAGGATGCACTTTTCTTTAAGGGTGACCACTAGTAGGTCAAGCATATTCCAGCAGAGCGCACCCCCACCATGAATATATGGGCCGCACTAATTGGACTTGGAGGATTATTTGTAGATATTAGAAAAAGAGGAGAGGAAGTTGGGAAGGGTGGGAAGTTGGGGATGGATTTGGGAGGAGTTAGGGAGAAGAGTGAGGGGAGACAAATAAAAATACATTGTATACTGTCTGAAATTCCCAAAGAGTTAATAAAAACATTCCATTTTAAAAAGACTTTGGGCAAGACTAACCTTAGATATCAGAAATGTGCTGAAAATACTTATTTCTTTAAAGGGCTATGATTTAGCAGCGGTATCGAAATATTTACTTTTATAAATAAATAATCATTAGCAATAAAATCATTTTTAGATTCCAACAGCAAATCATTTTTATTTTCTTTATAAAACAAGCAATAAGCCACTCTGTAACATAATATAATTTTCACTATAGATGCTATTTAGGACAGGAAATTTCTTTCAATAACGTTGCCTGTCTCACTTTCAGTTTTAGTTTATTTTGGACATTTCAAAAGGATATTATATGTGAGGGTCCTTCAGAAAGTCTAAAAATCCACAGAATTGTTCTACAAGGTTATTTTTATCCCTGTTATCTCGAATCTACTTTTCCTTTTCTCTTGACTCAAAGCATGTTACTCTATCTGTGATGGGTTAGTCTTATGAGTTACATCCCTGTTATTATCAGCGTTACTTTGGGGAGTCTTGGGAGTTAATTTTCTATTTGTCAATACTGACTAAGGAATTCTTTCTCTCAAAAATTTTTCGTCATTAGGGAGAATTTTCAGGTTGGTGAGGAGAAAATACTTTATGAGTGTTCACATGTTCTCAAGGTATTGCGAGCAGGGAGGGAGCCCTGGTAGATTGCAGAGGTAGCCTGTCTCTGTTTTAGACGCACGGTTAGCAACAGGCTACCGCCTAATGAGGCATCTATAGGAGCCTGTGCAAACAGCCACTTTGAAAAACTGCCCCAAGAGGGTGAAGTTAACAAACTAAGGAAAATTCTGCTAGATAGCACACAGCTGGAAACAAGACAGAGGCACAGCTTATTACAAAAGTGAGCTGTGGAAAAGAATGGGATCTATTAGCAAACAGAAGATGTTCAATATATAGATATTCTAAGATAGAACAACTTTCTGAACATATAAATAAATTGCTATAAAGCAAATTGTTATCTTAGAACAGAAAACATTTTTGAGGAGAACAAGCCAATAAGTAATTTTGCAGGGTGGATTTTAAGTCCTTGTTATAGAGTTTTATGATTCCCTTGTTTATTCTCATAAACCTATTTTTAATTCTTTTTTTTTCTGTTCGACTGATTTGCACTATACTTGAGTCATTTATATATTTTAATATGGTGCTATTTCTCTATTTCTTTGGGCGCACACACACACTCATATTAAAGATGTAGTTCTGCAAGGTGACCCAGGAGAACAAGTTCATTAAAATCGTATTGCTGTATAAGCAATTTCTTACAAAGACCAGAGAGGCAAGCTGTTCTAGAGTGGTGGTCCTCTCAGGTTTCGCCCAGGAAGTGAAAACACCTGGAGCTGGATTGACAGGGCCAATTCCAGTGACTGACAGATTGTGATACACAATGATCTCTGGTCATCTCAAGGTTTTCTGTGAAACCTGACCCTTTACCTGTATGTCCCCATAGAATGCAACTTCTGACCTCCAAAACCTATACTGACAATCAAAGAATTTCAATTTTGTGTGAAAATACTTTATCCACATTTTGCTGTGTTGGTGACATCCCTAAACTTCCCCCCAAAATCAGTAGGAAAATAAATCTAGGTTTTTTTTTCTTAGTAAGTTTTTTCCTGAGTAACAACTTGCAAAAGGAAACATGTTCTGAGTCTAGAATGTATCTTTTACATTCAGTGTTTTGTGTTCTGTAGCTTATTTCATCACCTCAACACACTGGAGAGCAGGGGGGTTAACTGGCCTTTAACAGAAAAGGAGACAACTCAAAGAAGCTAAGCATTGCATTCGTGATCATGTAGATTAACAAATGTCAAATACAGGGTTTCAAACAGTTCTTCGTGTCTGAACATTGTCTTCACATGTCTGTTGATGGGTGTGTGTGTTTAGAGAGTATTGTTCTTAGCAAAACCTCAGTTGTTTTACCACTAAAGACTTCTGAGCTAGATGCTGGGGTGAAAGCCGGATAGCTCAGAGAGGCAGAGAAAGCACTCAAGTGATCTTCCTCCTCTGCCATTGTCCCAGAAGCCTCTCCTCTCATTTACTGTCTCAAGCAAACTTCCTCAATGTCCCTTCCCTCTGTTTCCTGTGTGTCTCTCTAGCCAGTCTCCTGACTCTCTCTTACCTCCCTCTTTCTTTTCTCTTCTCTTCTCTTCTCTTCTCTTCTCTTCTCTTCTCTTCTCTTCTCTTCTCTTCTCTTCTCTTCTCTTCTCTTCTCTTCTCCTTCTCCTTCTCCTTCTCCTTCTCCTTCTCCTTCTCCTTCTCCTTCTCCTTCTTCTTCTTCTTCTTCTTCTTCTTCTTCTTCTTTAATAATCTTACACTCACTCCCTGTCAACTGGTTTCTTGGTCTGCCTTTTGACCTATAGTTGATTTTATTTAATCCTGTTTGTAATGTCCAAGCAGAAAACTCTTGGATTAAGCTTGGATTAGTGTGTGCTAGGGCTGAGTTACACTGAGATACACTGCAAGTAGAAACAGGTTTTTTTTCCATTAAATAACACAATCTAGGGGTGCACAGTATGATAAAATATCCTGCAACAAAAAAAACATTTTAGTCCTAAGCTCATTTTGTTATAATCCTTTTCCTATTCTTCCCTTGTTTACACTAGAAGGTTTTTTATATATCACAACTTATACAAAACATCTGGAGCAGCATACACCATCAATAAGGCTCTGTGTGAATATGCCCACACCTGTGGAAAGAAGGGACCCACAAGGTGCTTCATCATGCCACACTCTGAGAGTTTTGTCCCCCGTTAGCAAGGGGCCATGGTTCAATGAATAAGCAATGACTATGTACCCCAGTCACCGTCCCCTTAACACAGTGAAAGGTAGAGTGGGCATTATTTTCTAGAACGATTTGAGGTAGCTTCAGGTAGAATGAAATGCATATTCAGGAAGACAGAAATGGGAAACGAAGACTTTGAGACAGGAAATGTGTTGTGACTGTGGAGAGTGACAGAACTGTGACATCACGCTGACTCTTTTCCTCTCTGTCTATAGATCTTCCAACATAGAAAGTCCAAACCAGCTGGCAAAATAAATGAGGAAGATTATTTAATTTATATTTAATATTTAAAAGAAACCAAGAAAAAGGACATTAGAATGTTAAGATTTCATGCCACAGAAAAGATTATTTGTGACATACATTGATTACCAATATTACCTATGTACAATGAACAAGTTCAATCAGTCCTAATTGAACTCATTCTTTTCTGGTAGTAATTGTTCATCAGAAAACACTATATGAGAACATTTATCTACTATTATTCTAGTAAGAAAACAACAAATTCAGAATAATAGAAAATGCCATGGAAGTGAACATAAACAGTACAGAATAAAATCGTATAAAGGATGATCCCAAGTCCAGAGTATAAATGCTTGAGAAAAAAAATCTCAGCAGGAACCCCGAGAGTCTTTGATAAAAACCACTCTTCAGCCCCAGCAACATAAACGGGGAGACTTTGCTCATGTTGTCGGTGTGATAAAAATAGCAATAAGTGGTTGGAAAAGAAAACGACTTGTTGGGAAGCTTCTCTAAAAACAGCTTGGTGAGTACCTGGGTTGTGCCCCTCATAGCTTCTGAGCAACACTTCTGAGTACACACTAGTCAGGTTTTAAGCTATAAGATAAAGAGGAGCACAAGAATGTTTGTCAGTAGTAGAGAAATTTCTCAGATAATCTTTTTTTTTCTGTTCAGTGTGTGTCTTTCTGGTTTCTGAAATATTGATAAAAATATTGACTCAAGAGCTGTTAAACCTGTTAAGCCTAGAAACCAAGAGTTACTCTGGGGGAAAAAATACATGGCTACAGATTACATGAAATGTACAGTTGAAATGAGATGGTACTAAATTTCAGTTTCAAAAACCTGACATACATCCATTGGGAAGGCTTCAGTTCCAGGTTTCAAATAGTTATTATCACCAAGATGTAAGATCCTGAGATCAGAGAACTATCATTGTCAAAGTTAGAATCCCAAGGAAACCAACCACTACTTTTCCAATTCTCTAAATCCAAAGAACTAACTTAATACACCATCCTCCAGGAACATATAGGGATCAACGTACGCTGACACTGTGCAAGTATGTGTGTGGTATGTATGTGTGGGTGTTATATATATATATATATATATATATATATATATATATATGTGTGTGTGTGTATGTGAAGACATTCACATATCTTCTAAATTAGACCTTGTTTTTTGATAATGTGAATGATACATTCTAGAAATGGAAGTATGAAATGAAACATCCCTTATGAAATTCGAACAGGGCACACATATCTGGGCATGTTCTCCCTACTATTCAACTCTAACTCACCTCTCATGATCTAATTACCCTAACTGAATCTGAACCCTTGAGCTATTTTTTCTTTATAAAAGCTGTAAAGGGTAGATTTTAGGGTTTTCAGCTTGTTTTTCATTTCTTCTTTTCCCACTTGGTTCTTGGTTTTAGTTGTTAGCTTTCTTTATCTTCCTCATAACTGCTCACTAATGTTAGGTTTTCCTTAATTATGTTTGCTTATGAAGGGATCTTCTTTCTGTATTGCTGAATTTCAAATAAATATGAGGTAATTAGTACCAATTTCAGAGCCCAATTTTATTATTTTTAATAACAAGAGGCAGGGTGGAGGTAGACAGGCAGATTGAGGTTTATATTCTGATAGCTGTAGAATTGCACGAATTTCTTCGTGTCATTTTATAATCACAAATTCCATGGTTTTTGTACAAGCTTTGGGGTTATAACTACACTTACAAAATAAATTTAAGGTTTATTTAAAGGCCACATGAGAGATATGTTTTTTTTTCTATTTTTTGGTACCTGTCCTTTAAACAATATCCCACAGGTGTTCTCTCAATCAGTTTAGTTTTAGCCACAACGAGATTACTAGAAGATGAAATACAATTCAAATTACAAAGACTAAAACAGGTAAACAAATCAGGAAACCTCTCTTTGAAGTGAGTGTTGTCTGTTTAACCTAAGGTTATTATATAATCATGAGGAATGCTGGCAAAGTGCAAGAGATCCTCTCTTATTGGCGGAGAGCCTGCGGGTTACTCAACCTGCTTGTACAGTTTGCTAGTGAAACACTAATGTGTTCAAAGACATTGTGTTAATTACTCACAGAAACTGTCACTGGGGGAGCTGCTTCAGTTGAAGTTTTTCCTCGAGGCTCAAAGCTAATGAGTCCTTGAAGGGGTATATAGAAGGGTTGGTGGGGAAAATGAGAAAGAATAAATGATATAATTATATTCTAATCTTAAGAATAAAAGAGTTGTGCACAAATTTCGAGTCTCGGGTCACCTGTGGACCCTGGGAGACGTGTTTAAAAGTCTCTGTCCCAGACTCCACATCTTTATCTGAGATACTCAGGCAGGTCAGAACCCTGGAGAGAAATAGATCAAGACCAAGCACGTGGGAAAGAGTGGCTGAGACTCGTCGCACATCGTTGGGCCATGCAATGCTGTATCATGACAGATTATCAGAATGTTCCTTTAAAACCTTTAAAACCTTGGTGAGTGAGGCACTGAGAGGTGGTTGTCTAAAGTTGGTAGACATAGGAGTTTGTGTCTTTGGACATCTGTTTATGAAAATTAGATGCTCTGGATTTTCTTTCACGAGTAGGAAATGGAAACTTTCATTAGTCTCTAATGACCTTTACAAAATTTCTTTAAAAAATGATTCTTGACCTTGGCAGCTGTCAAAGCAATTAGAACATGGGGATTTTGTGGTTGTTTCTCCAGTATATTGTCAACGTAAGGCAGAATAGTGTGATGGATGTTCGTTCATGCAGCATAAGGAAAAGGCCACATTTGCATGGAAATTCAATTTATAATTGTTTTTATTTTTTATTGATGCTTAGTGAATTGGATCTAAAATGAGCCATTTTTAAAAAGGGGGAATGAAAACTGACAGATAATGGAGCTGGGTAAATACCTCTAGTAATTACACCAAGAATTATATCCTCATCTCTATATTGATTCAATGGAGTGGAAACAAAACATGGATCAGCTTCAGTAACTCTAGGATATTTACCAAATATAGTAGGAAAGATTTATGTGTTCAAACTGGTTTTGTTCAAAAACCAGAGTAAGTGTAAAACTCAATTAGAAAGATTTAGTTTGAGAAATACAAGACATAATAATCAGGGTGAAGCTACAAGGACTGTATGCTTTGACCTTTGCAAGGTTTGTGATATCATAATTAAGTTATACCTATCATAAAGAATGGAAACAGTCAAAATAATGGATGTGAAGTTTTCAGGTGGAAAAATTGGAATGGCCTCAGGAATAAGAGAGCGGAGGGAGAGAAACCCAGAGTTTATTTCGAATATAACATTATATTTTAATAGCAGAAACTTAAACTGCATAGAAACAAGAAAATTCATGAAGGTGCAAAGGAGACTTTGGAGGTCAGATATAAAGATGCTTTTTAGAACTTTGTTTAGAAAACCAGAGAATCTTTATAGAGTTAGGCGAGATATCAATAGCAGCAGGTGAGCAGGCAGAGCTTGAAATCAGGTTTGAGGTTTCCATATATTAATATATTTGCTTTATGACTTTACATACAAATTCATAGTATTCGTGACAGTGTGCAAGGCCCATGAAAGCCCAAGAAAAACCCAATCCCAGCATGAAGAGAAGTGGGCACAAAGTCCTACCTCTAATGGAGCAGCAATTGACAATTGGTAGCTGCTGAGAGAGACTCAGTTTTCAATAGGGGTGCAGCTCCTAGGGAGCTGACCAAGATTGACTGCAGGGCTGTAGATCTAAAAATATTTAGGCAGCATCAATTTGTTTTGATGGTTTAGGAGGAGCACACTGAGTAGGTAAAGAATGGGGAAGGATCTAGAAAAAGGTGAAGGAGAAAAACTGAATATGATCAAAACACACTGTACAGAATTCTTAAAATATGAACAATACTGTTTTTAAAAGCATGAGATTACACTTCCTATTTAAGAAATTTAAGAAATGAGTTAAAACTCATGATCCTAAAAATTGTCACGGTAGAGAGTGTTATTATTTCTAGTAGTAACAAGGCATTAAATAAAACTAAGGACGTGTGTGTGTGTGTGTGTGTGTGTGTGTGTGTGTGTGTATGTGTATGTGTGTATTCACATATATTTATATACTTTGGGAGTATGGACTAAGAACAGTTTCAGTAGGGTTTGGAAAAATGGATCAGTATGTAAAATACTTGCTGGACAAATAAAAGGACCTGAGTTCAAACTCTGGCCTCAGAATAAAAAACTAGGTATAACATACATCTATCATCTGAGCTCCGGGTATTCAGAGAAAAGAGAATGCTGTAGTTTGTTGGCCAATCAATCTAGATAAATCAATGAGTTCTAAGTTTAGTAAGAGGCACTGTCTCAAACAAATCAAAGTAGAGCACAGGGAAGGAAGACGCCTGACAGACCTTGACCACTGACCTCCACACTCACTTGCACACATATACAGACACGTGCACTCACACACATATTATACACACACAGTGATATGAACCTTATACACAGATACACATGTTTTGGCATTAATTTGTATTTTAATAAATAAAGCTTGCCTGAAGATCATAAATGTAAAATTGTCATATTGGCCAGCCTTACAGACCAGGGAGCAAGGACTTTAACCCCAGTAGTCACAATGATATACATCTTTAATCCCAGTGGCCACACTAGTTTGACATAGAAACCAGGTGGTAGTGGTACATGTCTTTGGTCGCAGAGCTAGAGAGAATTACAAAATGGGAGGAGACAACTCTCAGTGTGATTTCTGGAGGCAGGATCATCATTTTCAAAATGAGGTAAAGGTAAGAGCCAGTGGCTGGCAGACTTTGCTTTTCCGGTTTTCAGGTTGAACCCCATTATCTGTCTCTGAGATTTTATTAATCTTGCTTCACATACTTGCACCATACACCAAACACATGCAGCACACACACACACACACACACACACACACACACACACCCCACATACACATAGAGGTGTATCTTTTGTATTGTGTTTTAGAGTTAAAAATAATAAGATCTTCACAATAATCTTCATGAAGATCTCAACCAAGATTTCGGCTTCTGGCTATTTACTACTTGTTTGTAAAATATTGCTATCATTAACTGTAAGATCACTAAAGGATGATCGAGGCTGCGTTGCATCAGATCTGTGGCTTCAGAGTTCACATAAGCTTGTCCAGACAGCGCAGACTACACCAATGAAGGGAACTTGCAGGGAACAGAGGTACGCAATAGACTTGACAGCATCAGGTGATCAAATCAATCATTGACAGTTTATGGTCAATAATCGACATTCTCAATGTTTCAGTTGAGGAAGATTCTGGTGTTTTGCAATTGAATGATATGATCCAAGTTTTATAGAACAGGAATAAGTTACAGGGAAAAAATTAGCCATGTAGAAGAAAGCAAATTCCAGGGGATCCGGAAGGGTTCCTACAGGGTGAGTTATGCCAAGCAACATCATGGGGCCAAAGTTTGAAAACACATGGGAAAGAAGAAAAAGCATGCTGTTTGAATGAAATGCCTGCTCGCTACTTTCAAGATGCAATGACCACATGTTTTATTGAAAATCACAGAGAAGTGTCACAATTTTCTATATTATCTCAAATTATTTAAAAGGAGCCCTTATAATTTATTCAGAATAAAGAACGGATGTGTTCCTCTGTGCTTCCACAATAAAGTTATATCACCTTTTCAATTATAGTGAATTTCTTGAACTCAGTATAAATCATTTTTTTCTCCCAAATTTTATTTTCTTTTAATTTTTTCCCCAATTTGTGTTGCTCATAAACTCATTGGAACATGGTCAAACTCCTAACGGCCTGTGCCTTAAAGACAACTGAGACCCTCACTCTCCTGCCAGAAGCCATCAACTGTGAAGAGTTACACTCCAGTATTTTTATCATAATTTTTAATGACTATCCTCAATAGCTTCCTGTTTGGACTGTTTCTTTTGTTTTCAGGGGTGGCAGAGGTTGTCACAAAAGCCTTATATATCTTTCATTCTCAATTATGAGTCTGTAGTCATGAAGACCACTGCAAAAGAAGCTTCTTTTCCCATTAACAAACAGTGGCAGCACAGATTATTAACCTTCCCATGGTGTCTATGAGCAGCATAGACCACAGAAATCCATGTGACCTTCTGCAGCAGCATGGAACATGGACTTTAACATGGACTCTGGCAAGGTACAGAACAGCCACACGGCCTCAGACAGCGACAGAGACCAGAGGTCATGTGCATGTCCTTACCTATTAGAGAATACACAGAACTTAGGGCTTGTTATTTTATTTTATGCGTGCCACCCAATTCTGAGAGAAAAACTGAAACTCAGGTCAAAATTAGAATTTATATTTATAGACCTCTCATACAGGGAGTAGTGTTTTCCAAGGAAAGACAGACTGACTGGAAAGATGTTTGTTGTGAAAGAGAAAGTATTAATGAGCAAAGATGAGCGCCCTATTTCAGAGAGGGACTGTATATACCTGACCTTCACAAGACAGACACATTGTCAGCCATATTCATACCCAAGGGAATGGAAAATATATGAAGTAGGGTTCTCTATCACATGGAGAAAGTAAATAAGCAGTATCAAGCTATTAAAAGGTTTTGTGTGGATGCCTTTTCAAAGGACGTGTTACAAGAAATGGATGCTATTTAAAGGCCAAATAACAGGATAAAAGACACAGGTATTTAAGAAAAAAAAACCTCTTCTGTACTTCTCATAGAAGTCTCCTATGGTCTGTTTTATTCCTGTGACACCAATTTTTATGTCTTTTCCATTAGTTTTGATTTATTTGCGACATTTTTTCCTTAGTCTAGATAAAGATTTTTTTTAATTTTGTTGAGTTTTGAAAACAAAACAATAAAAAATTCTGTTTCAGGGGCTGGGTAAATGGCTTAGCAGAGAAAAAACACTCATACAAGTTTGGGGACGTAAGTTGAAATTTTCAAAGCCCAAGTAAAATCCTGGGAATGGTCCTGAGTGTGCCTGTAATCCAGGGTTCTAGGGAGCAGAGACAGGAGGATTGCTCAAGCTTCCTGGTCCAGTGAGAGACCCTGTCTGCAGTAAGTAAAGTGGAGAGTGATGGAGCAGGACTTCTAACGTTCTCTCCTGGCCTCCACAGAAGCACATGCATGCAGAGATCTCACATACATGTGAGTACACACTTCATATGGGCGTAAATATTCATAAAAGCAGAATGTTTCTTTGATAATGTCTGCTGGGCTTTATTTATTTATTTATTTATTTATTTATTTATTTTGGTTATCTGTTTCCTCTATCTCATTTCTAAGTATTTCCTTTTTTTCTGATGGCTTTGATCTTGGTGGCTCCTCCTTTCGCTTCTCAGTGTATAACATCAGATTGAGGCCATTTTAATTTTTGCATGGGCATGCATTGCTGAAAATGTATTTTACTGCCTCCACACATTTTAGTATGGTGTATTTTCATTTTCATTTGTCTCACTATATATTCTATTTTGATTGCTTCTTTGAACCATTCCTTGTTCACACATGTATGGTTTCATTTCTACTTGTTTGTGAATTGTACAGAGATCTTCCAGTCTTTGTTTGCTAGTTTATCTATTATGGTCAGATAAAATACTTTGATGTCAATGTTAACTTGTTGATTTGTTTTTTTGAACACACGGATGCTCTAGCCTTGTGAGTATCTGTGTGAGTGTGAGAAGAATATGTATTCCTTTACTGTTGGGAGGAAATGCAGCAGCAGTGGGTGAGCTCAGCTAGATTTATGTTTTGTTTATAACTTCTATTTCCTTATGGATTTTTCTGTCAGGAGGTCCCATTCATTACTGCAAGTGGAGCTCTTAAGTCTCCTACTATTAGTGTATTGCTGTTTATGCCCTCTTTTGGTTCTACCAATATTTACTTTATAAATTTAGGTGTTCTGATGTTGTGTGTGTATTTATACTTGTTGTATCCTCTTTATGGATTAATACTATTACTATGTAATTTCCTTCCTTGCCATGTAGCAGATTCTGACTGAGAATCAATTTTCTCTTATATAACTACATTCATTCCTTCTCTGAATAAGAAATGGATACATTCCTGAAAACATATAACTTACTCTAACTGAATTATGAAAAAAATAGATAAACCAAAAAGTTGGATAATAAATGAGATTATTTTAGTAATTAGGAAAATCTCCTTAGGAAGAATACAGAGGACCAGATGGCTAACTTGTGAATGCTACTAAACATGAGCAAGAAAAATCAAAACAAACAACATTAAGTGATGACACTATTTTACAAACTCTCTTTGGTTTGAAGAAAACACTTCTACAGTAAATTGTACACTAAGCAAAATTGTGTAAAACCAGCATTATCATGCTATAAAAGCAAACAAACATAACACACTGAAAGTCAAATAAAAGTCAATGCCAAACCCTTCATCAAAATTCTAACAAATTTAATTCAAATATACATCAAATGAATTAAAATTTGTGACTATAGAAATTTATGCCCAAGATGTAAAGATGTGTCTACATATATAATTTAGTACAACTATTGTATTGATAGAATGAAGAATAACGATTAAATAATCATCAATAAATACAGAAAAGGTATTGTCAAAATTAAAAACCTTTCATGGAGATACCCTGTTTGTTGTAGGAGGCCATTTGTTCATTTCCCGACCACCCTAACTCAAAATAATCACTCAAAAACTATATTATTTGCAATAATAGCCTCAGCGTATTAGCTCTTACATCTTAATCTTACCCATCTCCATTAATCTGTACATTGCCACGTGGCTGTGGCTTGCCAGGTAAAATTGCATCCCAGTGTCTTTCTCCAGTGAGGCTACATGGCATCTCCCTGACTCTGCCTTCTTTCTCCCAGCATTCAGTTTAGTTTTCCCTGCCTATTCCTATTCTACCATGCACAGGTCCAAGACAGATTATTTATTAACCAATGGTATTCACAGCATATATAGGGGAATCCAATATGACCTCACCTTTTCTGTCTAAATAAAAAGAATGGTTTTAACTTTAACATAGTAAAATTACATATAACAAACCAGTTATCAAGCAAGAATTAAGGTTACAACACTTACATATATTTTATCTTTTCTCATAAATAAGGAAAACTATAATTTTAACTATCTGTTCTTCAACTCCATCAAAGACCCCGGAAGGATATTAAATCTTACCAGAATAAATAGGAAGCTCATTTTAAGCAAGTTCCAAAACTCTAGAATTGACAGCGACATCTCGCTACCTGGACAGTCACCCAGAGTTCTTTGTGCCGTTTGGGCATCCATCTTCAATCTACAGACCCATAGTATCTGGCAGACTTTTCCATGAAGCACAATTTCAAATACCGGTCTGCCTATATTGGCAATTTGTCAGTCTGAGCTAACAGGCCAAGTAGTGGTTTAATTAATACAGTTTGTTTGGTTAGTTCGGTTCTGGGCATCTGGAAACGAATGAACGGCACCCCCCAACAATACTCAGCACAAACGATGTACAGAAAGAATTCACAGGAAAATAATAAAGATAATTTGTCAGCACACATGGCAAGTATCATACTCAATGATGATCAGGATGAAGGCAAGGATGTCTGTCTTATATTTTTGTTTCGCATAGAATTGGAGGTCACCCACAGCAATTAGGTAATGAAACACTGGCTCAATAAAGCAAAAAGATAAAATTATTTTTATTTCTGCAAACAACATGTGTAAAACCACAAAGTTTTTTTCAGAAAATTAGAACCCACAAAAAAGTTCAGTGAACTGACAGGATGCAAAACAACATTAAAAATAAACTATGTTGTTATAAACTTAGATTCTGAAATGAAAAATCAATTTATAAGAGAATTAAAAATGATAAAACATATTTGAGAATGAACTCAACCAGATAGGTGACACGCATGCCTGTGTGTGTGTGTGTGTGTGTGCACCACTATTGCCAGCTACTTAGCAGAGTGTCAACTTGCTCCAGACACTGAACTAGCTGATTCTTTCCTCTTGGACTTCTTAGCCTGCAAGCTATGAGAAATTAGTTTTTATTTACACATTACCTAATCTGCAGTGTCTCTGGAGCAGCCTGAATAGACTGTAATTTCCTTTCAACATTAGACTGTACCATTGCTTTCATATTCTTCAATTACCCTGACTATACAAGGGTGAGAGACAAGAGAACCCGTTGAAACTTTCATCTATTTAGACAAAAGAGATGCGAGCATTCTTAGTCCCATGATGCTATGCCCACAAAAAGAACCAACAAGCTAAGAAAGAATCTCAATCTAAAAGTAAGGATTATATACTTAGAAGATACCACAAGGCTTTCCTTGAAGTAAGTTAAGCTTGGCTGTTAATTAGTTTGGCTTCCTCATATCATAGCGACAGCAGGCAAAACAAGGATTGATAACTTTCTGAAAAATGATTCATCTTAGCCGTCAAGAAGAAAAAAATGTGCTGATCAAGAGGCAGGAATGAATATGTCTAGAAATGAAAAAGGCCCTTGCATGGAGGTGTGGGTGTTACTATTCTTGTCAGGTGAGGCAGGGAACTGTAGGGGTGAATCCTGTTTTAACACATCTTCACAGTATCCCTTCTTTAATTTTCAGTTACAGTTTTAGACACAGGATGTGATCAGCGGTGGTAGCTCATGTCTTTAGTCCCAGCACATGGAAGGCAGAAGCAGGTGGATCTCTGTGAGTTCAAGGCCATACTGGTTTACAGAGAAGGCTCCAGGACAGACAGGAAAGAAAACAGAGAAAACTTGTCTTGAAAAACAAATAAACAAAAATACAAAGTAATAACAACAAAACCCCCAAACAAACAAAAGAAACACATGATGAGCATGTCAAGCATTCTCCTGTCTGCCATTGCAACCTTTGAATGCATGTGCTCCATGACCTCAAGATATATATGGCTTGGAATACATATTCCTTCTTAAGCTATAATCTTAACATGTGTATATGCATACTCAGTAATATACTCATCATCCAATGCACTTTCCTAAATGACTTTATCGATTCCCCCAAATAAAATGAACACACTTTTCTCTTTGAAGAGGCGATTATTTTGGAAATAACTGCTTTGATACCCTTATCTACTGAAAATTGTGTATATATTTCTCTATTCCTTTGCTTTGCAATCAAGACATGAACCCATGGATACTCTAGTACTGGCATGCCTTGTAATAAAGCACTAACATGTTAAACTGTTGAAAATACATAAGGTCACGGATGACTAAAGCTCCTTTTAGATTTCTATAACGCAGAGATTTAAGCTTCAATCAACTGAAATGCTTTCTGTGGACAATGAGACTATAAATTGGACAGAGTAGGATGATGTCATAATTATCTGATTTAGTTTTATGAGTGGGGAGACAAAGATGGGATCACCCATATGCACTTTCCTCCAACTTTTCATTCTTGCCTTTTCTTTTCCTATTCTAAACAGACAGTAGCGCTAGTTGCTTGCTCTGATTTACTCTAAATTTTGAAGTATATCAAAATATATTTGTGGCTGAAGTTGAAGAGAAATGATCACAGTGAATGGTGGCAGTAAACAGCCCCTGATTACCAATCATGAGGCATTGTTCGCAGTAAGCAAGAGGGAGACCTTAAATCAGAGGAGAGGCTGGAGTCAGGCATCAGTCCCAGCTTCATGCTGCTCCTCATAGGCTAGTCAAGATCCCTGACAAATGTTTTCTGCTCTTTGGGAAGACAGCACCGAATTACCACATTGAACAATCCACCCTATTGATATAGGGTAGCTGGCCCTCGTGCACGGAGGCTAATGGGGAGCTAGATAAAGCGGTGACTTGGCCTGGAACCCAGAGGCCAGGGTGGGTCCTGAAGCTCTGAGCTTAATAGCATCTAATAGCAAGGCAGTCTGTCATTTGGGAGCCTTCAATAAATTCCTGCTGAATGTTATAGCCCGTTCTCTGCAGCACCATTAAGCAGTGAGAGGGAACGCTGGTCTCACATTTGGGCTGGAGGCTAAATTGAGTGTGATAGGTATGATTGCCAGCAGGAAGAAATGCTTTCCGAATGAGTGATGGTGTCCCTAATTGGAAGGAGGCCCGCTGCTGTGAGGCCGGGGCGTGGCAGAAAAAGATGTGCACAAAGGAACACATGAGAAGGTATCCTGAAAACTGAGTCTCACAGAAAGGGATATCCACTCAAGAGGCACGAACAAACGGGTGTCTGAGCACACTCAGGAATGGAAACAACTTCATCTGTAGTTACAGGTACAGGACTACTGCAAGTTTTTCTCTCTAATCCTTGTCAAAATCCTGAGAGCCAGGCTGTGGTGGCACACAGCTTTCCTCCCAGCACTGTAGAGGTAGACGTGGGCAGATTCCTGTGAGTTTGAGGCTAACCTAGTCTACGAGAGTTTCAAGACAGCTAAGGCTACACAGAGACAATTAGCCTCAAAAAATAAAAAAAAAATTTTTTTTGAAATGTGATAATTAGTAGACTCATCCCAAGAGCAAGAGGTTTGTGATTCTTAAAATGCAACTAGGAAAAACTATGTATCTATGAGGTCTCAGAATTAAGATGGAAAGGGAGTGGAAGGGTGTTGGGAGGAGGGGCGGAAATGGAAACTTTTATAATTTAATAAAAAAAATTAAAATGTAAATTGCAGTATTCTTGACCTTGGTGCTAGAGACCTCACCAATTCAGATAAATTAACACCTGCTCTCCTCTTCGCTATGCACACTGGTGACTGGATGTCGGACACTCTTTTAGATACTATGTTACTTAAAAAGAATACAGGATGGAGTTATCTAGAGACCAGGCAGTAGGGAAACTCCCAGGAATCCACAAGGATGATCCCAGCTAAGAATTTAGGCCATAGTGGAGAGGGTACCTAAACTGTTCTTCCCTTGTAATCAGATTGATGACTACCTTAATTGTCAACATAGAGCCTTCATCCAATAGCTGATGGAAGCAGATGCAGAGATCCACAGTTAAGCATTGGGCCGAACTCCTACAGTCTAGTCATAGAGAAGGAGGAGCAATATTATGAGCAAAGGGGCCAAGACCATGATGGGGATACCCATAGAAGCAGCTGATGTGAGCTAGTGGGAACTCACTGACCCCATACTGACATCTGGGGAACCAGAGAAACCAGCATAAGACTGAACTAGGCCCTCTGAATGTGGGTGACAGTTGTGTGGTATGGGCAGTTTGTAGGACCACTAGCAGTGGAACCAGCATTTATCCCTAATGCATGAACTGGGTGCTTGGAGTCCATTTACTGTAGAGAGATACCTTGCTCAGCCTAGATACGAGATACGAGAGTGGGGGGCGGGGCTCAAGTGATGTGACAGACTTTGCTGACTCCCCCTGGGATGCCTCACCCTCTCTAAGGAGTGTATGGGAGCTGGGGTGGAGAGAAGGTAGGGGGAGTGGGAGTACAGGAGAAAGCAGGAACTGGGATTGGTATGTAAAATAACACTGTTTAAAAATAATAAAAAAAATAGTGTGTTAAAAAAAGAATATAGGAGTACACTGGCTTTCCAAGTTTCCTGTACACTGGGCCTCTCAGGAGGGTATGTAAAAATCACTGATGCCTGGGTCTTACCCTAAGAGATTTGATTTAATTGGTTTGGTATGTATTTGAACACTAGAATTTTAAGAAGTCTCCTAGGTGATTCTGAATTATAGCAAGTAAAAATCCAGCACATTAATACATTAGTGGAGAGACGAGAGATAGCATTTCTCTTCTGGAAACCTTCTTTGTTGAGCGCTGTGGCCTGTCTTCCTGAAGATATGCTCCTTTCTGTCTTACTGTTGAGCTAAAATAACTTTAAAAATTCAGGATGAAAGTATTTAATCCTATGTAACTGTTGCAAATGGTTTCTCACTTTCGGAGCCTTGCTTAACATCAGTTAACTTTTATTTTTTTAAATATTTATTTATTATGTATACAATAGTCTGTCTGTGTGTATACCCGCAGGCCAGAAGAGGGCACCAGACCCCATTATGAGATGGTTGTGAGCCACCATGTGGTTGCTGGGAATTGAACTCAGGACCTTTGGAAGAACAGGCAATGCTCTTAACCTCTGAGCCATCTCTCCAGTCCCCATCAGTTAACTTTTAAATCGTACCTACTGATTAACAGGCTTTGGAAATTTTGATGAAATTCAACTTAGTAATTTTTTCCTTCCTAATTAGCATCTTCTTGTCATATCTAAGATATATTTGCCACCTTTTAGGACCCCCCCCCCGAGGGTCCTAAAAGTGCTAGGATTCCTCACCTTTGACAGAGGGGAACTGTAGGCAGATCCCGATGAGCTTTTTTCCTATCAGCAAGAAAGAGAACTCATGAAGTTCAGTGTCACAGAGTGAGGCCTTCACTGGTTATATCAGAGAAGGGGAAAGTTATCTATCGTGTTACTCACTCTGAGTTTTCAAATGCATTTTTAATTAAATTCTACAAATATTGCTCAATCCTTCATGTCCCAGGGATAACAATTCTGGCTAGTCATGTACAAGAAATACTTGTTGACTGGATTTAATCTTTATTAAAAAAAAAAAAAAAACAAAAACTTTTTGCTTTCTCCTTCCTAACTGTTTTCATGTAATGACTTTGGAAGAAGATTAGACATTTCATTCTTTCTTTACTGATAAACATTTATCCTTAAAATATCCCATTTTGGTCTGGATTTGATAGGCAAGGATGGTCCAAAATGGTGTGTTTATTTCTAGTTGTCCCTTGAATTAAAGAAACATTTTAGGAACCTTGCCACAGTGGTCTGCTTTCTGTATCAGCTTTTTTCTCATTCTCTCCTCTGGATTGTGTAGCTACCAGATTAAATGTTGGCCCTTCAGCCACATTGGAAAGGAAGTGAAGCAGAAGCATCAACATAACTATTTTCCATGTAGTTTGTGGGTTGGGTTATACTTAAAATTTATTATCTGGAATTTAAATTTAACAAGGGAATTTGTATGCAAAATCAGCAACTTTCATTAGGGGATCTAAGTTTGCCTGTATAGAAAGAAACCATTCACATATTAATTTTAAACCTCATATCTTTATTCTGACAATTTTGTGATATATAGATTTCTCTTTCACTAGGGAGTGATTATCACAGATGTACAGTGTATCACACACATGCAAATAATTTTCTACCTAAGAGAATGAAAGTGCATTTGTAACAATATTTAAAGGTGTTCCAAGGGTATTTTACACCAGGTCTACTAGGAAAAGTAAAGTGCCTTATTCCAGTACATTAGTATTATAACTACTAGGAACAAAAACTGGAATGAAAGATGAAAATAACAAAATCTTCCACATTAAAGCACATTTAAGTTTAAAATCATGGCTAGAACCTAATTAAATGCCAGAAGGTACACTAACATAATGTTGAGTTTGCAAATTTAACTACACACAAGTAAGCCAATTTAGACACTAAAAATTTCCCAGCAACATTAACTCAACCACATCGTGCACTGTGTATAATAAAGTTAACATTTAGTAAGCAGGGTTGGAGTTTGTAGAACAAAATATGTGCATCATTAACATTTTCCACATTTTTTTAAAACTCATTTCAAAGGTTGGATATTCTCTTTACAGAAATAATTAGTCTTAGAGTAAAAGTGACTGTTAAAATATTTTTATCTTAAAGTGTTTCTTTAAGTCAACTTGGGTTGTATTTTGTTTCAGCAGTACCAAAAAATATTATAAAGGAAATTAAAGTATTAAATTTTTGATATAGCATAAAGCACAATTGACATATAAAATGATTTTAAAATCTGCTTATTCTCAAAATATACAAATAGGTATTAGTATTTACTATTATATTTTCTAATAGTTAATTATTTGTAATTATTTGTGTGTGCCTGTGTGTGTGTGTATGTGTTTGTGTGTGTGAGTATGGATGTGACCATACTTAGCATGTGTAGGTTCTAGGACAACCTTGGATGTCCTCTAGTGCCCCATGACATAATAATATTGGCTATGCCATTTATTTAATGTATGATCATATGTAGGTTACTTGCCTTTTTGAGTCCAGCTTCTTCACTTATGGGATTGTGTTCATAGCAGCACTTGGCTCATAGAGGTGTCTTAAGAGTTAAATAAGCTAGAGGCAAAGAACCACACCGGAGGAATGGACTGAGCTCCCAAGGTCGAGCTGAAGAATGGAAGGAGTGAGAATATGAGCAAGGAGGTCAAGACTATGAGGGGTTCACCCACTGAGTTAGTTTGCCTGAGCTAATGGGAGCTCACCAACTCCAACTGAACTGGGAGTGAACGAGCATGGGATCAAACTAGTCCTTCTGAATGTGGTTGACAGTTGGGGCAGACTGAGGGATCACTGACAATGGCACTGGGATTTCTCTCTACTGCATGTACTGGCTTTTGGAGATCCTATTCTCTTTGGATGTATACCTTGTTCAACCTAGATGTGGTAGGAAGGGCCTTGGACTTTCCACAGGGCAGAGTGCCTTATCCTCTCTTAGGATTGGAAGGGCAAGGGGTGGAAGGGTATGTGGAGGGAGTGGGAGGAGGGGACAGAGTGAGAATTTGGATTGGTATTTTTTTTAAAGTAATAAAATAATAAAAAATTTAGAAATTAAAAAAGAATTAAATAAGCTAATAGTATAATGTCTTAGACCCATAGCACTTGATACAGAGTTAATGAGTTAACTAAAACCCTCAGTATTCACAAATACATACACTTCACATGGAGAAAAATAAAAGCATTTCAAATTACTCTTTGTCTACTTCTACAAGCAGAATATTTGAGTATAAGAAACATTTTTGACAATTCTAGAATACCATATTGTTTCAAATCTTTACACCTATAGATTAAAATCATATTATGAATTTCTACTATTGCCAATAAAGCTATGAAAAAAAAGAGTCACTAAGCTTATTGATAATCATGAAATAAAATCAATGTGAAAATTGCATAGTATTATACAACTGCAACGATTAATGAATATAAAAAGACTGGCAATGGTAACATGCACTGTTAAGAGTCTTGGGCACATGGAATTATCAGTCATTGCTAGAATGAATATAAATCTCTTCAACCATTTTGGACAACTTTTTGGCAACTATTCCCTGCTAAATTGATGTGTATATCCTATAATTTAGCAATTCTAGAAATTCATGTGCGTGGGCACCAAAGGAAATTACATGGTGATCCTACTGGCTTTATTCATAGAACAAGAACTTGGAAACCATCCAAATCGCTATCAGCAGAGGGGAGAAATTGTGGAGTGTTTGCAAAGTAGATTTGTAGGAGGGTAATGAGAATTGAGGTGTGACATTTGCCCCCCCCCGAATCATAGATGGAATGAAAGACTATTCTCATAGTAATTTCAATCATATAAAACTTAAAATTCTGATTGTCTTGGTTTCACAAGTTTAAGAAACTATGCTTTAAAAGGAGGAAATAGGGCTTCACGAGAGCTACCCATTTCCCTGGGTGTTAGTTAACACACCACTGCTGG
The DNA here is from genome assembly GCF_982192425.1 of Myodes glareolus. Taxonomy (NCBI): domain Eukaryota; kingdom Metazoa; phylum Chordata; class Mammalia; order Rodentia; family Cricetidae; genus Myodes; species Myodes glareolus. The sequence goes on along the minus strand of NC_142048.1, from coordinate 16,906,624 downwards.
TTGGTTTTGGACAACTTTCCCCAAGCTAGAGTCACCTGAGCAGAAGGAACCCTAAGGAGGAATTTCCTTCAACAGAATGGTCTGTGGGAGATTTTCTTTTCTTTTCTTTTTTCTCTTTTTTCTTTTATTTATTAAAAATTTCTACCTCCTCCCCTCCTCCCATTTCCCTCCCAATTCCCCCCTCTCCCTCCCTCTTCAGTCCTAAGAGCAGTCAGGGTTCCCTGCCCTGTGGGAAGTCAAAGGTCCTCCCCCCTCCATCCAGGTCTAGGAAGGAACTAGGCTCCCACAAAGCCAGTTCATGCAGTAATATCAAAACCCAGTGCCATTGTCCTTGGCTTTTTAGTCAGGCCTCATTGTCAGCCACATTCAGAGAGTCCCAGTTCAGCTGGCCTTGGTGAGCTCCCATTAGATCAGTCCCACTGTCTCCGTGGGTGGGCGCACCCCTCGCGGTCCTGACTTCCTTGCTCATGTTCTCCCTCCTGCTTTTTATTTGGATTTTGGGAGCTCAGTCCAGTGCTCCAATGTGGGTCTCTGTCTCTGTCTCCATCCATCGCCAGATGAAGGTTCTATGGTGATATGGAAAGTATTCATCAGTGTGTCTATGGGATAAGGCCAGTTCAGGCGCCCTCTCCTCAGTTGCCCAAGGGACAAGCTGAGATTTTCTTGATTGTTGATTAGAATGGGAAAGCCCAGAGTGCTGTGAATGGTATCATCTCTGGGTAGATGGGCCTTGCTTGTGTAAGAGAGGTAGCAGAGCAAGCCAGGGGAAACATGATTTCTCAGACAGCTTTGCTTCGGTTCCTGCCTCCAGGATCTCTGTCTTGAGATCCTGCTTGTCTCACTTCTGCAAAGAATAGGCTTAAACAAAACCTTTCCTCTCCCATAGCAATCTGGGTCAGTTTCATGACAGGAACAGATACGCAAACTAGGATGCGCGATTCCTTGAAATGAGTTCTAATGAGTTGCCCTCTGATCTTTCAAAGTTCTTAAGAGTGGGAAAACGCCTCAAAATATATTATGATTCCCGCTTCCCAAACAACGAGAGGATTTTATGATTTACCTCTATTGTTTTTTCTAGCAGGTTGTAGGGATTTTTTTTTTAAAAAAATCACTGTCTAATTAAGAAAAATAAACTCTCTTACTGTATCAATTATTTAATATTCATTATAATTTTAAGTCTATATAATACTTTGATTAGAAATGTGCTGATGAAGCATACCAGAGATTAAATTGTGTGTTATATTGATATACTCCAGGAGTCTTTTAGAATAGCGCATCGAGAATTAGAATTGAGAAGTGATAAGTATAGGAATGTGTTTGTTGGAGGCAATAACAGTTGGAAACAAGTTAGGTGGGGAACAGATGCTTAGTTCAAGTTTCCTTTGGGAAACAAGACTAAAGCAAATTACTTAACAAAGGTTATAAGAAGTGAAAATGAAGTTTATTTCAAAGTATTCCATGCTAAGTGCTTTGCTTTAGGTAACAGTGTAAGAAGGAATATATTGCTAACATGATTATTTAAGTTGAGTTAACGATGAATCAAAATTGCTTCAGTTTGTGGTTCATGACATAACTAATAAATATTTTAAAGTGATCAATAACATAAACGTGGGATTTGTGCAAATTTTAATTCCTAATTTTAAGGTAAGAGACGATCTGCTTAGAAAATCGTGGAGTTAATTTCAGAAGGAAAGAAACCATGTATTTTAAGACCACAGGAGACTTTTATGACCCTTTGGAAGTTGCATATAAAAAAAGTGAGGTAAAATCAGAACTGTCAGCTGTGCCATTAAAAAAGGGTTCTATTTCAGAGAACCCAACATTGGCTTTGTCTGGACATCTGTAGGGGAGCATGACTTCATTTTGGAGATGAAGTTTCTCACATCAATCTGAAAACAATAATGTATACATATGGCCTAGTATCAAATGTTCAGATGATAATTTTTTATCCATATCTAAGCAAAAGTTACTAGTTCATATCATCTGGAACTTTAATTTTTATAGTTCAAAAGTCCGTTATTGGTTGTTTCATAAATTTTAACTTGGTGTACACAGGTTTGCAATGAGGCACAGTAATGACCTCTATGTAATGAAGACTAGAAACACTTGATAGATACCATTGAAGGCAGTCCATCCTCCCAAAACCACTCCAGAGCCAACGGTCACGAAGAAATGTAAAGTACACTCTCACTATATATGCTGACAACATTGTGTGTTTTATCTGACTAAAGACTATGGTGCTTAATGATTTAGGAGTATCCAACAGCTACAATTCCATTCTTTTTTTGTATTCTCTTTTGGCAACCTTCTGAGTAAAAGAAAATGGTATAGATTTTTTAGAAAGTAGGCCTTTTGACTGAGACTGATTTCTTTTATAAACAAAAGAGTACTCTGTATTTTTATCTGCCACCCAGACAAATATATTCTGTTATTAAATTATTTTGCTTAACTTTGCATTAAACAAAGCCATTGTAGAATTTAAATAACAGAAATATCATTATATTGTGAAATAAAGCTTTTATAATAGCATACATACATACATACAAAGCACAAAGGACATAAAGACAGTTTGCCAACACTAAAGCCATTGTTATTTTCTCAAGAAGAATCTGGGGGGTAAGAAACTATTATTTAGCAACAAGCAACAGAGGAACACTATTTTAAATGTAAGAAAAGAGTCTATAGCTCAAGACTTTTTTTTGTTAAAATGCACAAAAGATGGAAAATAGGAGTTAGTGAGCAATTTCATTAAATGTGCTGTGACACCACTGGAAAAAAAAGGTACATGTGTGTCTATACCTAGTATAGATGTCCTGAGAGCTGCATCATTCAATTGAAATTTATTTCTACTGGAATATCATAATAGAAAATAAACATGCTAAATCTGTAAAGTGCATTTTGTTGCACTACTCACTTGTTTAATAAACATCAACCCTTTTAGAAAAAAAGTATTCACACAATGAGATAATTTAATGCATTTTGTAGGACCTCTTCAGTTCAGTTTTCATTCATTTTATGCTTCTGACTTGCCAGCTCAGGTTTTTAAAAAACCTATTGTTCAATTGGATTTCTGAAATTCTCCATGTAGGGAGCAACTCTCTATTTCCTGTATGCATATCATCATCATAATTATAGTCATGATCCTCGTATGGTATATTATTCAAAAATTGTTACTGAGTTACCTCACTCAAAATAATGTTTTCTAGGTAACCCAGACACAAAAAGACAATTATCACATGTACTCACTCATAGGTGGTTTTTAGACATAAAGCAAATAAAGCCAGTCTACAAACCACAATCCCAGAGAACTTAGACAACAATGTGGACACTAAGAGAGACTTACATAGATATAATCTACATAGGAAGTAGAAAGTAGAAAAAAACAAGATCTCCTGAGCAAATTGGGAGCAAGGGGACTTTGTGGGAGGATTGAAGGGGGTAGGGGAGAAGCAGGGAGGGGAGCAGAGAAAAATGTAGAGCTCAATAAATATCAATAGAAAAAGAAAGTTTGAGAAAAAATTGCTATCGAAATATCAAGAACCATTTTTGAGTTCTAGGGGAGTACAATATGTGTTACTTTTTTGAGGCAGGAGTTGTGAAGACTGGGCTTTCCTTTTAACTCTATTGACCTCAAGGGCAATAGGAAACAGACATTAGTAGTCAATCACTGAGAACATTTTTCTGATTTACCCATTGGGAACATATTATGCTTTAAAAACCTTGTCCTGGGTAGGAGGGGCTCCGGTTTTTATTGTGTTTCAAACTAGAGCAAATCATTCTATTGTAGTGCTCTTAATATGTTAATCATATTGCTATGCAGAAAATAAAATATGATGTAAAATAACTTTAAAAATCTTCAACACTGTGGCTTTTTTGTTCATAACAGAATGGATAAAACATAAAGGTTGGAAGCAGGTGACTTACTTTGCTCTGTGCCTCATGCAGTAGCATCTTACTAAAGTGCAGTTCCAGAGAGAGATTGATGCTGTTTACTATGGGATCATCATACATGCTGATTAAAAATGGAAATACAGACATGATGATTACTTCGTTTTTGCTTGATTCTCTGAGCATTGTATGAAACCTCAAGAACATACACTTTCATAATTTAAAGAACAAACAGAAAGAGACATTTCTTCATATTAAAATTTTAGTTTGCTTTCAGATATAATTTCCTTCTCTAAAAGAAAATGATTTTAAAATTTTAATTCTATTTATTTAAATAGACTCCTTTCTTCAAATGTGGATTATTTTTGGTTGTTAAGGACAAACGTACTCTGAAATCAGTGAAAGTTTTTCATCTATTAATAAATAGTATGTAATCAATTTGATGTATTAATGTATTAGAAATATAAAATTAGATCTCTACCATAATGTGGTAATATTTCACTTATATTTTAATAAATAAAGCTTTCCTGAAAGTCAGTGCAAAGTAGCCACACTAGTCATTCATACAGTAGGCAATGGTTGCACACAACATTAATCCCAAAAGTCACACTGTTTAGTGACTGAAGCTCTTGGGGGTGGTAGACACCTTTAATCCCAGCACTAGAGAAGGATATGAAATGGGGGAGATAGCTCTCATTCACAGCCCCATTCTGTGGCTCATGCAGGCAGAATCACCATTTCAGTTTGAGGTAGAGGTAAGAGTCAGTCACTGACTGCTTTGCTTTTCTAATCTTCAGGTTTAACTCCAATATCTGTCTCCAGGTTTTTAGTATTCATGCTACATTCATATATTATTTTAAACTATAACCCAAATGTATTTATGCTCTCAATAGAAATTACAAAACATATTAGAAGAAAACATAGGAGAAAAGAGAGTTTTGTTATCTTAAGTAGGTCCAGACCTAAACAACAATCAAAAAGCAGCTATCATTGTTCTTCAGATGGGAACTGTAGACTGACTACACGCACTTCTCCTAGGAGCACTTTAGAAATATTGACTTTCAGTCTTCTATCCAGGACTTTTACTTAACTTAAATCCCCAGTGATTTGAGTAACATTAAGCAGTTTTCAACTCTGCCTGTAATTTAGTATCCTTAGAGTAACAAGCATGAATGTTAGTCTAACCTATTGAATCTGGATTTGCAAGTGTTGCTGTCCCAACAACAGCTTATATATAAATGCTCAGTCGTGAACCTTATTTGTAGCATGCATAAGGAACGTTGTTCTTGAGAAAAGCATATATAATTAACTCTTCAATAGTTGAGCAACACTTAAAAATCAAATAATAAATCATAGAAAAGATTTACAATATGGTATGGATATAGTGAATAACTAATTTACCTTAAACAAAAAGAAATCATTCAAGAAAATTAAAAGAGACCCCAGGCAATGCAACTTTACATATTCTGATAGTTAGTGCATAAACAAGTTAAAAAAAAACACACTTCTAAACAGATCCCTGAGTTTACAAATGATAAGAAAACCATGGCTTTGCAGAGCAACAATATACTTTAACTTACCCATTAGACTGAGCAACTAAAATGAAGGAGATGGGGACATAATGAGCGTGTTTGAAAAAAAGGGAGCAACCTCTAAGGGAGTAGACATGTGTCCAAGACCAATGAGGGAGTAGTTCTGAGCCAGCAATTTCTGCAGGACCAGGCCCAAGCCAGGGACCTCTGCAGGAAAGTGTAAACCTGAGTATTGAAGGGCTAAAACATTCCCCTTGAAAGGCAATTAAACATGACTGTCAACACTACAAATGCACAAATAATTTGCCCCAACAATTTCATCTCTTGGAATATTAACATAATTGACAAAAAAACTTATGAATCCATCTTGGGAGAAAAATATATATTAGGTTACTTGCACTTCAGATGGCAATAGTAAGAGCTAATGTAGGGAGGGCCTTGAACCTTGCCCAAAGCAATGTGCCTTACCCTCTCTGAAGAGTGGATGGGGGAATGAGGGTAAGAGGAGAAAATGGGAGGAAGGGAGAGAGTGGGAACTTGAATTAGTATGTATAATGAAAAAAGATTGTTTTCTTTTAAAAAAGATTATCGGCGTGCTAATTTGACTACGTATGTGCTGAAAAATATTCAGTCATAAGACACTGTTGTAAGTTTTTATTATAACCACAGAAAGAAATTTATGATATATCATTGAGCTAAAAGAGAAATGTGTAGATTTCTTTCTTTGTTTGACTTGGTTTCACTTTTTGATGTGGTTTACATGAACAGAAGCTGACAGAATGCCCATTGTACTAAAATAATTGCTCTCGGCTCAGAATCCCAGTTAGAATGGCAAAGTGGAGCCTCCTAATCTTTTACATCTACATGATTTTCTTCCTTGCCCACTTTACTAAAGAATTTGGACTGTGGTTATAGCTCATGTTAGAATACTTGCCCAACAAGAGTAAGTCTCTAGCATCCATCCATCAATCATCCATGCATCTGTCAATAATCCATGCATCCATGTTCTTATAAGAAGAGTAAAAAACCAGGTAGAGGTTGATCTCATGTTATATAAGGCCATAGAGCATATAATGCTTAAAGTAACACAAGTGAAATTTGGTCATGAGAAAGTTATTTTGTAGGAATAAGTCATCTGCCAGGACTAAATTTAGCAAGTTCAGATCACATTACAGCATTCTCTGGAAAGCAAGTTAGGAAAGAACAAAATTTCACAGGCAAGACAGGGCTGGAATCCTCCTTCCAGGATTGCAATAGATGTAATACGGGACTGTAAGAGATGTACTCATATTCAATAGTAAGCCAAACACAAGGATGTCGGTTCTTGGGAAGGATTGAGGATTAGGATAGGGTATGAACCACAAAACTGAACAGACTTCAGGATATAGTAAGAGCACTCTATCTCTTGATTTTGGTGTTTACATCACTGCATACATTTGCAAAATTCACTGTACTGCTTAAGAGGGAAATGTGAACCTAATAAACTTAGTTTTAAATCATAAAAATCAATATCAAACAAAACAAGATGTCCACCTAATAATTCAATACACTGAAAGTTGAAATAATTTAATAGGGTACAAACTAAATTTTAAATTATTAAGCATCAATTAGAGAACATTTTCATTCAACCCCAAAAATCTTCTGGCAGTAAAACAGATAAACATAAAAGATAATTCAGAGATCTTCCTGTCTTCTAATGGTCACAAATGCCCTGTTCATGGCTGGACATTCTTAGAAACAGCTGGGAATCTGAATTTAGGCATACGTAAGAATATGAAAAAATGTTTATTGTTTTTAAAATATGTCCTTCTATGGAGTGGAATGAACTGAGGAAAGAGCACCTTTAAGTATGAAGGCTGTCACTGGCTTTTGACTTTTGTTATTATTTATACAGGCTAAAATGGCCTTGCATGGATAATGAATACCTAAGACATACTTTTAACTTTAGACAAGTATTGTGTTTAGATATCTGAAATCACACTAAATAGCATGGACCAGGGACTAAACATTTGACCATTTTTGTTAAGGTACAGACTTTACATTCTCAAGAAAATATTAAATTTCACTCTTTCAGTGTCTTAAATAAACAAAGGACTTGTCTTTTTGCAGCCACATTTCACTGTGCAGATAAACCTTCAGTTCCTCCGATGCCTCCACAGCACCTTGTGTGGCGAAGGTGAACTGTTGAACTACTATGTTTATTTTTACAAAATTAATTGCTGAAGTCAAAGTGTTTTCATAAAGGAAAATACTTTCCAAGGGTTTTAGTCAAGCAGAATCATAATTATTTTGCCTCTTTGTTAAAATTGACACAGAGAAAAAAATAAAGCCACTTAATAAAAATAGAAAGACAAAAAGAAAGAACAAAGGGGAAGGGAAGGAAAGAAGGTCGGGAGAGAGGGAGTAACAAATGGAAACCTATATATTTGCCTTTTTATTATTACACTAATTATATTTTAGATCCTCAAATCCTCATTGGTTAATAGAGCAATCGCTCTTTCTTCTGATTTCTGGAAGGAAAACGTAGCACAGACACACCACATCATCCTGGGCAAGGCACTAGGGCAAGCCCCACCGCAGTGGTAGCTAAGCCTCTCTAGACCGCACCACACAGGAATTCTTTCCTAAGAGAGCATCAAACCAATTTCAGCAGCAAGGCCATTTGAGAATGACAGATTAGCTTCAGAGAAGGTTGACTTAGCTCAGTGGGAAGCCACCTTAAACACTAAGAGGCAGAACAGAAATATGGATTTCTTAAATGAAAAGCTATATTTCTATCCGTGGTATAAAGAGAGGAGGAAAAAACCTACAGGGTCACAGCCATTAGTAATTGAAATTTTTATAGCTAACTTTAATAAAAATGTCACACAGAAACCAGGCCTCATTATTAGTCCTAGATAAAAAGGCAGACAGGGAGGTAAGTAAAGTTTTCTTCAGGATAAAATGAGTTACCCATAAACTGTTAAGATAGTATGGCACAATGTAAAGAAACAAATGCATGCATGTGTAGAGATGTGTGTGTATGATTTTTCTTGAATAATTTAATAATTCAAATATTCTCCTACTATCTTCAAATTATTTACCTTTTGTAGGTACCTGTACAAGATGATCTGAGAGTCCTGGGCTTGGACTTCGGTGTAGAGCTTTTCTGAGTGAGAAGTGTGTGTGTGTGTGTGTGTGTGTGTGTGTGTGTGTGTGTGTGTGTGTTTGTGTGTGTGAGTGAGAGAGAGACAGAGACAGACAGAGAGAGACAGACAGAGAGACAGAGAGAGACAGAGAGAGAGGAGAAAGAGACAGAGAGAGATTGAGGAGGAGAGGGAGGAAGAGAGGGAGTGAGAGATTTCTTAAAAAATAAGACTGATGTTAGTCCATAAAGTTAGGACTGAATTCAGTTTTTCACATACTGTATCACACAAGAACTTGGGTTTGGTACTCTTGCAAGGGCGTCATGGACAGGATCCCTCCTATTAGCCTTATCTTTTAAACTGTGTCTCTCAGCTCTATCAGTTTGAGGCCACTGAACCCTCATTGAAACATGATAGAATTTTGTGAAAGGCCAAGTAAACCACTAATACTCACTAGTGGATTGTTATCCATAAAACAATGGATGACATTTTTTTTTCCCCTAGAAAAAGACAGTAAGTTGGTGAGGTTATCAGAAGTTAGAGATTTATGGGCTGATGCTTCAATTTCACAAGAAAAAGAGAGTTCTGGAACTGGATGTGGAGACATTTGCACTCACATAAAAAGCCAAATGCAACACCACTTGCCGATAATCCCAGAGCTGGAGAGGGGAGGACAAGAGGGATTCCTGAGGCTTGTTGGCAAGCCAGTCTAGAAGAATTGGTGACTTCCGGATTCAGTGTGAGAATTTATCCCCCCAAATGGTGTGGGGCAGATCCAATACTTTCCCCAGCCTCCTCTTCACACACACACGTGTGTGTGTGTGTGTGTGTGTGTGTGTGTGTACCAGAGAAGGCCTGAAGATATCCTGGAACTGGAATTTCAGTCTTGTGAATGAGCAGCCTTCTACGGGTCCTGAACACTAAACTTTGCTATGTTGCTAGAACAGGAAGTTCTTTTAATAGCTGAAAGAACTTGGAAACTTCTTTAAGACCTTGGCTCTTCATGAAGCTTTCTGTTTCCACCAATCTTGATTCTTAGAGACTTGGTTTTTAAACTAAAATTATCTTCAATTTAGTAAAATTCGAGTTTTGTGCATGAGGGAAATGTAGGAGAAAGGCTGCTGGGATGTGTTCCTAGTCAGTAGGCCTTATCTGAGTGCACCTGGAAGAAAGCACAGTCATGGGTGTGCCAAACCCTAGTGATGGTGAGCGTGCAGAAACTTAAATTTACCTTTGGTGAGAATCATATTCTTTCTTACGATGTATTATGGTATATATACAATGCTTAAACTTTGTAGAATTTCTGAAAAGGTTCTACACAGAAATGAATAACTAAGCACACAAGTAATCTTGTCCTGAAGTATAATACATAATGGTTTATAGTTTTCAATCATATAAATTCTATACTATTAAAAATTTCTGGAGTTTAGGATATGATTTACTGGATAAGAATGCTTGCTGTAAAAGAATTAGGATCTGAGTTTGAATCACCAGGACCTACATAAAAAGGTGGATGTGACCACATAGTCTCATAACATCAGTGCCTTGATAGAGGGGGATAGGAGACTTGTTGGCCAGCTAGTTTAGCCAAAGTGGTTATCTTCAGGTTTACTGAGAATTCCTGTCTCAAGGAAATAGCTAGACATCAACAGAGTGGGATACACCAGGCCTTCCTAGCTTCTGCAGTCACACAACTTAATAGTACAGTGCACACAGAAACACACATATATACGTCACACACACACAGACAAACACACATACATGCATACATACACACACACACACGAACACACACTTTGCCCCTTCCCTGAGTGCACATGGTGTATAAATTATTGAAGCTCTATGAGACTCAATTTTGTCATCTGTATAACGGAGCTCATACTCCTGCTTCATAGTATTGTGACACTATGCACGCATATGTGTGTGCAAATATGAATCTACACAAACACACAACTTTGAAATATATCTCAAATAGTGCTTTAACATATCATGTGCACTTAATACTTAATGAAACTATTATTGTTATTATTATCATTATTATAATCAGCTTGTTTAGGATAAATAAATTATAAATTCACCCTTTTTTTTCGCTTAGATCAACATGATCAGTATCCTTTCTTCTGCTTGATATATAGACCACAGACACATTCTTAAGGTATACACAATCTGTAAGCACAGTTTTAAGTCTGAATTAGTCAGAACCAAGAAAATCATTTACTGCATTGACTGCACATTCGCCAGTTCCTCCCTCCCTCTGTGCACCATGGCAGAATCTGGGCAAGCTCTGTCTTTCAAGCATTTGAAAAGCAATGTTTCAGATGCCAGAGAAGGGGAAAGGAAGCTTTTCTTTTCCATGTTTGTTTAGGGCATCACTGCACATGCCAGCTGTAAAATTCAGAGGGATTTGGGACTGAAACGTCAGAGAGTAAAAGTACTTAACCAGAAAGTTAATCTTTTTTTATGAGAAAGTAATTTTATTAAATTATAAAAGTTTTCATTTCCGCCCCTCCTCCCAACACTCTCCCACTCCCCCCACTCCCTCTCCTCCTCCCTCTCCATCCCTAAGAGCAGTCAGGGTTTCCTGCCCTGTGGGAAGTTCAAGTTCCTCACCCCTCCCTCCAGGTCCAGGAAGGTGAGTGTCCAGACAGACTGGATCCCCAAAATCCAGTCAGAAAGTTAAGCTTTTTAACTGTGTAGAATATAAATTGGAAGATGATGTTGGAAATTTTTAAATTCAGTAGTAGTGGGAATTACAGCTACCAACACTGGAATTCACTTATTTTTTTTTCCAAAACTACATGTCTTCATTTCCTTCCAGTTTACAGTTTTGTTTTTCTTTTCTTTTTTTCTTTTGAATAGTGAGGTAAACTACAAAATGGGGAGATAAGGTTATTTGCCATGTTTGGGTATTATACACATTTATGTTTTAAGTCTGACTATTTATAATTCTGCAATGGCTGTGTTGTCTGTTGTGGGAGCACATTCTGTTCCTTCAGCCAATAGCCTTTAAGATACCAGCCCACTTGGGCATGATCTCTTATACTATAAAAAGCAGCGTTACTGTGTGCCTGTTCTCTTGCTTCTGCTTCTGGCTTCCGCTTCTGCTGCTACACTCTATGCATGTTCGTTCAGAGGACTGTTGTCTAGGACAGTGATCTGTAAGTTTTCCCCTTAAATAAATAATCCTTTTATTCTCCATAATTCTGAACTGGTGTGGAATTGTGTGACTTATGCCTTCATCTGTTAGACATTATTTATTAAAACAAAATTATTATAATTATAAATCATGTTGACAATACTCAATAATTTTAAAAATTATACACTGGTGAAGTGAGGCATTGAAGATTAAGACCTCATGAAAACCTTAATAATAAAACATACTGGAGTTCATGCATTTCTAGTCTTTCTCTATGACTATATATGTACTGATGTCAGCATTGGGTACTTTTGCATGTGTCTGTCTAACTCATGATTCAGTGAGAATAAATGAAGCCCCAAGAATGCAAAATTTCCAAAATTCTTTGTGTAGTGTGGAGCAGATGGCTAGTTAAACATCAAGGATCTCTTTGATGGGATTGAGATTTTATTTCTTCACACATAGAAGTCTACAGTTACATCTTATCTCCACTCAGTACATATGGTAGAGGCAAATGTTTGAGACACCATAAGACTATTTGTGTTAGTAAACAAAAGCAATCCTACTTTGTTTAAAATATGAGAGCATTGTTTTTCCCAAGTAACAATAGAGAACATGTGAAGGAAAATGTTTATGTTTCCCATAAGCTCCATTCTTCCTTTAGAAGAAAAAGATAATTAACTGTGTGAAAGGAGAGAATGAAAGTTGTTCTTTTCAAAGTAATTTCATTTATCTACTCAATAATTTCTTACCCAAGCATAATTCACACTATTGCAGAGTAACAGCTTTAAAGACTGTAGTATATGGCAGATGGTATGTATGCATGTATTTATTATGGGTGGGAAATTTGAGTTGAAATAGTAGAGGAAGATGGAGCAAACAGTTGGGGCAACTCCAATCATACCAGAGATGTGAAAACTGGAAACCAAAGCTGATTAAAATCAGCCTACACCGATATAACACTAGCTCATTTTGCCAGAATTGAGTGATCAGGAGAATTAGTAAGTGGAAAACCAAGAAATGAGGTGTCCTGGAAAGATGACATCAGGAAACATCCTATATAGTTCCTGTGTAAAAGGGAATCAGTGTCAGGAATCCATCAAAAGAAGGCAAGGAACAGAGCAACTTGCTGCAGTGACCAAAGGAGACAGATATGCTCACTGGAAATAAGAAAGGCATCTTCCTGAGTTGAACTTCTCTACCTATCCACCTTGTATGTATCTTTAGATCTCTGAGACTATTTCTGGATGGTAATGAAAAAAAATACTACCAAAGATAAGAGAGTCTGACCCGTTTCACAAGGTCAGTGTGATAACTAAGCACAGTGCCACTCTGAAGGTTTAGAACTTGATTCACAATGAAGACTTCTATGCAGACTTGACATAATCCCAATCTTCCATATCTTCATTACGATGGTTCTGACACAAAGTACACAGCTGTCAAAACTCTTTTTTTTCAGTACTGATCAAACAATGCAAACAGTGTCAAATACAAGTAACGAGAGAACATTTTCCTTGTTAAAACTAAGACATGAACTGGGCACAACGGAGCATGCCTTTAATCCCAGCACTTGGGAGGCAGAGGCAGGCGGATCTCTGTGAGTTCAAAGCCAACCTAGTCTACAAGAGCTATTTCCAGGACAGGCTCCAAAGTTAAAGAGAAACCCTGTTTTGAAAAAACAAAACAAAACAAAAAAACAAACAACAAAAATAAGGCATGGCTTGCTCTTCTCATTGAATATCCCTAATAAGACCGTCTCATTTCTGAAAGAATGCACTTTTACTTGTAATTATAAGTGTTTTTTTTCTCTTTTTCATTAAAATGTATGGGGTTAGTTTTAAAGACCCAACTAGGTTTGACAGCTGTAAAATATGGAAATCTTTATCAAGAATCTGATAGCCATACTTTGAAATGGTGTCACCAAAGAATTGGCTGGGAATGTAGCTCAGTAGTAGAGTACTTGTTTAGCATATGCAGAGGTCTGGATTTGATTTTGAAAATCCTTCCAGACTCACCAAAAAGATAAAAGAAAAACAAACCCTACTTACCCTGATACCAAAACCACATAAGGACACAACCAAGAAAGAGAATTACAGGCCAGTCTAACTCATGAACATCGACACAAAAATTCTCAACAAAATCCTGGCAAACCGAATCCAAGAACACATTAGAAAAATTATCCATTATGATCAAGTAGGCTTCATCCCAGAGATGCAGGGCTGGTTCAACATACACAAATCTATCAATGCAATCCAGCATATAAATAAACTGAAAGAAAAAAAAACGTATAATCATTTCATTAGATGCTGAAAAAGCATTTGACAAAATTCAACATCCCTTTATGATAAAGGTGTTGAAGAGATTGGGGATACAAGGATCATACCTAAATATAATAAAAGCTATTTACAGCAAGCCAACAGCTAACATCAAACTGAATGAGAGTAACTCAAAGCCATTCCATTGAAATCAGGAACATGACAAGGCTGTCCACTCTCCCCATACCTCTTCAATATAGTGCTTGAAGTTCTAGCAATAGCAATACGACAACATAAGGGCATCAAGGGGATTCGAATTGGAAAGGAAGAAGTTAAACTCTCGTTATTTGCAGATGATATGATAGTGTACATAAGAAACCCCAAAAACTCTAACAAAGAACTCCTACAGCTGATAAACACCTTTAGTAATGTGGCAGGGTACAAGATCAACTCCAAAAAATCAGTTGCCCTCCTTTACACAAAGGATAAAGAAGCAGGAAGGGAAATCAGAGAATCTTCACCTTTCACGATAGCCACAAATAACAAAAAATATCTTGGGATAATTCTAGCCAAGGAAGTGAAAGCCCTATTTGACAAGAACTTTAAGCCTTTGAAGAAAGAAATTGAAGAGGATACCAGAAAATGGAAAGATCTCCACTGCTCTTGGATTGGGAGGATCAGCATAGTAAAAATGGCAATTCTACCAAAAGCAATCTATAGATTCAAGGCAATACCCATCAAAATCCCATCAAAATTATTCACAGACCTTGAGAGAACAATAATCAAGTTTATATGGAAAAACAAAAAACCCAGGATAGCCAAAACAATCTTATATAATAAAGGAACTTCTGGAGGTATAACCATCCCTGACTTCAAACTCTATTACACAGCTACTGTATTGAAAACAGCTTGGTATTGGTATAAGAACAGAGAAGTCAACCTATGGAATCGAATAGAAGACCCAGATATTAACCCACAAACCTATGAACACTTGATTTTTGACAAGGGAGCTAAAGGTATACAATGGAAGAAGGAAAGCATCTTTAACAAATGGTGCTGTCATAACTGGATGTCAACCCGTAGAAGAATGAAAGTAGATCCATATCTATCACCATTCACAAAAATCAAGTCCAAATGGATTAAAGACTTCAACATTCACCTGACCACTTTGAACCTGATAGAAGAGAAAATGGGAAGTAGTCTACAAGACATAAGCCCAGGAGAACACTCCCTAGGTAGAACCCTAGTAGCACAGACGATAAGAGAATCAATGAACAAATGGGACCTCCTGAAACTGAGAAGCTTCTGTAAAGCAAAGGACACTGTCACTAAGACAAAAAGGCTACCTTTGGATTGGGAGAAGATCTTCACCAACCCCTCATCAGACAAAGGTCTGATCTCCAAAATATACAAAGAACTCAAGAAACTAGACACTAAAACCCTAATTAGCCCAATTAAAAAATGGGGTACTGATCTGAACAGAGAATTCACAACAGATGAACTTTGAATGGCCAAAAGGCACTTAAGGTCATGCTCAACCTCCTTAGCGATCAGGGAAATGCAAATCAAAACAACTTTGAGATATCATCTTACAACTGTCAGAATAGCCAAACTCAAAAACACCAATGAAAGCCTATGCTGGAGAGGATGTGGAATGAGGGGAACACTCATCCATTGTTGGTGGGAATGCAAACTTGTGCAGCCACTGTGGAAATCAGTGTGGCGGTTTCTCAGGAAACTGGGAGTCAACCTCCCTCAGGACCCTGCAATTCCACTCTTGGGAATATACCCTAGAGATTCCCTAACATACTACAAAAGCATTTGTTCAACTATGTTCATAGCAGCACTATTTGTAATAGCCAGAACCTGGAAACAGCCTAGGTGCCCCTCAATAGAAGAATGGTTAAAAAAGTTGTGGAACATATACACATTAGAGTTTTACTCAGTGGTAAAAAACAATGATATCTTGAATTTTGCATGCAAATGGATGGAAATAGAAAACGCTTTACTGAGAGAGGTTAGCCAGACCCAAAAAGAGGAACATGGTATGTATTCACTCATAAGTGGATTCTAACCATAATTAAAGGTCTTTGAGCCTATTATTCGAGATCCTAGAGAAGCTAAATAAGAAGATGAACCTGATGAAGATTATTTAGCTATCCTCCTGGAGGTAGGAAATAGACAAGAGTCCCAGGTAACCTCGGGTGCATGGGGGTGGGGTGGGAGGGTTGTTGGAAGGGGAGACAGTTAGAGAGAAGGAAGTAGGGGAGGAATGGGGAAAGCTCGGTGAACCGGGATGGGGCAGAGGGAGGAAGGATGAATATGGGATCAGGGAAGAATATATTTCAACTAAGGGAGTCATTTTAGGGTTTACAGGAGACTTGATTATATATGGGATCCCAGGTCCAAGGAGAGATCCCCAGATTGTTCTCTGGACAGAGGAGAGGGTGCCTGAACCGGCCTTGGCCCATAACCATACTGATGAATATTTTGCTTATCACCATAGATCCTTCATCTGGCGATGGATGGCGATACAGACACAGACCCACATTGGAGCACCGGACTGAGCCCCCCAAGGTCCAAATGAGGAGCAGAAGGACGAAGAAAATGAAAAAGGAAATAAGGACTGCGAGGGATGCTATCACCCACTGATACAAGGGGACGGATCTAATGAGAGCTTACCAAGGCCATTTGGACTGGGACTGAATGAGGATGTGATCCAACCAGATTCTCTGAATGTGGCTGGATTCTCTGAATGTGGCTGGCCCAGAGTCTTTCTGAAAAGCCATTGACAATGACACTGGGACTTGTTTCCTCTGCATATACTGGATTTTGGGGATCCAGTCTGTTTGGATACTCACCTTCCTGGACCTGGAGGGAGGGGGGAGGAACTTGAACTTCCCACAGGTTGGAAGCCCTGACTGTTCTTAGGGCTGGAGAGGGGGAAGGAGAGGGAGTGGGGGGAATGGGAAGGTATTGGGAGGAGGGGCGGAAGTGGAAACTTTTATAAATTAATAAAAAAAAAAACCACAAAAAAAGTCACCACAAAGTGACTTTTGAAACACCCCTCTCTCTCAATTTCTGGACAAGCACATAACCAATTTATTAGCATCTCACTCCAAAGTACCTCCTATGGTACAGATATGAAAAACTCATTTGGCATGTGGATAAAACTAATTAGCTAAGAATCAAAATATCTCTGTATGATAAGCAGGAGGCTGTACAACCCTGTTGAGGACTAGAGAACATATGCTTTGATACAGCATCTACTTTGCTGCCTGCGAAGATAATTTCTGTATTTGCAATCTTGTATTATATTTGATATCCTTTGCATATTACAACCTGATTTAAAATGTATGAGATATCTTGGGATAGAGGTTTCAAAAATTTTCATTTATAATCATTCCTCCCACCATGAATAAATAACACTGTGCTTAATATCATGAAATAAGAAATTGTTGAATGGTTTTAAATGAAACCTCTGGCATTATTACCAGTGATTCTGTCTACTCATCTAACTGAATTTCTGCTCTAAACTAGTCTTATTATACATTTAGGGGCCTGAAGTTCTTCTTTATGAGATTAGGAAGAAAAGTTAGATCTGAGACAACTGCCAGAGTGACTTGTGAGAGCCTGCAAGTTCATTCTTGTTCCATGGATACAGCAGGTAACACCTCCAGCATTTGCAGTGTCTTATCCTTTGACAATGCCCTGACTGCCACCACCAGAGTCATACAAGGAACGGAGAGAGATGCGCCTTTCCTTCTCTCAAAATCTTCATTGACTCCCGGGAAAATCATGGACATTTTGTAAAAGACTCTTAGGTATGAGTAGCTCTAGACCTGTGGGTTTATGAGATTCTCAATTTGTGGGTCACAACTCCTTTGGGGGTCACATATCCGATATTCTGCATGTCATATGCTTTCATCATGATTCATAACACTAGCAAAATTACAGCCATGAAGTAGCAACAAAATAATATTATGGTTGGGGTCACCACATCATGAGGAATTGTATTAAAAGGTTGAAGCATTTGAAAGGTTGAGAAAGTGTCGTATGGCAATAAAGATGAACAATTCCTATTTCCTGAGCCCAGAAGATTCATGCCTCTGGAGAAAAAGCACCTCACACTTCTAGGAAGCGGGTAGCACACTTAAATATATGCACAGAAATTTCCTGGATTTGGTTTCCTGTTTTCTCTATTTATCATACTGCTACTGGCAAGGAGACATAGATTGAGAATCTCTTCCCCTTTTCTGTCAAACTGCAAATAAATTCAGTTTCTAGTCTTTATAAAAAAATACTTCTTTTTATTTTAAATGCATGGAAGCATTCACATGCCAAATGTCTATGGTGAATTATTTCTGTTGAAATTAAATCTGCTTTTCATCTTTCTTCATTTATATCACCTATCTGTCTGTGTATCTATGTATTATGTATATGTGTACGCATGTCTATGTGTATCTATGTATCTATCTATGTATCTGTCTATCTATCTATCTATCTATCTATCTATCTATCTATCTATCATCTATCTATCTATCTATCTATCTATCTATCTATCTATCATCTATCTTGTATGCGTGTGTGTGTTTTGTGTTATAAACTATTTCAATAATTAAATAAGAAACAAATTCTAATAGTAATTGGAACATTATAGCAAGGTATAACTCAAGGCATCAATATTATTCCACAGGATGTATATGTTTTTGGTATATAACAAACTGTTATATGCAATTAACTACCTAATCAAATTCAAATTAAATTTAAGGATCAGAAATTTTAGGAGTAGCCAAGTCTCACTTCCTAAATTTCTGGGACGTGAAATGATTTGATAAAAGTTATTTAGTTGGACTGAGTGGGGACTAACACTTTCTTTTCTTTCCTGACCCCGTCTGTTTATAGCTGTGTTCTTGCCTCTCTGTAGCTGAACTGTAGTGAATCAAAGCATGTTGCCAGAAGTGTTCAAATATACAGAAATTTATCTTCCCGGCCCTTGGAGGGAAGCATATTTTCCAGATCAACAGATAGAATTAAGTTGAGCGATAAGAAAACCGAAGTTGAAACATAAAAAAAAAAATGAAGAAGTAACTAAAGCTCAAGGTTTTCTTTCTCACAATAGTAGCTTGCGTACACTTTGTAACAGGTGTATACAGGTGTGCACAGAGTGCACAGGTGCCAATGACGACCTTATGAATGAAGATGATAAAAACTGCTCTTGGAAGAAAGCACAAGCATATTTGTATTTCAGCTAGCCTGAGAAGCTTCCCATACAACAAGCTTGTGAACTTGCTTTATTGGTTCCAATCACCTATTTCTAGTTAGTAGGAAAGGTCTGATATCTAATTATTTGGCTACTATTTCCCTTTGTTGAGTTCCCTTCCATTACACCATAGTCCTGACTAAACCTTAATTTTTCCTTATTTCTACTCCATCTGTTATAGTTTCTGAACTTGCTTTCATAGGATCCTGCTTATATCACAATACTTTCAGATGTCTATGACTGTTTATGTTATTTATGTAAATAATTGCTTCATATCTTACAACCCAGACTCTGAGACTATCAGATTTGTGAAAGAGATCATTATTTTGACTCTCAAACAAATGGCTGGTTCAATTTGAAACCCGCCACAAATGGGGACCCTACCTAACACTCACTGGATGGCCAAGAGTCATGGTCTAGACAGCTCAGAGACCTAGGATAGAACTAAACACAACTTGCAAATTGCAATCATAATAAAAGTCAATGAACTGATTCTTAATGATAATCCACCAGACTCCTAGATCAATGCCTAGCCCATTTGTTATCAGAGAGTTGTCATGTAGTAACTGATGGGAGCAAATGGAGAGGCCTACAGTCAAACACTAGGCAGAGCCAGGAACAGATAGAAGGCAAAATGGTTGTAGGACCCAGTGGGGCGGAGGACACCATGAGAACATAAGTCACAAAATCAACCAAGTAGGGCTCCTAGGATTCACAGAAATGGAAGAAACAATCACTCACCCTATATGGGACTATGCTAGGTCCTCTCATATATGCTATGGTTGTGGAGTTTCTTTTCTCATATAATACATTCCAACCAATTTCCCCCTCCACTCCTCCTAAAACCTCCCCACCTTTCTTCTTCCCTGGATCCATTTTCTCTCTATTTCCTTTTCAGAAAAGAGCAGTCCTCCAAGAGAAGACAGTCAAACAGTACAAAGTTAGCTACAATAAGACAAGGTGTAAGCCCTCTCAGTGAGGCTGGACAAGGCAACCCAATATAAAGAAAAGAGTCCAAAGAGCAGGCATAAGATTCAGTAACACATCTCCCACTGCTGGAGCCCTACAAAAACACCATGCTACACTAAGATATTTAATCCAATGATGTATCTATTGTTCAAAGGATTATCCCT
This sequence comes from Myodes glareolus, assembly GCF_982192425.1. NCBI lineage: Eukaryota > Metazoa > Chordata > Mammalia > Rodentia > Cricetidae > Myodes > Myodes glareolus. The sequence goes on along the minus strand of NC_142048.1, from coordinate 16,886,292 downwards.
TTTAATATTGTCATTATTAAAAAGTATCTTCTGGTAATAACTTGGATTTCTGGCCACCACTATAAGCAATCCATTGCTAACTTGTTAGAAAATGGAAAATCAACCCAGGCAATGCAATTTCACAGTGAAAAATTGGGTGTAACTCTGAAGAAACGAGTTTAGTTATTTGTGGTTTGTAGTTTGTAGAAACTGTCAGCCAGATTCAAAGATGAACTCAGTGGCAGAATCAGTGGAAAGCAATCACCATTTTTTTCTGTAAGTAATTTAAATGTGATTCTTTATCATAATCATATATTATTTATCCATTAATATAGAAGTCTATAAATATAAGACCATGTTTTCCAGTTACACAATCTCATGCATAATATCATTAATATTAGAAGGTCTGTTAAACTTCAGTGTGGAAAATTTAACATAGAAAATAAGAATTAATTGATCAACTAATTCAAATATGAACCTCAACTTAGAAGAAAAAGATTTTAGGTTATAAATTGACTCTGGAAATCATGCTTAGCTCTTGTTCTCTGCAATTTGGATTTCAAAATCACAAATCCCACAAACCATACAGATGATTTTGTAAAAAGCACTTTCCTGGGGGCTGGGGGAAATGATTTAATCAGGAAAGTCCCTGTTGCGGGAGCCTGAGGACTGGAGTTCAGATCCTCAGAGCCTATGCAGTAAGGTGGGCTCATGAACAAAGGCCTGTAACCTCAGTATTGGAGGTGTGTAGAGAGGTGGTTCCTGGGGGGTTCTAGCCTGAATCATTGTACTTCAGGTTCATTAGAAGACCCTGTCTCAGAAAGTAAAGTGAAGAAGTTTGAAGAAGACATCTGATACTTCTGCCTTGTACACTTAATAGGAACACATAGGTGCCTGTTCTCTCTCTCTCTCTCTCTCTCTCTCTCTCTCTCTCTCTCTCTCACACACACACACACACACACACACACACACACACACACACACAAACACACACGGGAGAGGAGTGGGCAAGTGAATTTTTTTTTCAGCTAGTATTTCTTCCTCTATTCGATGAAAGTACGTGATTGGAGTTTTACAATTTTATTTTAGGTTTGTGTATCTTCAGAACTGTCAAAAGTCTCTTACGCTGTCATACAGATATAGGCACATCATTCACAAGAAGTATTACAATAGCGCCGAACTCTTCGAGCCATGTGCCTCTAGTTGACTTCCAGATTTGTTGCTTTCAGGCAGAAAATGAAATTTCAAGATGAGGCAGATTTTGTCAGTCCCAAACCTGAAACCTCCACGCTGATTGATTCTGTGTATTTGCAATCGTGAGAATCTTTATGACTATCTAGGGAGTTTTCCAGAAATGTGAAAGACATTTTTTTCTTCCAAACCCAACAGACATTTCCTGTACTCTCTACCTATGTAAGCTATTTATATTTAGATTCTCATTTTAGGATCTGTTTCTGCGGAAACTGAAATTCAGGCTGACATCAATACACAATTACTGCAATATGAACGCAGAATACAGAAGGCTATAATGGACTTCACATTATTGTAACAATGATGTAAAATTCAATTTATGCTATTTGTGTTAAACATGTACAAGAGGTAATGTTAAATATAAATCCCCCAAAAGCATTATTTCCAACATAAAATCGAAGAAATTTTGTCCAGGCATATGAAGTTTTGCTGTAGTTTGTATGTGGTTTGTGTTTGATGCTTCAATTCTCTAAGCTTCAATTTCTTCACTTATAATTATTATTATTTTTGAGACAAAGTCTGGCCTTGAATACAGTCACTATAGTCAAAGTGACCTTGAACTGCCTGTTCCTCCCAAGAGCTGGAATTCCACACTTGTACAGGTGTGCCTGATTTTAGTTTTATGTGTTTGAAGTGAGATGGGATCTTTATTTATTGATCAAGCTTGCTTTAAATTTGTGGGCTCCAATGATCTTCTAGCCTAAACCTCCTAACAAGCTTGAACACCAGATGTTCAAGAACACCAGATTGGCTACTTCATCTTTCATATTCAGCGGAACTCCTCATTATGATATTGGCATGTAGCTGAGATGGGGAGATGTATCTAAAACAATTGACTGCATGAAGAAAATCCTCCCAGTGATTGAGTTTTTCCCAGGGCCACTTGATTCATTTAAATTTGAAAAGTTCTTGCTTGCAAGTTTGCTTTCCCTGACTATCTTAAATACTCTTCTTTTTGTGAATTCCATGATTTAAGTTCAACAAACAAACAAACAAAAAATCCCAAGCTAGTCTACTACAGTGACTCAACTCGCAACTTGTTTTTAAAAAATGTACAACTTTGTAGTCATCCACTACCTTTGGATCTTACAATCTTTTTGGCTTCTCTTCCACAGTAATCCCTACATTGTATAAAATGATCAACTAATTGTAAAAATAGAAGGAAAAGAAAGAGAAGAAACCACAGGAATAAAGCTCGTTTGTATTCTTCCGTTCCCTCCCTTCCTTCTCCTCCTCTTTTATTTCCCTCTCTTTCTTCTGGATCACTCTTTGTATCATTCTCAAAATTATATACCAATATTATTTATATATATATATAAAATAAATAAATATATAATATTTGTTTTTACATTTATATTACATATTTTATATAGGCATGTCTTTACCTCTTAACAGAAAATGCATTATAAATAGTTTATAGTAATTAAGTAGCTCCCGAAGTTTCTAATTTTCTTAAAGATAATCTTGAAGAATTCTTGATGCAAATAAAAATTGTAAATATGTGCTTGCTTGTGGAAATAACAATTGAGAAAGAGACCATGTTAGCTATAATAATTTTGTGCTGTGTGTATCTTTGTGTGTGTGTGTGTCTATATTAACAAATTTGTAGAAAAGAGAGGACATAAAATATTCAAAATTTACTCGCTCAAAATTTTGGAGATGAAACTAAAAATCAAAGTGCCATGGGGTCATGTTTTTATACCCCTCTGGGGTAAAGACAAATGCATGCCTCCGCATGCTTTCCTGCTGTCATTAATTCTTTGTGTTCCTGGACTTATTTCCTCCTAGTCTCTCTTCATCATCACACAGCGCCTTATGAATCTCTTTCTTGTGATAAGGACACTGTTCTCTTTGGATTAGTGACTCCCCACATGCATGCCTGTTATCTCACTTGTAGTTTCAAAGATCATATTCAGCACTTTAGGGGTCTATACACCAACACATCTTTCAGGGTACATGTTCAAACAACAACCACAGCTCTAAAGCATTTGCTGCTAAGAATGGAATCTTCTCATCACGACTGCCTTTGTGGAGCTGAAATCAGTTTAGCTGCACAGAACCTTACACTTCCAATTCACACCTTAAGATTCCAATAACTACACTCTTGGAGGTTAATACTTGGTAGTTGCTATGTTGAAACTGTTAACAAGTTTATCTTTGGATTTTTGTTTTGTGTGTAAGGTTTGATGAACTCCAAAGCCTATATGCCATGGCTTGGGACCCTGAATGTTGTCTAAATGCTTCTGTCTTCTCAGGCTTCAACTTGAGCAGATAGCTCTACAGTCACCCAGCAGCTAAGAACTTTTTCTGTCTTCCACTCACATCTTCACAGAGGACTCAGCCTTTTCCAGGCAGGATTTTGAATGGAAAGGCTCTCTCAGACTGTGCCTTTAGGGAGTATCAGAGAAACCTGTATGTAAGGGGTGGATGTTGATCACATTAGGGTACTTAAGTTCTGTGTGAATCTGAGGTGTAGCAGTAACCACTGCATCTTCCACGTGGGCAGCACTGTGCTGTATGCTCCTATGAATCTTCTTTCACTCCAGATACAGGATCTTAATGTATTCTAGAGTAAAGGTTACAACCGTTGAGGATTATTCAACTCTACTGGCTTCTAAAGGTGAGCCCTAAAAAGATTCTGGATAGATTTTCACTACTGGCTGAGTGATGGCTTTTTAATAAGTACAACTGCAGGATATGTTAGCTATGGGGAAGTAATTATCAAGTTGTAGGGCGACGTCTCTGGCAACTGTGCAGCTCTGCAGTTCCATAGATAACAATCCCATGCTTGAATAATATGAATGGAAATTTCAGTACTCTATGACCGATGAAGAGGGATCTTGAAAGAAAGAAAAAAATGTTTTAAATTTTCATTGAAAATAGTTTAAGAACAGGCTTTAGAAAACTATTAGTTAAATGAGAACCACTTTGTTTTTGTATTTTGTACTAATCAGAAATGTGATCTATAGTTATTTCTGTTAATCCTGTCCTCATTACTGTCATTGTTCTCTTTCTATGACTGTATTCTAAACTAGTGCTCTCATTCTTGAGTTTCAGCAACTTGATTAACAATGGGAAAAGTTTTTAAAATGCTATAAAAGAAAGTAACGCTATCACCCACTGATACAAGGGGTCGGATCTAATGAGAGTTTACCAAGGCCAGTTGGACTGCGACTGAACGAGCACATGATCCAACCAGATTCTCTGAATGTGGCTGGATTCTCTGAATGTGGCTGGCCCGGAGTCTTTCTGAGAAGCCATGGACAATGACACTGGGACTAGTTTCCTCTGCATATACTGGATTTTTGGCATCCAGTCTGTTTGGATACTCACCTTCCTGGACCTGGAGGGAGGGGGGACGAACTTGAACTTCCCACAGGGCTGGAAACCCTGACTGCCCTTAGGGACAAAGAGGGAGGAGGAGGGGGGGGGGAGTGGGAGGGTGTTGGGAAGAGGGGCGTAAATGGAAACTTGTATAATTTAATAAAATTACTTTAAAAAAAATCAGCACCAAAAAGGAATAACCCACAAATTATTATTCGGTTATTTTGTACTGACTGAATGGAATTAAATTAAGCTGATCATGTTTGTTACGGTCTATTAAAACCCTGTTCATCACCAGTGTTTGAATAGAAAGTGGTATTACTCAGAGGCTGTCGAAATGTCTTATGTAGAGGAAAGACAGAAAGTTCTGGTAGATGCAGGGCCTCGGTACCTTGAACATGTCTACATTGCGGAGATTTTAAGAATCCATTCATGCTGAGAATTTAAAGAATGCCGCTATTTAGTCTAAGAAAAGGCAGTCAGGCATGGATGCTCAAAAGATGAATTAAACACCTGCTGTCAAGCTGAACTAATGATTTAACTTCAGTCTTTAATAGTCAACTCACTTGGGTGAATTGAGGAAAGAATGTGACTTAATGTGTCCGGTAGCTTGTGGATATTTGTTAGACATGACTGACTCTAACACTCTTAAGTGTCTCCATGTTTCAAAGAAACAAGTTTCTGTAGTATGGAATGTTCCATTGCTACCCTGCAATCAAAATCAAATCACATATACACTATTTTTGGAGTGTGTATGTGTCTGTGTAGGCCTGAAGTTGACATCGGGGAAACTGAGGCAAGGTCTCTTACTGAACTCAGAGCTCACTGTTAACCATTTGCTCCAAGCCTCTCCTGCCTCCACCTCCCAGATTTGACTTGAGGTGGGTCACCATTCCTGCCTGTTTTCTTAGACGGTGCTGTGAAGGCAAGCTATGACCCTTATGGTTTTGTGACAAGAACTTTATCCTCTAAGTCATTTTCCTTTGTCCAAATCACACAGTTCTTTAAGTTTTACAGCAAATAATAAAATCCTGGTGAAAATTCTGATTTTTAACTTCACACAAAATCTGCTCAGCTATTTGAGACATACTATGCCAAATGTTTTAAGACTTTTCATTATTTTCTTTCATGACCTGAAATTGGGCTTTATATGATGACTCTGTGTGGGTCTAAGAATGTATTGTCCATAGACAGCTGCCAAACGTCTAAATTGCTAAGCTACTATGATACAGGCAGGCTTAACCCAAACCCAGAGTTTTCTGGACTCAAAATTGTGATCACTTCCTTGTTATTGTAAAACTTCTGTTCAGTGACTCTTGGGTATAGCATAGAGAAAGTCCAATTACAGTCATGTAGCCATTCTCTGAGCACTATTTACATTCACAATAGTTCTGTAAAGTGGCGTAATGTCTCATTTTCTTGTGAAACGCTAAAAACTATTGTGACAATACAAGGTCCTTTTGTGAAATTGTCGATATTATTTCTATTCAAATGTCACACCGATTCACGTTTTTCTATTTCTTCGCATTGTATCATTTATCCTTAGGGAGGAAAACGTATAATAAATGCAATCATGGTTACTTATTGACTGACATCTCTGAAAATAAGCTGGCTGGTAATTTTGTTGCTGTGCAAGCCTCACACCGTGAGTGTATGCGCAGACTTAGGTGTTATGTGTCAGTCACCTAAAGATATGAGGTAAACCCATAATGTCAGATGTTGCTGCTACATTGTTTGGTACTGTTTTACAGTAAACTTTATAAGTAGCAGACTCTAAAACAGTGATGGAAATATCATATTACAAGTACATAAATCCTCAGCCAGCCACTTATTATCAGTTCTAGACAGTGTATAATTGTATTGCTACACTCTTCTACGACGGCAGATAGAGAGGTGGCATATGGACAGTCACAGACACATAAATATGAACTGATATCTTGGAAGCAGCTGCACACCATCACTGCCTAGACAACCACCATCATGGAAAAAAAGGGGGGTTGTAGGCCAAGAATCCAAACTATCTTGTGTTATCTTACGATCTTAGGCAAACATTTACCTCTGCCTCTTGATCATAATTGTTATCAGATCATCTTTTAACGTGTTGGTAATCTTGGCTGACCTCCAACCACTGCCAATACTAAAAGTTAGGGATGCTAAGGGATAGCCCCTGAGAACGACAGAAACGCATCTGCCTCCATGAAGTTTGCTTGCCCCATGAGTCTACAGATATGTTTGGTAAGTGATGCTGCTGGCCATGAGAATGGACCAAAAGATACACAATGAAACTGACTTTAAAAGTTGTATTAACAGAGAGACGGGAGGGAAGAGGGGAAGGACACAGGCCTGTTTGAAAGCAAGGTGGTGAGAGAAAGCATGGAGCATGTGTGCCCCCCCCCACTTTTTTTCGAGACAGAGTTTCTCTATGTAGGCGTGTTCACTGTTTTTCTTTTGTCCTCTTCCTCCTCCTTGTTCTCCTCCTCCTCGTCCTCCTCCTCCTCGTCCTCCTCCTCCTCCTCCTCCTCGTTCTCCTCCTCTTCTTCTTCTTCTATTTTATTTAGCCACGTCACACATAGATTATGTGACCACGCTGCATGTAGGGCCCTAGAGTGATTACGTTGTTTGCCGGAATACTGATGGCGCGTGCGCAGTTGTGGGACCGGGAAGTGGTAATACCTGGGGTGACTAATACTCTGCCTGAATGCTGATGGCCGTGGGACTCTGGATGTGAGGGACATAACAACAATAAATATACTGCTTTCTAACTTAATTTTGCCCTGTGACTTAAAATTCACATAACCCCTCCCATGGTGGGTGAGAAATGGCATGCAGGGAAATTTGAATTCATGTTCCTAGGCCATAGACACTCATTTGGGTACAGAATAAACTGTCATTTTGTATCTTGTAAAGCAGAGTTGTTATTTTTCATTGACATGAATAATGGATCCGAGCAATTATTCTGACAGATACAACATCAATAACTGGTAGGGAAATTTTAGTTCCGTGACTGTCTTCTGGAACTTCCCTGCATATGTGGTCCATCACTGTCTCATCTGCCATTTTGTAGGACATTCTGTAACTCACATATTCGTGATTGTTATCAATTACATGATAATGATGATTTATGGTAAAATAATTTGCACCTTAAACAGAAATATAATTTATCACGTTTTGAGGGACTGTTAATATCCTTATTTGCAAGAAGCTGTGGCTCAGAAAGGTAACCTGTCAAAGACCATACTTATAAGTAATGGAGAGGAATGCAAAACTCCAAATTGTAGTTGGAAGCCAAATTTCCTAGGAATGTCATAGGAAAATAACCTTTTCCATTCAGACCCTGTGTTTTATTAAAATGAAATATGTCACTGAGATGACCCCAAAAGGGAGGAGTCTTCCGGGCTTTCTGGTCACAGAAGTCATATCTTGAAGCTGGTGCCTTTGCTTGGAGAAGTGTTTCCACTTCTGCAATATCAGCAAAAACACACATGGTGGACACTCACAGAGATTGGGGTAGAGCATTCTAGGATTATGAAAACATTCTGAGTGAAGAATTCAGCTTTCTTTCGGTAACTGTAATTGCTTTAAACATTGGCAGAAAAAAATCATAAAAAGAATATAACTGAAGCAGAATAAAGTTTTATTTGGGAATAGCTTTGTGTAGGGAACAGCAGAGCACCTACTGAGGCTCAAACATCAGAGTATGGTGACTTTGAATGAAAAGAAATGATATTTTCTTCTGCTATCCCCAGTCTTTTCATCTTTACTGCATTACGGCAGGGGAAGTCTTTTTAATTTCCCCCTCTTGACTGAAATACATTTACAAGGCTCCAGTTCCAACTGCCTCAAAATTTCACTAACTAGGAAATACTAACTCTAAGAAGAGGACATAAGATGTCAAAGACATCCCACCAAGGCTGATAATTTGTCCATTTTTTCTGATGGCCATTACCTGGGGGATCTTACCTCCATCTAAGGACAGTCACATACTCCTCTGTTGATTTCTCTTTCTTCTTGTCACCAACCCCACACAGGAAACCCGAGCTCCTTCCTAGAGCCCAGAATGTGCATAAGCACCAACCATCTGGCCCTTCTCAGAGATTTAATTCTGCACAGCTCACGTCCGCGTGTGCATCCTAAATCAGCTTGTCTGATTTTTTTTCTACTGCTATGCCTATTATTAGCTCACTTCAGTCAACCCTTGGGAAGCTTCATTTAAACTTGGGATGGTTAATATTCATTACCAAGTTGCCTGGATTCAGAATTACCTAGCAGATGGAGGTGGATTTCTGGGTGTGTCTGGGAAGCCATTTCCAGGATAGATTAACCAAAGCTCCTATCCTGAACATGAGTGGCACCCGTTTCACAGACTGGGACAGGAAACAAAAGGAGAAAAGTTAGGGGAGTGTAAGCATTCCTCTTGCTCTCTCTCTGGCCTAGCCTATCTCATGTAACCTGAGGTCTTTGGCCTTGGCCTGTCAGCCATGATGGACCGAACCTTTTAATAAGATTAGCTGAAATAAACCTTCGTTCCTGCAGGTCAGTACATCAAGAATTCTTCCCCAGGGATACAAAATAACTAATCTCCTATACAATGTTGGAATTATGTTGGAACTGCTTTATGACAGGATATGTACCAGTCAAAATACAGTAATTCCTTAAACTTAAACCTCTTATGATACAGTTATATATTTCAGAACATTCATTGCCTAATAAGAGGTAAGTTATGCACAAAACAAGTGCTATGGAAACATTCAGTAGGGGACTGAGAAGATGGCAGTGGAGGGCAGGGAGGTAGGGAGTGGGGATGCTTATTGCCTGTCAAATGGCTGAAGTTCCTATTTAACGTATCAAAGTGGACCTGGCCACCAGGTTCTTCCAGCATCCCTCGGTCCCTATGTACCTATTAGAGGATATGGCTGGTATTCCTCACTCCCTACCCTGAACTCTCCAGTTCAGGGGCTGGACTGCCCTTCCCCCAAAGATTCTTCCTTATATAATCCAGACATTTTGGTTACCCACCCCTTTGTGCACTTTTGGCCTCCTCTCTCCCCTCTTCCTTCGCCTCCCCCTTTCCCACATGACCCAACTCAGTCTCTTCCATATGTCTCTCTTACATTTCTACAATAAACTTTGCCCTTCACCTTACCTAGGAGCAGTCATATCCTTTTCTTTTCCTATTTTATTTATTCACTGACAAAGCATGAGGACCTGAGTTCAAATCCCCAGCAACTATATAAGGGCTGGGAAGGGCAGTGCATGTCTGTAATCCCAGGGCTCAGAGTTGGTGACAGAGAACACTGGGAATGGAACTGCAGTTTTCCCTGTTTATCCACTCCAGTTGAAATGACAAGCTGTCAGTCCAGTGGCACTCTGTCTCTAAAAGCTAAGGTCAAAAAGTGATTGAGGGCCAGGCTGTGGTAGCACACACTTTTAAAACAAGCACTAGGAAGGCAGAGGCAGGCAGGTCTCTTTGAGTTTGAGGCCAGCCTGGTCTAAAAGAGCTAGTTCCAGAACAGGCAACAAAGCTATAGAGAAATCCTATCTGGCAAAACTAAGATCAAACAAACAAACAAAAAAAAGTGATTGAGGACACACACACAAATTAATGAAAAACAAAAGAAACATATAGCACTCTCTGCTCTTACACACATATTTAAGTATAAAATGTTTTTAAATGAACTAATGACACTCAGAATACAAAGGCAAGTTATGTCATTAGCTGATCTTATGTTACTAATTATTGTTTAGAAATTTCTTGATAAAGTACTAGAGGCAATAAATTACTGTTTACCAAGCAATTCCATTCCTACAGACAAGGCTATTAATGTATGATGGAACCAGACTGGTCTACTATATTATCAAGTAAACTTAAAGTCATTTTATTTAGCAATGACGTGGCTTTAGATTATTAGTATCTTCATCTATAAAGTGTTTGGCAGACAGTAGGTACTTAGGAAATGCTTGTTTAACTACTTGTTAGTTTCGTTAAGATCAAAATGTAATATGGATGAAAGATCCTTGGACTTAACTTTTCAAATATAAAGGCCAAGGAGATGGATCTTGGCCTGAGTAAAAGTGCTTGCCCAAGGACCTGGAGGGAGGGGGAGGAACTTGAACTACCCACAGGGCAGGAAAACTCTGACTGCTCTTAGGGATGGAGAGGGAGGAGGAGAGGGAGTGGGGGAAGTGGGAGGGTGTTGGGAGGGGGGCGGAAATGGAAACTTTTATAATTTAATAAACTTTGAAAAAAAAGATTATTTTCAAATTTAGAAACATCTTAGCTTCTACCCAATGTTAATAACTTCTTAGCAAATTCTTAAGATTAAAAACAATGAAATTTAGCAGACAATAAAAATATTGAGCATATTTTTATGCTCTGTCATATTTTTTTATTTCCCCACATACCTATACCAGCAACTAAGAACTGAATCTTGGAAATCATGATAAGTTCATACTCAATTTTCCTAAAGTGTTGATCTAGGAGTCAAAGATCATAAAGGGTTTTAATTCTTTGTGAACTGTGAAATTAAAACATCTCCTATAAAGTGGACCAGACTTTGGAATATTATAGCTGACAGAATGCTCAACATTGCCAGAATTGGTTAGTACTTAAAAAGCTACGTGCTTTCTCTGTGAGCTCATTCATACTTCATCCCCTTTGTATGTGAAAAATATTGTTTTTGTAGACTCAACTACCACCTTTGGCTCTTTTTTTTTGTAATAAGCAAGGTTTAATCAGCATAATACAAACATGTTTGGAACACATCTCCATTCCCGTTACAACAAGGTAGAGAGGAATTGTATCTCCTCTGTGGGGTAAGCTTTTAAAGGCATAACTACAAAGAGAATCTTTGAAGATGTTTTGGCATGGGTACAAGGACTTTTGCTCCCTCACATTTTGTTAAGTAAGCTTTTTTTCTTGTTTTTAGAGAGGCCACTGTTCTTGACTTAGGCCATCTTTATCAGCCGGTACCAGGTGGCTGGCTGGGTTGAGCTAAGTGACCTTGTGCTCAGAATATCCTGGGTGGGAGAGGGGAAGGCCTCTATCTTCCTGGGAAAACATTCTGCTAGGAAATTTCTTCTTGCCCCTTTGAGAATAAGGGGTGAGGGTCCCACACTTTTATGTGTGAATCTGTCCTATTCTGTATCTGTAATTCTTTACTGTCCAGGAACGCTTCTTAAAAAATTAAGTGGAGTCATTGCTTGGGGTAATACAGCACTGTCTACTTGCTCTGCCCAGCCCAACATGGTAGGGCAGAGCCCAGCTAGCTCAATCAGTAGATCATGATACTCTTAATCTTAGGGTCATGGGTTCGTGCCCCAACCCACCTTTGACTCTTACAACCTTTTATCCTGCTTTTCCACATTGGTCTTTGTTCCTTGCGGGGAGGAGGTGCCATAAAGATAGCCCATTTAAATCTGAGGGTTCCAAAGTCTCTCAGTCTCTGTACATTGTACAGTTGTCCGTCTCTGTGTTAATTACCCTCTATTTTAAAAAGAGCCCTCTCTGATTGAGGGTTATAGGGATAGAAATATGTCTTTAGAAAGCATTTTATTGCTATATTCATGTAGCAGAATAATATACGTTAGACTGTCACCTAGGACCAATGACCTCTCTAGTTTTAGGTTCTTGGTCTCATTAACCCTATGGGCTCTATCTCATGGAGGATGCTTACTTCAAATCAGGAAAGTGCTTAGTTACTCCCCTCATCTTGTGTTACTATTGCATGCCTGGGTATATCTTGCTGGTAGGTCATTTTTATAGCTTGTCAGGCTTGTAGTTGGGTGAAACTGATAGTTGGTTTACATATGATAGTTGGTTTATTATACATAGCATGTATAATAAACATATCTCAGCACTACAAATGCAGAAGATATGAAGCTTTTAGTTGCAAGTGGAAGGGGGAGCTGCAGGAGTTGGGAGGGGGCAAAACTATGAAATATATTTCACGAAAAATAAAAAAGATAAAAGTTAGGTGCTAAATTAAATTACTAAATTATAGTGAAATGATAAATCTTAACTGTCAGCTTGAATATTTTTTAGTATCTGAAAAATTCATGAGTATTAAGCTCCAAACTAAGCTACTAATATGAGAATGACATTCACACCACATCAGGGTTTTTGTGAAGTGTGACAAGGCTACAATCAACCTTAGCTAAAGCCAAGATTCCCTTTTAACACACTGAAACTGTATGTGAAGTAGGAAAGGAACAGGGCATACTGTTCGTATTTGCCACAAAATCATAGCATATTAAACCATTGTAAGAACCCAAGACTGGAGCATTGCAAAAAGGTCTTAGAGGTGAGCAAGCCTCCCAGAGCAACACAAGATTTCATTACATGCAAAGTAGTGCACAGTTCATTGACAACTGCGTACAGCGTAGGTAGCCTGTGCTATGAGAGGCATCAGAGTCACACTACAGTATACATAGTCATGACCACAAAGGAGGTATTATCACTCTCTGGCTTAAGCAAGAGCCTACAGATCCCTACACACACACACACACACACACACACACACACACACACACACACACACATCTTACCATAATTACAATTAATTTTGTGACTAGGATTCACAAGAATTTTAAGAAGCTGGTCAATGTTCCAGTTATAATTAATAATTCTCCTCTTTACCCTCTAATCTAGGTTCCACGTCTACAATCAGCCATTTCACAGAAAAAGCAAATTTAAGTGAGAACAGAATTCTAAATAAGATGCCATGAGCAAAATCTACTTCAGATGCAAAAACATCTTCATTAAGATCTTATTATGATTCTTCTCTTCACCTCATATGGAAAGAAATTGCTTTGAAATTACCTAATTTACTTTGAATATTGTTCTTGCAATGTTATATTACAGATTTGGGGGTATTTGGTATGTAATTACACACCAGCAAGAAGGGGGGGGGCTAGATAACCAACACAACCTATCTGACCTGCTGAAGATAAAATAATGCATCTTGCTGTAGTGACTGAACTGTCCAGGATCTCTGTTGTCAGCACACTCCAGCGCTGGCTTCTGGCAAAGCTAAACTTTCTATAAGGGCCAATTATGAAAATCTTAGTGTATATGGATAATGGCAGGGAGAGGGGGACTTGGTTGGGTGCGTAGATGTGATCAGAAAGAAGAGAGAGAGAGGGGAAGAGAGAGAGAGATTGAAAGAGAGAGAGAGAGAATGAGTGCCTTTTAATATTATAAATGCAGGAAAACTGAGAGTAAAGGCTCCAATAAATAGTGTTCTGAGTAAAATCATTACCTTAAAACCTGCTTAAGGACTGAGAGGTGGTGGCGCACACCTTTAATCACAGCACTCAGGAGGAAGAGGCAGGTAAATCCCTGTGAGTTTGAGGCCAGCCTGGTCTACAAGAGCTAGTTCCAGGACAGGCACCAAGGCCACAGAGAAACCCTGTCTCGAAAAAGCAATAACAACAACAACAAAAAAAAACCAAAAAAAAAAAAAAAAAACCCAAAACAACAACCCTGCTTAACATTTACAGTTCTCAAGTGATGGGATAATCATAGACAAAGAATGCTTTCAATGGTGAAAGTGCTGGTAATAAGTGATTGTTGAGAGCTTAACCTTGTCTTAGTACCAAGGCACAAGGAACTTCTTGAAGGAGAGAGAGGAGAAAATGTGAGCAGGGGGTGGGAGTGTGCTGTGAAATACAGTCTTCTGGACACGACAGGCCCTTTTGCTCACAAATTCACAGAAGTTGTGGTCACCTACACAAGACCAGAGCAAGATCCATCCAGTCAATACTCCATCGTAGAGATGGGCAGGGGTGCCTCAGGTCTCTCTTTTAGTTCAGAAGCTACTGGCAGTTGGTGGCTGTCAGGCAGTAGGAAGCTTTTTCTTTCATGGATGAGACTGTTAGTAGGTTGTCCATGCTTTAGTGAATGCTCCTGTACCTGTGTCCATGTAAGAAGCACTAAATGGCCTCAGATGATTATTCAAAAGTAGTAATAATAAAGAAAGTGAAAGTTGCTGAGAAGGCATCTTAGAAGGGAGAGGAACATGGTTCCAAACACCCGAGTTCAGTACCTACATCTTCCAGACGTTAGGAGAGAACAGTCTCCTGAGAGTGGTCCTCTCATCTCAACTTGCCTGCATACTCACACATCCCAGCCAGTAAAATAAAAATTAAAAGCATAAATAAAAGGAGAATGGGAAGGAAGCAGGTTGTGTTGGAGTAGTTTGGGTGCTGTTGGAAGAGCTCAGGGAGATATTTGATCCGGTTACATTGTATAAACACATTGAAGAATCAAAGAAAAAAATCCAATAGGAAAACAATAAAAAAGTTTTTGTTTGCTCTTAAAATTTAGCCTTTTAAAATTTTCTACATGTGTTCAATGTGTCTTGATTATATCCACCACAACTCCCTGCCTCCATATTTGCCTGTATACCCATTACAGATCTCTCCCAATTTCTTCTCTCTTTTTTTGTTTAAACTGAGCATGTCTGAGTTGCTAGGTCAATATATACAGTTTGACAACATAAATATTTAGAAAAAAAGATCATGAGTTTCTCCCCAAGCCATGGGTTTTGGCGACATTTATGTACCCATCATAAATTTCATCCTGTGGAAAGGCCTTTAAATCCAATCAAGAAAGAAGTTAGTTACATTCATAATCAGTCTTGCCGTTATTGAACAAGTTGGCACATTTTGCCTGGCATCTCAGTATTGCACCATGTGGTGTCTAAATCGGGATAAGACCACTGAGGCTTGTTCTTCTCTGGCAGCCGGCCTCATATCTTTCAGGACTACGAAGGTTGGGAGGGCAACCAGTAGCAAAGGTAACAGCTTGTATTGTTTGGGGTGCCTCTGGGACATTTCTCACTGGTAAGGAGGTAACTTGTGCCTGGCACTGAGATTTCCATTTAATGACTCATGTACCCTGTAAGCAGCATTGTTTGCCATATGCTTCTGTGGGAATTCCATTGTAAGGTATATTTTAATTATCTTTCAAGTTAGTGAGTTGTTGTAGGGTTTCTTCCTAGAGCATTTGTTTTGTTAACTCATCTCTGTCCTCCATTCCCTCACTCCTCTACTGCCAGCACCACTCAGGTCTTTAGCTCTCAGCAGTCCATCTCCTGTTCTTATCACTTGTATCTTATTGCTATAGTTTTCACTTGGGTTTCAACTTCAAAGTTTTCCATATTTCTTTTCATGATCACTTTACCTTGATCTGTCAAAAGTCCAAACAACAAATTTAAAATGGCTAAAATCTGGGGTAGGGAAATAGGTCGATCAAGTGCTTGGATTCCCAGAGTCCTCCGACCCCCCACACCTTCACACCCACACAAGCCTACATGCATAGCGTGGTGATGTACATTTGTAACCAAACACTGAGGACCCTGAAACAATAATGGACTTCCTGTTTACCTAGGTAATATTATATACTTCTGGAGTCTTTGATAGAGTTGAAGAATAGATAGTTATAATTATAGTTTTTGTTATTTATGATAAAATATAAAGTAGATACAAATATTATAACTGTAATTCTTGCTTGATACCTGTTTTGTTATATGTAATTTTATTATGTTAAAGTTAAAACCTTTCGTTTTATTTAAACAAAAAGAAGAAACGGTGTGGGAGGTCCTTCTGTCTATGTGTTGTTTTTATTGGTTAATGAATAAAGAAACTGCTTTGGCCTATGGCAAGAAAGAACATAACTAGGTGGGGAAAACTAAACTGAATTCTGGGAGAAAGAAGGAGGAGTCATAGAGAAGTCATGTAGCCCCGCAGGGGACAGATATGCCAGAACCTTGCCAGAAAACCATGAGCCTCATGGTAAATTATAAAATAATAGAAATGGGTTATTTCAAGATGTAAGAGTTAGCCAACAAGAAGCTAGAGCTAATAGGCCAAACAGTGATTGAATTAATACAGTTTCTGTGTGATTCTTTTGGGAGTCTGGGTAGCCGGGAAATGAATGATCAGTCACCATCAACATATTCCTCTTTTGCAATATTTTTTACATAAAGTTAAAGAAAGTTCTAAACCAGACAATAGATTATAATTATTCATGTTAATATGGTAAAACTGAAGATGATAGTAAAGATGTAATCACCTCAGAATTTAGCAGTTGCTGTTAAGGAGTCCAAGAATTAGCAAGGCATGATGGTACTCACCTTAGTTAGCCAAACATAGTGGTAAACACCTTTGATGGCAGCATTTGGGAGGGAGAGGCAGGTGGTACTATATGATAATCCTAACCCTGGCTTCTAATCAAAATGAATTCCAAGCTAGCCAAGGCTACACAGTGAGAACTTGACTCAAAAAACCAAACAAACAAATAAACAAAAACAAAAAAACAACAACTACAAAACCAAAAAGCAGAAACCCCCAAAACAAAAAAACCAACCAGAATAACAACAACAACAACAAAAAACAAACCTAAATCTCACAAAACTCCAACAACCTCAAAAAAGAAAACGAGTGTTAATTACTTCAAGCAATCTTCAGAATGTTTTCAATGTTCTATTTCTTTTTCAGGATAATGTTTCCTGCAGAGAATTTTTAAAAGCTATAATAATAATAATATGTGTTTTGACAATTTCATTCATCTACATAATTACATTCTGATCACATCTGTCCCTCTCTTATTGTTCTCCTACTCCTATTTACTCCCTTCTTCCACTCAAAAACTTGGAGGAGTTGAAGGGGGAAAATTGGGCATGACTATAATAATATTTTTTTTTCTTTTTTTTTTTTTTTAGTAAATTTTATTAAATTATAAAAGTTTCCATTTCCACCCCCCCTCCCAACACCCTCCCACTCCCCCTACTCCCCCTCCTCCTCCCTCTTCGTCCCCCAGGGCAGTCAGGGTTTCCTGCCCTGTGGGAAGTTCCAGTTCCTTCCCCCTCCCTCCAGGTCCAGGAAGGTGAGTGTCCAAACAGACTGGATCCCCCAAATCCATTATATGTAGAGGAAACAGGTCCCAGTGTCATAGTCAATGGCTTTTCAGAAAGACTTCGGGTCAGCCACAGTCAGAGAATCCGGCCAAATTCGGAGAGTCTGGTTAGATCACGTCCTCTTTCAGTCCCAGTCCAACTGGCCTTGGTAAACTCTCATCAGATCCGTTCCCTTGTATCAGTGGGTGATAGCATCCCTCGCAGTACTGATTTCGTTTTTCATGTTCTTCCTCCTTCTGCTCCTCATTTGGACCTCGGGGGGCTCAGTCCCGTGCTGCAATGTGGGTCTCCGACTGTATCGCCGTCCTTCGTCAGATGCAGGATCACTCGGAAGGCCCTCTGGATGGAAGCTGGGATGGCTGGCGGGAAGCTAGCAGGGTGGAGCCAGCAGGGCAGGCTGACCTGGGAGTCTATGGGGTCGGGGAAAGTCCTAGCTTCCCCTCGCCGGGGCCCCTGCCGTGGCCCGAATCAACTCACCACTCGGGAAGGCCCTCTGGATGGAAGCTGGGATGGCTGGCAGGAAGCTAGCAGGGTGGAGCCAGCAGGGCAGGCTGACCTGGGTGTCTATGGGGTCGGGGAAAGTCCTAGCTTCCCCTCGCCGGGGCCCCTGCCGTGGCCCGAATCAACTCCCCACTCGGGAAGGCCCTCTCTAATAATATTTTATTGTATATATGTATGCACATATAAAGTTCTCACGAAAAATGAAAAAAAAATCTAACAAAGATTTCTATGACTCAGGTGAGCCACCTGTAGCCTCTCTTGTCAATATTGACCATGCTATGGAACTTGAGATGATCCCACACATAAAGTTCACAGTCATAGTCCCAGAATTAGTCAAGACATGGGGACCAGAAGAAAATTAAGACTATGTTCAAATTGTGTCCACCAGAATTCACCCTCATACTATCAAAAATTCATGAACATTTCAGATACAAAATGTGTTCACTACTTTTCACTCAGAACCAAGCCAAGGCTATTGTGCTACTCAGGCTGAACTTAGCTACTGGGTAGTGGAAGACAAACACCGCATGTGGAATTGTCTAATGGTGAATCATATGACAATGAAGTATAGAAATTAATGCAATAAGGCACATTGCAATCAAATAAACACAATCTCAAGTAAAACATAAATGTATTTTAGATAAATAATAAAGCAGAGATTAGAGGTGTGTCATGAGATAATGAAATAATAAAACAAAGAAACAATTTATTATCATAAATAGGATAATTATCACCTTAAAATGGGAAAGAGGGATTGGTTAATGAGAGATTTGGAGCACTATAAGGTTCATGCTGTTGATCTAGAAAGTGCTTTTCTTTCTTGTTATAACTATTTTATTTACTTATTTATTTACTTGCTGCCACAATCAAAACCAGGAAACTTGATATTCATAGAATTAAAAGTTCACTTAGTTTACAGTTATGAGGTTCAAAGACTTGGCACATGCCTCACCTTGCCTCAAGTAACCTTGGGTCAGCAAAAGGATGAGAGCATTTGACATCATGGGAAGGGAAGGCAGAGTGAGGAAAGGGTCTCTCCTCCTGTGACCAGACTCTTAGAGGCATCACCACCTGAGCAGCCCCAAATGAAAGGCCAAGCTTCTAACATACAGTCATTTTGGAAATAGATTATATTTAAACTGTATAGGTTCATAATAAATTACTTAGTTGCACAAATAGTACAATTGATATTTTCTGCACCCATGTATATGAATGTTTAATTTAATGAATAAAGAAAATATTTGTTAAATGACAGATGGTTAATTAATAAATCAGAATTGAATAAAAACCCTTTCCTCAAAATTATACTGATTACAGAAAAATATGCTTTCTATACTTGGTAATCAGAATGGAGAAAAAGAGCTAAATCCCTAAAGATGGTAATAAACTAAAAATATTCAGTATCCTAGAAAGTTACATTTGTGCCTTTTAATAATTATGTTATTATCTCATTGTGAAAATTAGTATTGTATAATTTATCTGACATACCTTGAAAGGCGTTTATTTTAAAAGGTTTTGGATCATCTATAATCTTTTTTGATGGAATATATCAAGAGTTTAATTGTGACACAGAAAGTTAAAACATTTATTTTCCTGAGAAGTATACTTTTTATTCAAAAGGATTCCCTATGTTCTATCTAACCTTATGCACACATGATCTATTGAAGTAATATTTACCAATGATTTTTTGGATATTTCATCAGAATCTTTTGAGGATGTGATATTTAATGAAATAAATTTCTAATTTTAAAATTGTCACATAGCACATGGTAAGAATGTCCTTCTGTGAAATGCTAATGTTAATGAATATGATCAGATGGAAGGAATTTTAGTGAACCTTTTATCTTCCATTATACTTGACTGTTTCGTATAATTTAATTTCATTTTATTTCAGTCTGACATAATATGAAGAATTCTGCTGTCTGCTTTGATGCCATGTCTCTTGATGTTTCAAATATATTTAATTATACAAGGTCACATCTGAAGAGATAAAACTCTCTGGAGAGAATGTAAATGAACTTCCCCTATCGGATCACTTATGAATTTTTTATTACCCTAAAATTACACGATATTATCCTGAAGTGACATGAAATGTCTCACTTCTTGTCTTGCCCATTCCTGGACCGGGAATGTTAAAGAAAAATAGCACTCCTGGGAAAGGGCTGCTCCAGGGCACAGTCCTTCAAACCTCACATTCCTTAACTGCCAGCTCGCAGTCGGGGAGGCCATTAGAAACACTCTTGCTGCCTTAGAGACTGGAGTTCTGGATTTGCTTTCTGTGGTCTGGTTACTTGTAACAGCTGCTTGAAGCATGTTAGAGATGCCGACGTTCTGTTTATGATAAAATGCCTCACACCATCCCCAGAAGAAGCTTTCTATTAATAAGCACCGAAAGGCCATTTAGAGACTGGCTGTAAGGAGTGCAAAATGACAAAATAGAAGAAAGGTCACGCTGTCTTAATGTTTAATGTTGCTGCTTTTGATCCCGAGTGCTAAAACGACGGTGCATACAATGCCCAGGTCAATATTTCCACCTTAAATGGAGTAATTAATGGCATGGGGCAATCATAGTTGCTATATTATAATCTCTCTCCATTTTTATTCTGTGTGTACCTTGCAATAAAATAGACTCTCCGGAAATTTGCATTTTGCAAGTGAGGGAAAAACCTTTTCAGCATTTTCTCTAAGTTCCTACAACTGATGTCCCACACCTGTTGGGGGAAATCCATTTTTAACTAGGAAGTTTCTGCTTCTGCTCTCACACAGGATTAATAGTTTGGGAACGTTTGCCCTTGCTGCTTGGATCTGTACTTGCTTAGGTTTTTGTGACTATAGGTAAACAGAAAGGTGCAAAATAAGTCTGTTAAATAGTAAGAATGACTTTAACAAAAAGGAAATATACTTGGATCCTATAACAAGATAAAGTGTATGGATACATAAATTGAGACTCGAAAGAAGTCAGAACACTTCTCCACTGCAATAACTCTTTCTATGAAAAAGTTTAATTTTGAAGTTAATACAAATGTGAAGCTATGGTTATCATATTTACAAAGAGTAAAATAAGATAAATATTCTATGGCAATAACTTTATAAATTAAAATATTTTAAATGAAGTTAAAAAATAAAGAAACAAAACACTTGAGTCTTAATTCTATAGCCAAAACTGTTAAGAAAAGAAGGAACCAAATAAATGAAGAGCCAACAACCAACCTAGAGTTTGATAGTATAATGTTTACAATGTATAGTCAATTTCTTTAATGTTAAATGGATGTAAGCAACTATTCAAGAATTATTTGCATTCAGAGTAAGTTCTATGAACAACAGTCTACAGAAGTCTATTCATATAAAGAAACAAAAATAAATACAATTTATATTCTATTCATTTCAGTTACTCTAGAAATGTATGAGACATCTATAAGACCACGACTTAACCCTTTAAAGAACAGTAGAGTATATACTAAGAGGTCTGGAGCAGAGAATATAGGGGAAGAATATTTTTTTAGCAGATGTAAGGCCATAACTTGATCCCTAGCACATCATCCAGCCAACAAACAAACACAAACAAACCAACAAACAATAACAAAAAGTCCAAAGGAGGGCTGGAGAGGTGGCTCAGAGGTTAAGCGCACCGATTGCTCTTCCAGAGGTCCTGAGTTCAATTCCCAGCAACCACATGGTGGCTCACAACCATCTGTAATGAGATCTGGTGCCCTCTATTGGCCTAAAGGATATATGTAGGCAGAATACTGTATACATAATTAATAAATAAATCTGAAAAAAAGTAAGTCCAAAGGATAAAAGTTAAAACACTGAGTCTAAATCTTTGCCACAAAATTAAAATGGGGATGGTTTTATCCACTTGGGAAGAAAATGACAGTCAGATAGAAATAAAAAATGCTGTTCTGCAAGGGAGGCTGATTATAGACAACAATTATTTACTATATTTTCCTTGAAGAAAGAAATTAAGTTTTTTTTCTAGAAAAAGACAAGTCTTCAAGAAAATAGTTTTATTTAACCTGATTTAAACATTATTCAATATATGTATATTCAATATACATATATTCGATACACATATTAAATATATATGTATATATAGTCAATACACATGTGTGTATATAGATATATGTATATGTATGAATATGTATATTCAATACATATATTGAAATGCCACATGATAGTATATAAACTTATACAATTTTTATGCTTTACATGTTTGTCAAAATTTAAATTTGTAATACAATCCCTCCTGAATCATTGAATCACTAAATTAACTTCTTGCAACATTAACTTTCTTGGTAAAAATTTGAGAATAATAAAAACCCCAAAAATTTGGTTTGTACAGTTTAAATGATATGATGTTTTTGAGTTTTTGAGATTTCTTCTGTTTTATATCTACAAATATGCATATGATATTAAAAATAGGTCTCTTTAAAAAGGAAAAGGAAATACTTCTGAGAAGTGCTGTAATTTAAATCTTCCCATGTTTATGCTTTAATTATCAACTAATCTTTTCATTGAAAAGTTTGACCCAAGGAGAAATTTTATCCTTGATGTTCTTATTACACTGTCATGATTAAAGAGGATTATTAGGGTTAAGTTTCTATTTTCTGGATGTAGCACTTTTAAAGCTTGACAGCCCATCTAAAAGCAAAACACAGAAAATTCACAGTCGGTAAAAGAAAAGCAGAGAAAATAACACCAGAAATACACAAATACAGAAATATCCAGGTTGGGCAAAGAATCCCAAAGAACTTGATTCAGTTCCATTCGTTTTTAATTCTCAGTGGTTCCATAAAGATTTCTTTAATTATTGTTACATTACTCTAATTAATGTGACAGAGACCATGGCAGGGTTCAAAAATGCTTTTGTCAATGTGAAAACCACTAGCAATTTTGATTGCAAGAGTATCAGGAGACTTGGACATGACTGCCATTAAACATTGGAGAGGATGTTTTCCTCTACAGCTCTAGCTAATGAAGGACTAAAATTAAAATTTTGATGTTTTATTTCTACTTACTATGTATTGTTGCTCATCCATAAGGTTGGAATCTGTCTACATGCACATTTAAATCTCTATACAAGTAGCCTAGGTAATGACTTCACCTACTGAGAAGTTTTAATGAATTATCAATTACTTCTTTTTCCTTTATATGTAAAGAATATCTGACCCAAAAGGATTGAGATCAAAGAATCAAAATATTTTTCCAAGGTTAAGTTAAATTGTTGTATTAAATACAAAGAAATGCTTTGAATTCTGCAGAAATGACATGAATCTGACCATAGCTATCTTTACTATTCTTCAGATTCTAAGAAAATGAAGAAAAGTTTGAATTATGTATGAGGACTTATATTTTAAAGATGAGAAAAAGTCTTCAATTTATAATTTATGCTATTTTCCTTAAAAGTGGAATAATGTCTGAGAATTAATTGAAACAAGGCCCACACCCCTCATCTGAGGCTAAATTACTTATGCGGGAACAATTGAACACCATCTTTTTGGGTTGATAATTTTGAGACATTTCATAAGTGCTTTTTGAGAGTTCTGGAGGAAAATAGATAAGATTACAGTATTATTTTTTTTTCTTGCTTGTCATCATTTTTCCAAGATTTTAAGTTTTTATAATTTAGAAACCATTTAAAATAACCAAGATCTTTTTGGTGGCCTTAATCTTACAACTTACATGGAGTAAGATACATAGTTTATAAGCCTTTATCAGTGTATTGATGCTGGGCATCTAAATGGAAAATATTTTGAAAAATCCACTAACTCCAAACTTTTAGGAACCAATATAGGGCCTATGACTATACATATTTTCTAAAGAATCAGTTTAAACCTGGTATATTTTGGGGTCAATAATTTGAAATGCTTGTCAAAAAAATAAAATGCCCGTCAAAAGTAGGATTTGGAGATGAGTTGTGGATTTACTTTTTCATATTCTGGCTATCCTGTTATATCCTAGAAAATTGATTGCACGCTTAATAAAAGCTGAGGTTCAAAATAATTTCACCTTGCTAACTATTTGTTCTCTCAGAATTTTTGAATCACTCCAGAAAGTGGAAACAGCCTTTTGATGCTGTAGTCTGTGAGTGAGGGACTCTCTCTCTCTCTCTCTCTCTCTCTCTCTCTCTCTCTCTCTGTGTGTGTGTGTGTGTGTAGTACAGATTCAAACATTTCCCTTCAGTTGTTTTTTAAGTGTTCTACCACATCTGGCTTAGTCCTAGAGACGTGGTTACTATGAAATGAGAGATGACTCAAATACAATATTTTCTATAATAAAATGGAAGCCTTTTAAAAGTGAGCATACCTGTTATGTATAGACCATTGCTAGGGAGTGCATATGGCACCCTGTGAGTCATGTCAGAGGTCCTTTCCCAGCTGGTTTACTTTTTGTCAGTTTACTGTATATAATCATCTTTATACAAAGAATTGCATCATTATCTAAAGATTACCAGTAATTTCTAAGAGGTTAAAATATAACCCAAAACTTAAAATTGAAAAAATTGGAATCCTGTTTTGTTCCCATACTTTTTTTTTCACACTTGAATACAAAGATTAAATTTCTTATAAGCTACTTTACAGTCATATGTTTAGATCCAGAATCTATAGTGTAAGTTTTATGACTTCCATGTAATTGAAAAATAATTATGATAAAATACACGTATCTTAGGATATGCCATCCTAGATATATTTAGATGCCCGATTCAGTGATGCTTACTCTATTACTACTATTGTGTAAGCAATATATAGAACATTTTCCTCTTATAAAACTTTAAATTCTGTACCTTTTAAAAATTCCCCTCTCATCTTTTCAGTCCTGAAATCTATCATTGCATGTTTCTAAGAGCTCTCTTAGGTTGCTCCTGAGTTTCCTATAAGGGAATCATGCAATATTTACTTTTCTGTGCTTGGCACATTTAGCATAATCTCTTGTAGACTCATCTATGTTATGGCATATGTCAGAATTTCCTTCTTAAGACTGAGAACATTACTCTGTTTATATTTCATATTGTGCTTATGTAGTAATTTGATGATGGGTGCTTCGGTGACATCTAAATCTTGACTATTGTCTTATCTCAAGACTACAAATATCCACGGAAAGTTCAGAAGCCTAGGGAATGAACTAAGGCTCCACTCATCAGGTCCGTGGGGCAGGTAGAGAGTGAATGACACTAACAAAGTATCATTTCTCAGGAGATGCAAACACTTAATTGATTAAATTCCAAACTGCCAATTTTCCTAACCCAAGCTTGATTTGGAAGGATTAGCTTTTCTCCATCAATGAGAATGAAAAACTTTGAATTCAATTGGATTCAATTGAAGAAAAATTAAAACAACTATAATATTTTATATTTTGAATTTTTCCCCCAGACATTTCTCACGAAAACAAATCATGTTTGTGCCTGAGGGTGACTTAAAATTTACACATACTCCATTAAGCCATGCTCATGTATCTTGGTTGAACTGAAACCCTGGTTAGTCTTAGCCTGCTGAAAGCAGTGTGTCTGAGTCTACCAATGACTCAATTTTTTAATTAAATACAAATATTTAATAATTTTACTAGATACCTCAGTGTGCTGTGGCCTCCATTGTTCTCATTAGTTCATGTGTAAATTAAGTCAAGTTTCCAAGCCCCATTGGCACTGTTTTTCATGCACTCTTGCTTTTACAAAGAAAACCTCCTCCTCCTCCTCCTCCTTCTCCTCTCTCTCTCTCTCTCTCTCTCTCTCTCTCTCTCTCTCTCTCTCTCTCTCTCTATTGTAAATGTTCAAACTTTTATTACTTCAGAAGGACTATTTCAGCACTTGTGTGCTCAGTTCTTTCTTTATATTTTATTCTTAAAACAATTGTGTCCCAGAGTAAGAATCAACAGGCATAAAAGGCTTGAAACCATTGTTCTTCTTCAGCTAAGAAAACAAAACACACAAAACCAGAGTCATTCTCCTACCTAGGTCAGGATGACTAGATTCCTTACTCACATCTTCATTTCCACTGTTATTTATTTATCAGTAATTAAACCAGCCAGGTTGTTGCTGAAGAGCTTATGCATCCTAGGATGATCTACAAGCTTGACAGCAGAATAGTATATTGTTCAAAACCCACATATGTCCACTACCACAGACAAGAATGAAGGTTTGACTTATAAAATTTACAAGAGTATCCCCCCCCCCAGATTCCATATTGTCATTTCTCGTATAACCCATAACAATGTTTGCTGACTTAGGCTATCAAGACCTCATCCCTACTTCTCAGGGTATTCTATCATCTGTTCAATTTTTCTACTTCAAACACCAGAGTCCAGAGCTTGGGGTTTTGGTGCACAGTGGCCACTGGAATCTCATTTTGGATGTTCAGCATCAAATTTAAGAAATTGATATTTTTGTAGTCAGAAAGAATGTATCTTAAATGCATGCATAAAATTGAAACAATTGGAAGTAAAATTCATTTTTTTGTAGTGGGAATCAAACTCAGGTTCATGTGGTGGATAAATGTTATATCAATGACCTCTATCTACAGGCCAGGAAGATTCCTTGGTTCTGGGTGTCTTCTGTACTTAATTTGTTCATTCTTCAAAGTCCTTTCTCTGGAGTAGCACTGGGAAAAACATCATTTTCAGGGCAAAGAGAAGTTTACAGTGGATTGGTTATGGCTTCAGAAGTTCTGTTTTGTTAAGAAAATAAGTAAACCTGAATAGGAACTTTTTTGAAGTCATAGAATCTGGGTGACTGCTGTGTCTCCCTGTTGAAAAGTCTCATAATCACATGCAGGTTATTATGAATTGATGTTTGAACGTGTGGAGGAACCATTTAAAAACTGTCTAGTAACATGGGTCTCATGTTAATAAAATTAACATATAAATTTCATAATAAAATTACTTATGAATCAGAGATAGGGCAAATAAGTGAATGAATTAGCATAAATTACTTTGTTTGAAAATGACAAGATAATCAGTTAGAAAAAGCATAAATTTCATCTCCCCTTTTCCCAGAATCCCCATCTCAGCAACTCTTCAGATAATATTTTATACCAGTTCTTTTCAGTTCAAAATTACAGCTAAAGGACCATATTGGAGTCAGAAAACATTTTGTAAAGATGCCATATTTTCAAGATAGTTATGTTCTGTAACATGTATATAAGGGCCACATAAAAGGATAAAACCGTATTTTTACTGGACATTCTTTGGATGGTGTGTGTAAACATCCCATGGTGGATTGTGTGCTAAAAAATTCAAATAGAAAAAAAGAAGACCCAATTCATAAAATGTTGCTGATAAAATGTTCCATCATCCTCTCAATTTATTTTCTTAGAACTATTAACTTTATCTTTTTTCTTAGGCAATACTTTTCCTTTTCCCCCTTTTATTGAAAACAAACTCTTTTCTCATTCAATATATCCTGATTATAATTTCCCCTCCCTCTAGTCCTGCCAGTTCTTTCCCACCTCCCCTCCCCTCTGGATCCTCCACCCTTCTGTTTATCATTAGAAAAGAGCAGGCTTCTCAGAGATCAGAACTGTTAACTTTAAATAACTTAGAAATCCTTTCTCCCGTTCTTGGAAATTAGCAGAGATCTGTTTAAGAGCTCAATAATCCTTACTACACCCCATGGTTTGTGATGAATACAGAATCTGGGGACTGTTTTACTTGAAATACAACTGAGTACCACAGCCTCCCATGCTCTGTAAGAGTAAGAAGCAGACAATTAGGGAAATCTTGCTCCAAAATCACCTTTCACAGCAAAACTTTGCAGACTGGAAATGTACACATTTATTTTGAGGCACTGTACCAGCAAAACTTAGCTGTATAGCATTTTGAAGAGACTGATCAATGAATTGGTGAATGGGTTATATTGTAGAAATACATAGCAGTCTGCTTAGGAATCAATGAAAGTATGGCCTAGCTCAATTAAGTTAGGAACAATGAATTAGAAACTTTTTAACACTAGTATTTTTTTTACTTAATTTTAACTTATAATAAATATGTGTATATACATATGTTTACATATTTTTTCTTTAATTTAATTGTGATACTTTATTTCTATGCTTCTCTTTTTTAGCTTTTGCAACATAAGACCTCAGATTGGTAGGAACAAACATTCCAAACTGCAAGATAGGTGATGTTTTGAAAAATCTGTCCCTGATTATTCTTTAAAATGTTTCCCCTTTTAAACAAATTTCTTGGAAATTAGTTGGCCAATCTGATGTAATCTGTGTTACCTGTAGTACATCTCTTAAACTGCTTTTTGGGACTAATGCCTTATTACAGAATATTTTATCTTTATTAAATGTTTGTGAAATATACTTGTGTGCTAACTGTGGAATTTACTTCTGTAATTTTTTTATTCCATAAAAATAGAACGTTTCTCTAAAGTGTCTGCAGTGATTTTGTACATTAATAGATGAAGTGCTAACTAAAATGCAAGTGTTTTCATGCAAACTTATGTATACACATATATACATAGGCAAATATGAAGAAAGAAGGAGGAGACACATTCAAAAAGAAAGATTAGACAAGTACACAGAATACTTTAGAATACTCCTCTTATTAAATACTTATCAGAAATTTTGTTTTATTTTGCCAAAGATTTAAGTTTTATCTACCTACTTATAATACCATGGTTTTCCTTAAGCATAAAATTTCTCTGGTCAATAATGACCTTTATAAGGGGCAAGTAAAAACACACACACACACACATCCAGCAATAATGCAGAGAGAAAAGACCCTCTAAAAATACTGGTGGAGACATGGGAAGCATATGTTTTAGTTCTTACAAAAAATACTATCTCTTGAAAATAAAATTTATTGAAATAATATTGATATAGACTGCTTCAAAAGGTTTATACATTAAAATGTAGTTCCCACTGTGAGTTATTAAGATAGGGAAGACCTAATGTGGTGATTGAGTTTAGACACTATTGGTGCTTAGACAGGGATTTTAAGAGGTGATTAGGATTAGATACAACCATTTGGGTGAAATAACCATGATTGAATATTGGTAATTCTATAAGAAGAAAGAGAATGTGTGTATATATACACACATACACACACACACACACACACACACACACACACACACACACACACACACATTCTCTCTCTGTCACTCACCATATAACGCTCTGTGATGCCTTAGGATTTAGCCAGCAGTAAGACCATCACAAGATGTCATCCTTAGAACTTATCCCTCCTGTCTTTGAACCAGAATAAATCTCTTTATAACTGCCTCAATAAAATACCTCAGATATTTTATTATAACAATAAAAATGGACTAATGTAATCAAAGAGAATAATTTAGTGTGAATTACTATACAAGTATGTAAAAAGTGGTTCCACAATCAAACATTATACTGTAAGATAAATTTCTTAGAGTTTATTGGTTATAGCCTTCTTCATTAACATCAAGACTTTTAAAACTGCTTATTAGACTCAAAGCAGAGGTATAGCTACCTATATTATTTGATTGTATTTATTCAACTGATTGAAATATTTTATAATATGTTTGCATCATATTTTCTAAATTTTATCAGTTTTATCTGCCATTGCTGTATATTGTTAATATTATTAGAAACTACTTAAGTAGAAGAACTGTATCTTAAGTAACTGCTTGAGAAATATAAGACTAGAATCAAAGTTATGATGAGCTTAGGTCAAGTAAATAGCTTCAAGTATTATAATCAACTAAACGGATTAAATTTCTATAATTAGATTGTCTAAATTAAGCAATATGTGCTCATTGTACCTGTTAAATATTTAACAGAATATTTACCTTCCCTATATTTTATTTTTAAGACTACTAAACAACTGCCAACATCAAACTAAATGGGGAGAAACTTTCAACAATTCCTCTGAAATCAGGAATAAGACAAGGTTGTTCCCACTCTCCATATCTATTCAATATAGTTCTTGAGGTCCTAGCTAAAGCAATAAAACACCAAAAGGAGATCAAGGGGACACAAATTGGAAAAGAAGAAGTCAAACTCTCACTGTTTGCTGATGATATGATAATTTACATAAGCGATCCCAAAAATTCTACCAAGGAACTTCTACAACTCATAAACACTTTCAGTAATGTAGCAGGATACAAGATTAACTCAAAAAAATCAGTAGCCCTCCTGTACAGAGATGATAAAAAGGCTGGGACGGGAACCAGAGAAATAACACACTTCACAATAGCCACAATTAGCATAAAATATCTTGGAGTAACTCTTACCAAACAAGTGGAAGACTTGTATGACAAGAACTTTAAATCTTTGAAGAAAGAAATTGAAGAAAACACCAGAAAGTGGAAAAATCTCCCATGTTCTTGGGTAGGCAGAATTAACATAGTAAAAATGGCAATCTTACCAAAAGCAATCTACAGATACCCATCAAAATCCCAGCAAAATTTTTCACAGATCTTGAAAGAACAGTACTTAACTTCATATGGAAAAGCAAAAAAATCCAGGATAGCCAAAACAATCTTGTATAATAAAAGAACTTCTGGAGGCATCATAATCCCTAACTTCAAGCTTTAGTACTGAGTTACATACTGAAAACAGCCTGGTACTGACATAAGAACAGACAGGAGGACCAAATAGAAGACTTGGATATTAATTCATACTCCTTCAAACATCTGATTTTTGACAAAGAAGCAAAAGAATATCAAATAGAAAAAAGAAAACATATTTAAAAATAGTGCTGGCATAACTAGATATCAACATGTAGAAGAATGAAAATAGACCCATATCTATCATCATGCACAAAACTCAAGCCAAATAGATCAAAGATCTCAACATAAAGCCAGCCACACCGAACCTTATAGAAGAGAAAGTGAGAAGTACACTGGAAGGCATTGGCACAGGAGAACACTTTCTAAATATAACCCCAGCAGCACAGACATTGAGAGAAAAAATTAATAAATGGGACCTCCTGAAACTGAAAAGCTTCTGTAGAGCTAAGGACATGGTCAACAAGACAAAACGACAGCCTACAGAATGGAAAAATATCTTCACCAACCCCACATCAGACTTCAAAACACACAAAGAACTCAAGAAATAGGTCATCAAAAAATTAAATAATCCAATAAAAAAATGGAGTACAGACTTAAACAGAGAACTTTCAACAGAGGGATCTAAAATGGGAGCTGAAAGACACTTTAGGGAATGATCAACATCCTTAGTCATCAGAGAGTTAATTTAATCGTGTAAATTCCCATCTTTTTGCCCCAGGCAAATCATTTGGGATCTTGTTCTTTTGTTGTAGGTGGTGGCTTTGGACATTTAGAGGTTACCTAGGATTTCCCTAATATTTGTTTCCTATTGCTTCATGAATATTTGCAGAATTCTTACATTAAATCTATTGCTATAAGAATAATCTTTAGTCTAGACTGATCACAGAGGGAGCATGCTATTCCTGACCATGGTGACAAATTCCTATTGTGGTCTGGGGCAAGGGACTTAGCCTCTGTCCATGCTTTAGTTTGGAATGCATGATGTTAACATCCAATTGACCCAACATAATGTTGAGATATTATGAGAAACTAAGTGTTCAATTGATTTTTATGTCATTTTAAGTATATTATTCTTACCAAACTAACTTGATTTGAGGGACTTCATAGTATTTATTAGATCCAAGGTCTTTTTATTATTTTTTTACATGTAGCTTTGCACATACTAATAGCACTTTGGAATGGAACGTTTGTTTTGGTGCAAAGTTCTGCTTCTTGGAAGTGAATTTCAGCCCTTTAAATCATCCCTTAAATGAAGAATCAACTATGCTGTAAGTTCTTTCTATTAAAATGAGTAATTTGAATCAGTGCCCATGAAGTTACAAATTGCTGTTGGAATAAATTAAGACTCAAATAGGAAAGAGATAGTTCATAAAAGCAGATGGGGAGCTGGAATTAATTTTCTGTGTCTGCTGAATCTACAGGGAAGCAAAAAAAAAATGTTGAGGTTTTATAAACCACATTTACCTTGTTTTCGATTGCACTTATCACAGTGTTGTACCATATGTGGGAGTTTTATAAAGTTGTTCTGATAGAAACTGTCTTACTAAGGTCTGAGTGTACCAGACTGCAAACAGCATGCATGGGATCTTTTTTTCTGGCCCCGCCTTTAGTTACTTTTAGGTTGTTGACGTAAATCTGTAATGATAACTAGTACAACTATTCCATGCTTCCCCAGAAAATACACTTGAAAAACTGTTTTCAATTGAGAGAAAATTGCACTGACTCTCCGTCCCTTCCCTCCCTCCTGTCACCCATGTTATCCTCTCTCCAACTTCTCCCATGGCACCCCACTCTCAAGAACAAAAACATTTTAACAAAGTTCTCCAGAGTAACAACTTAGTCACTGCTCAAAAAGTAAAGAAAGTTACATTTCTGTTACGCTTTGAAATTCTATTATCCAGCTACTAAAGCCTATTTTAAAACTACAAGTGTGCATGTCAGCAGAGGTGAGATAGAAAGATTAATGTTTGGCTGCCAGAGTGTCGGGAACTCTAAGAGTCTTAACATGCATCTGGGGATATAAATTATACTGAATAAGACAGGCCAATGAATCAGCATTTGGGAGATACGCAATTATGTGATAGGTGACTAGGAGGCCTCTGCTGAGAGAGCATCTTGGTTCATTGTGATATTCCACTTCCAGGATTTCTTGAGGTGAAACTCCAAAAAGAATGAGTGAATGAGAAGTAATGGAGTTTGTTAATCAAGGCTCATGCTTGGAGATTTTGTTGTTAGAGAAGAACAGGTCAATCATCTGACCTACACTGGCTATTCCTTCTCCTGACTGCTGGTAGGAAATAATTTTTCAATTTTTTTTTGCAGTTTTTAAACAACTCATTTTACTTAGCCAAATGTAAAAACACAAAAATAGTTTGTACATTAATGTAGTACGTCGAAGCAAATTTTGTCACACTT
This sequence comes from Myodes glareolus, assembly GCF_982192425.1. NCBI lineage: Eukaryota > Metazoa > Chordata > Mammalia > Rodentia > Cricetidae > Myodes > Myodes glareolus. Next base: position 16,853,418 of record NC_142048.1, on the reverse strand, counting down.
GAACTATGAAAATATTTTTTTTCTTTTTTATTGATTTTTATTGAGCTCTACAATTTTCTCTGCTCTTCTCCCTATCTCTCCCTCCCTTTCAGACCTCCCGCAATGTTCCCACGCTCCCAATTTACTCAGGAGATCTTGTCTCTTTCTATTTCCTGTGTAGAATACATCTATGTATGTCTCTCTTAGTGTCCTCATTGTATTTTTTTATCCAGTCTTCGGTTAAGGGGCATTTATGTTGTTACCAGGTTCTGGCTATGACAAACAAAGATGCTATGAACATAGTTGAGCACATGTCCTTGTAGTACAATTGAGCATCCTTTGGATATATACCCCAAAGTGGAATTATTGGGTCTTGAGGAACGTTGTTTCCTAATTTTCTGAGAAATCACCATGCAACATCCAAAGGGGTTGTACCAGCTTGCATTCCCACTAGCAATGCAGGAGTGTTCCCTTTTCCCCACAACCTCTCTAGCATAAGTTGTCAACAATGTTTTTGATCTTGGCCATTCTTACAGGTGTAAGATGGAATCTCAGAGTTGTTTTTCTCTGATGACTAAGGATATTGAACATTTCCTTAAGTGTCTTTCAGCCATTTTAGATACTTCTGTTGAGAGTTCTCTGTTTAGGTCTGTACTACATTTTTTACTGGATTATTTATTTTATTTTTTAAAAAATATTTATTTATTTATTATGACAATATTATGTCTGTGTATATGTCTTCAGGCCAGAAGAGGGCACCAAGCCTCATTACAGATGGTTGTGAGCCACCATGTGGTTGCTGGGAATTGAACTCAGGACCTTTGGAAGAGCAGGCAATGCTCTTAACCCCTGAGCCATCTCTCCAGCCCCTTGGATTATTTATTTTTATATTTACTATTTGGATTGTGCTTGAAAAGTAAATAAACTTTTAAAATAACTAGTATTTTGAAGTAATTGTAGATTCACATGCATTTTAAAAAATTAATAGAGATATAATGTATTTTGCATTTTATTTTCCCCAGTGGAAACAACCTGACTAACTATGATAAACTTTCACTGCCAGGAAATCAACACTGACACAGGTCACAGACTAATGTAGATTAAGAAATCAAGTAAAGTGAGTGGTGACCCAGGCAAGTTTCCATCTAGTGAGAGGAACTAAAGAAAAGCCTAGAGAGAGACTGCTAGTGGGGCAGCCTTTAATCTCAGCACTGGGAAAGCGGAAGCTGGCAGATCGCTGAGGTAAAGGCCAGTCTGGTCTAGTTTCAGGACAGTCAAGTTTAGGCAGTTAAGGATAGAAAGCTGGTCAAGGTGTGGGGGCACTTTCTATTCCTAGTAAGTAGCCGAACCTGGCAGTTTTGACCCGATGGTTCTGGCTTTAGAGTTAATAAAAGAGAAAATGTATCCCTGAATAGAGGTCAAGTAGAGAGGTCATTTGTGAAGCTGTGAGGTTGAAGCCTGGATTGCACTGGAGAACATACGATGTTAGAAATGCCAGAATCATAGGATACCTATTGAGGAGACCTGCTAACAGTGAATGGAACCATCCCAAGGGTATGTTGCAGTCAACAGAATTGAAGGGAGTTGGAAACCTGGTGAGAATTTTTGACATCAAACACAGAGATGCAGAGATGGAGTTTGTCTGGCAGGTTTTTGGTCTTGCTTTGATCCAGTATTTCCTCACTATGCTCCCTTCCTTACATTTTGGGGTGGTAGTGTATATCCTGTGTCATTATATATTGAAAGTATGTGAGGTTTTTTTTTTTTTATTTTGATTTTATAGGGGATTGCAGTCAAGGCATTGCATGAGTTTCAGAAGAGACTGAACTTTGAACTTTTAAACATTGTTGAGGCTAGGATAGACTGACTATGGGGACTTTTGAAAATTAAAATGCATTCTGTATTATAATATTGTTATAAACTTAAAGAGACCAGGGAGTGCAATGTGGTAGTTTGAATGCAATTCTCACATAATCTTAGGTAATGGAACTATTAGGAGGTGTGACCTTGTTGGATTAGTAGGGGTGGTCCTTTTGGAGGAAGTGTTTCACTATGGGGCAGGCTTTGCTATAGCTTTTGCTCTGTCTTCACTTACCATGACAGTCAGTTAACTTCATGTTGCCTGCAAGATTTAGGACTCTCAGCCAATCCTTCAGTACCATGTCTGTCTGCAGCATGCTGCCGTAATTTCTGCCATGATGACAATGGACTGAACCTCTGACACTGTACATGAGATCCCTCAATTAAATATTTTCCTTAAAAGAGTTGCCATGGTCATGGTGTTTTCTCACCTCAGTAGAAATTGTAGGACATGCTCTATAAACAAAACAAAATAAAACAAAACAAAAACAAATCCCAAACACAGACAGACACACATATAAAACACGCACGCACACACACACACACACACACGCACAATACATACATACATACACACAAGTAAAAACACAGGTACACATATATACGCATAAACACAAATATAAACACATACAGAGACGCACAATATACATAAAACTCAAGCAACAAGTATGTCTAAACAAACAAAAAAACAAACAAAACGTAAATATTGGGCAAATTCAAAATTTCAAAAATTTTCTTTGAAATTTTGATTTTGCAATTTTATTAAAAATATATTTCTACAATGTTATTTTTATATTTTCAACTGCTTCTTTAGAATTTCTTTTTGTCGGTGAGAAGCTTTTACTAATAAGTGCTCTAAAACCAACCTAACATACATGGGGTTAACTAATTTACACTTCTGATACAATCTGCTACTAGCGTAGGTTGTTTGCGTTTCAGTCACTCATGTAATTTTCCTTTTCATGGCATATTTGGTGGTTTATCAGATCTACCTTTAACAAAATGAATATTTCATAATACAGTCCTACGTTGCGTCTTTAATAGTCAACTTAGTTGTTTAAACAACTGCCATAAAATGTGTGGCTTAAATAGCAAATACTTATATTTCAAATTTCTGAACCTTTAGAATGTAGGATGATATTAATGACTATTTGTGGATGGCATATATATTTAATTGGCAGGTAGGTACCTTCATGTTATATCTATTTATAATAGATAAGACTTCATCTCTTTGAATGTTTTTCTTCATGTTTGTTGTTTTATTTATTCATTTTTGTTTGTATTTTGTTTCCTGATTGCTTTATTTACTCATTTTTGATTTTTTGTTTTGTTTGAGACAGTATTTCACTGTCTCAAAAGCACTGATTTTGAACTCAAAGAAATACACCTACTTCTTCTTCTCCTATACTGAAATATAGATGTACAATTTCAGCATAATTTCCAGTACTGAAATATAGATATATGATTTCACTATACCTAGCTTATAATGGTTTTATAACAACAGCTGTGTTTTTATGACTTAATTACTGCTTAAAGGCCCCGACTTCCAAATATCATTCCTTTGTATGTGAATTATTAGTGGGCCTGGGCACACATTTCAGTGCACAGAGAAATATGTTTTTTGTTATATTATGGTTTAAATTGAACCATATGCTTCTTATATTCTACCACTGAGCTACTCTTCCATGTGATAAGAGCAATGTTTAAGCCTTTTATGCTTTCTCTTTTCAAGCACTATCTGCAGTGAGGTATACAGAGAGCTGAGCAGATAAAAGTAATATGTTCTATAGTGACTGTGTTGATGGTGAAGGAGGGCAAAATTCAGAATTGGCCGGTTCTAACTTACACTCTCTCAATCCATCTCATTTATGACAAGGGCAAATTGGTTACATTTTGAAATTAAGTCTTGAAAACATGTTTTATAGAAGCTAGGTGCAAAAATTGTAAATCATTGGTATAAAATAGGTATCACTGTTCTTAACAGTGTTATTTATGTAAGCATTTTCTCTCTTAAAAAAGAGTCAAGAATTTTTTCAATGTTAAAAATTTGGAGTTTAAAATCTATTCATTACGAATTGAATTTATTGTGTAACTGAACTAAAAAAATACAGGTCAGTTACTATGATTCCGTTAAGTTACAGTACCACATAAGACATAATTGAACTCTTCTTGCATTTGCTGATTTTGTAGCTTGGTAATTAATAGTAATCTAATGTAAGTTTTATTGGGAGACCTAAAGACAAGATTTACCGGAGTCACTAAAAAATGAATTTATCACCTCATACTTCACCTGCAGACAGTTACATTTCCCTTTGTAATTTATGAAATAACTATTTAAGAAAGAATTATTGTGAATAGGTGAGATCTGTTTTCATGATACTATTTTGGATACAATTTTCAAAAAATATTTAAAATAATTTCTTTTGCTATTTATTTCTAAGAAAACACGTTTTGAAGGCAGTTTAGCTGAACTTGCTTAGACAGTATAGAGTTTATAGCTTAGCCGAACGCAAGTCTAACACTTTGACCTCCTTTTGAAAGGGAGTATTCTGACTATTCAGAGAGGAGGTAAGATTGATTAAAGTCTCCCAGTATTTCCTCACTAAAATAATATTAATTCTGGACATTATGCTTTCATATGCCATATGTCTGAGTTCATAAAGCCTGCAGCTGACATCCTAGAGCATGGCAATTGCCCAATTTTTCTTACTTTCATGCACTTTAACATAAGAGTGCATCTAAACACAATTGCCAGAGTAATTCTCCTGCTTCAGAGGAATGAAATTTAAGAAAATTGTGATAATCCCAGAGACTTGTTGAATAACCCTTAACTGTGTAAAGGTCCAGAATTCAACACAATCTGTCCTGTCCCCCAGGAGGATGCTGAACAAGGACCTAGCAACAAGATTGATCCTTCAAATGTCATACTGAAGATGAATTAAGGAGCGGGCCTCAAATGATGCATTATTATGTATTCATTTTGTTTCCTATCAGGCTCTCCAGGGATCGCTGGACCTACTAGATCAGAGTCCACAGGGATGAGTTTGACAGCTCAATTTTTAGCAAAATAATTTTGATTCAATAAGAGTTTTCTTAACCTTGTAAAATTATAATAAGTTCATATTTAACATCATAATTCAGGGATTGGTGTGATCATACAGTTTTTAAGAGTAAAAAGGTATAATGAAACATTTCTTTTCTGGTAGTTTACTGCTCATTGAATCCAGGATTATGCCATCATTGTCATTTACTGATTGTCCTATATCACATTAGATTATATAGTTTCATCTGAAATTATGGCAGAAATGTCACTTGCAATGATCAACCTAGAAATTAAACTGCAGTTTCAGTAAAATTTTTAGTCATTGGATTTAGTATTGTGCCAGAGAAAATTTAGACAGGTTAAGTGAAAACTTCGGTATACTTTAGTTTAGAAACAATCTTTTATGTGGCAATTGAGATTTTGCAGCACATTTTCAGACTACAGTTTGAATTTGAAAAAAAAAAACTGAATGTACTTGAAGACTCACTTTAGATTATTAAACCAACCAAATTATAATACTGGAAAGAAACACATTATTTAAATCTGCTGTTCTCATTCTGAGGACTACAGCACATCCAGGCTGCATTTAATGTTTTGAAATTTAGCAATAGCAAAGACAGCATTCAGACCTCAACCAGCAGTGATGTTAACAGTATAGAGAACATTGTGTAATCAATTTAGGACACTATGGCATGGGGGGGTAGCGGAGGTGGCAAGTGGGGGTGGGTGGGTGACAGGGGCTGTGGAGGTTGAAATTACAAAGTAAAGAGATGCAGATGACCAGGGGATTTGGTCACCATGGGCAAAGGTCCATTTACATATGTTTAACTGGAAAGGGTGATTTTGGCCAGCTTACCATAAGACTGGAGTCTGTATTCTTCCCTGAATCACAGGAATGTAGAGCTAGAGTAACACCTTCATCTTCCATAGTTCCTTCCTAACACCCATTCTCATGCGGAAAAGGCCTTTGAGATCTTCATTGACTCTTCTGGATTTCTTAGTGATTTTCTCACCTTTTGCTTGTGTTGAAGTCTTTCTCTGATTTTCCCACTTTGCCTTTCAGTATGGTGATATGCTTCATGTTTTATATAGTAAAAATCTGTATGGTGGTTTTTAAAACAATGGTCCCCAAAGGGAGTGACACACACACTATTAGGAGGTGGCTTTATTGGAGTAAGTGTGACTGTGTTGGAGGAAGTGTTTCACTGTGTAGGCGGGCTTTGAGGTTTCATATATGTTCAAGGCATGCTGATTGAGGCAAATCACTTCCTGTTGGCTGCAAGTCAAGGTGTAATAGGAATCTCAGTTCTGTCTCTAGCACCATACTTGCCTTCATGACACCCTATCACACCGTGCTGATAATGGACTAAACCCCGACAGCGTAAGCCACTCCAACTAAATGTGTTTCCTTTGTAAAAGTTGCTGTGGTCATTTAAACCCTAATTAAGACAACCCTGTCATATATTACCCTAAATATTTTACTCCTTCCCTTCATCTGGTTATTTTTTAAATCTTTGTGTTTATTTGTTTGTTCGTTTTTTATTCTTCTCTTGAATCCCAAAGGCTGTTTCCTCTTTCTCTGCTTCTTCTGGTCCCTTACTTGTTCTCCCCTGGGTATCTTAGAAGGAATTCTACCCCATAATCACACTCAAACTGCTCAGATGCTCTGCTCCTCCATGTGTCAGGTGACTGACTGTGTGTGTAGGAAGTCTATGAAAAGAGTTGTTGACTCAATTAGTATTATGTTCCTAGACAATGAGGCTATTGGAGAGAAGAAAAGACAATTTGTCTGATGACTGTAGTCCTGGAAATTCTGTTTGATTGTATTCTTGGTTTTTACTTTTGTTATCAAAGTTACCAGTAATTTTATAGGGGAGTATTACATAATACGAAAGGTAAATTATTACAAGAGCTTTGCATAGTACCAATATAAGTATTTACTGGTTGTAGAGAGTCACACCTATAGTCCTAGCATTTGGGAATGAGGCAGAAAGATTCATGATTTCAAAACACATTTTTATTTTCTCCCAATATCTTTTATACAAATGTTATATTGATACAAACAAAATTAAGTGTTTGCTTTTTTTGTTGTAAAAGATAATTTAAACATTTATTCCAATAAAGAGCTTTACTAGTATTACATAAAGATAGAAACTGAATTTTAATTCAGAGAAAATTTAACCCCAAAAGCTCAACCAAAGAACTCCTACAGCTGATAAACACCTTTAGTAATGTGACAGGATACAAGATCAACTCCAAAAAAATCTGTTGCCCTTCTATACACACAGAACAAAGAAACAGACAGGGAAATCAGAGAAGCATCACCTTTTACTATAGCCACGAATAGCATGAAGTATCTTGGAGAAACTCTAACCAAGGAAGTGAAAGACCTATTTGACAAAAACTTTAAGTCTTTGAAGAAAGAAATTGAAGAGGATACCAGAAAATGGAAGGATCTCCCATGCTCTTGGATTGGGAAGATCAACATAGTAAAAAATGGCAATTCTACCAAAAACAATCTATAGATTCAATGCAATCCCCATCAAAATCCCAACAAAATTCTTTACAGACCTTGAGAAAACAATAATCAACTTTATATGGAAAAACGAAAAACCCAGGATAGCCAAAACAATCTTATACAATAAAAGTACTTCTGGAGGCATTACCATCCCTGACTTCAAACTATTACAGAGCTACAGTAATGAAAACAGCTTGATATTGGCATAAAAACAGAGATGTTGACCAATGGAATTGGATCAAATACCCAGATATTAATCCACAAACCTATGAACACCTGATTTTTGACAAAGGAGCTAAAATTATACAATGGAAGAAAGAAAGCATCTTTAACAAATGGTGCTGGCATAACTGGATGTCAACCTGTAGAAGAATGAAAATAGATACCTATCTATCATCATGCACAAAATTCAAGTCCAAATGGATTAAAGACCTCAATATAAATCTGAACCTGGTAGAAGAGAAAGTGGGAAGTAGTCTGCAACACATGAGCACAGGAGACCACTTCCTAGGTGTAACCCCAGTAGCACAGACAATATGAGAAACAATAAATAAATGGGACCTCCTGAAACTAAGAAGCTTCTGTAAAGCAAAGGACACTGTCATTAAGACAAAAAGGCAACCTACTGAATGGGAGGAGATCTGCACCAACCCCGCATCAGAAAAGGCCTCATCTCCAAAATATATAAAGAACTCAAGAAACTAGACATTAAAACACTGAATAACCCAATTAAAAAATGGGGTACTGAACTGAACAGAGATTTCTCAAAAGAAGAATTTCAAATGGCCAAAAGATACTTAAGGTCATTTTCAACTTCCTTAGCAACCAGGGAAATGCAAATCAAAACAACTTTGAGATACCATCTTACACCTCTCAGGATGGCTAAAATCAAAAACACCAATGACAGTCTATGTTGGTGAGGATGTGGAGTAAAGGGAACACTCATCCACTGCTGGTGGGAATGCAAATTTGTGCAACCACTTTGGAAATCAGTGTGGCTGTTTCTCAGGAAACTGGGAGTCAGCCTACCTCAGGACCCAGAATTCCACTCTTGGGAATATAGCCAAGAGATGCCCAATCACACTACAAAAGAATTTGTTCAACTATGTTCATAGCAACACTATTTGTAATAACCAGAACCTGGAAACAACCTAGGTACCTCTCCATGGAAGAATGGGTAAAGAAGGTGTGGCACATATACACTTTAAAATTCTACTCAGCGGTAAAAAACAATGACATCTTGAATTTTGCATGCAAATGGATGGAAATAGAAAACACTTTACTGAGTAAGATAACCCAGACCCAAAAAGATGAATGTGCTATATACTCACTCATTAGTGGATTCTAGCCATAAACAAAGGTCATTGAGCCTATAGTTCATGATCCTAGAGAACGTAAATTATAAGGTAAATCTAAAGGAAAACATTTATTTATCCTCCTGGATATTAGAAGTAGACAAGATCGCTGGGCAAAAGTTGGGAATATGGGGGTGGGGTTGGAGTGGAGTGGAGGGGAGATGGGGAGAGAGAAGGGAGAAGGGAAGGATTTTGGAGAGCTTGGGGGAATGGGATGGTTGAGATGGAGGAAGGGTGGATATGGGAGCAGGGAAGAAGGTATCTTAATTAAGGGAGCAATTTTAGGTTTGACAAGAGACTTAGCTCTAGAGGGGCTCCCAGTTGTCCAAGGGGATATCCCCAGCTAGGTCCTTGGGCAGCAGAGGAGAGGGTGCCTGAACTGGCCTTATCCTATAGACACACTGCTGAATATCTTGCATATCACTATAGAACCTTCATCTGGGGATAGATGGAGATAGAGACAGAGACCCACATTGGAGTACTGGATTGAGGTCCCAAGGTCCAGATGAAGAGCAGAAGGAAAGAGAACATGAACAAAGAAGTCATGACTGCGAGGAGTGTGTCCACCCAATGAGACAGTGGGACTGATCTAATGGGAGCTCATCAAGGGTAGCTGGACTGGGACTGAACGAACATGTGATCAGACTGGACTCTCTGAATGTGGCTGACAATGGGGGCTGACCGAGAAGCCAGTGATAATGGCACTGGGTTTTGATTCTGCTGCTTTTTGGGAGCCTAGTCTGTTTGGATGCACACCTTCCTAGACCTGGATGGTGTGGCAGAGGACCTTGGACTTCCCACAGAGCAGGGCACCCTGACTGCTCTTAGGACTGGAGAGGGAGGGGGGAAAGTAGAGGGGGGAGTGGGAGGGAAATGGGAAGAGGTGGAAATTTTTAATGAATAAATAAATAAAAATAAAAAAGATAATTTAAACATTTATTCCAACAAAGAGCTTTACTAGTATTGTATTAATACAGAAACTAAATTTGAACTCAGAGAAAATTTGAAGCGATCTAACAGTAAACTTAACCTTAAAAGGAGAATGTTTGTTTGAGGAACGAGGCTGGAGATAAGCCTACGAAGGAATGAGTGTTAATTTAAGGGTTTGCCTACTAAATGGATGCTCCATCTTTCTATTTGCTTAGTATAAATCCTGAAATTAAACTGCAAATTGCATTTTGGGAATATACTTAGAAACAGAGGTGCTTATCAAATGCACCAAAGAACTCACTTGCCCTGTCATTTCTGACAAAGGGTCAGAGACCCTGATCTATTTTAGAATCTTCTCTCTCTGTTCCCTCAAAGTTAAGTGTACTCTTTAGTGAGGTACTGCATTTTCCTCAAAGTTTATACCATGTCTGTGTTAGAAATGTTTTGTTTCTAGTTATCTGTTAAGAAAAAAAGAAATCTGCAACCTTTGCAGAACAAAACCTAAAATAAACAAATAAAAATAAAACAAAACAAACAACAAACATTGTAAACATTTTTTGGTAATACAAGAACTTTTCCTCTTTGCAGACAGAATATGTCTCTAACATACAAGTAATATACTTTCCTTTTTCCTCTAAGCTATGCTCCAAGGTAACAAAAACAACTTTTTTGTCTATGCAGTTATTAATTGAAATCTTTAAATCACTATTTATCTTTGAGTTAATAGATATCAAAAATATATTTGGCTAAACTTTCTGTCTTGGGTTTCTCTACAAGAACAGAATTGATAGAATAAACACTCGACTCACATATGTGTGTATACGTATAAATGCATATATATTTATTACTGTATATCTAATTTTTCTGTGTGTATCATTTCAAGGATGATCACTTAGCCTTGTATAAGTAATTTAGTAAGTAAAGGCTAAGTCTGTCTTTATTTGCATTTATTAGATGTTTATAATTTCTTGTCCAGGGATGGAACTCTGAGTTTTTCCTCCTTCCATACAGTCACACACACACACACACACACACACACACACACACACACTATTCATTTACAATTTGTGTTCTTTGTAGTCCTACAGTGGCTATCTCATAGCACAAAAAAAGCAAAGAAAGATAGTTCAGTTAACAAAACTAGTTATCTAGGGAATCCCAATGTGGTTTTATTACAATTTGAAATATAATTATATCATTTCCCCATAACTTTCCTCCTTCCAACCCCTTTTACTCCCTACCCTCCATCCATCTCAGATTTGTGACACATACCCACACATATACACACATATAACTGTATAAATATATAAATATATCATGGTAAATCCATTTAATTTGGCTTTGTGTATCATTTCGTTACAAACTATTCAGCATTGAATAAGTAATTTGGAAGCCCATTCTCTCTTTCTTTACAATCTCAGTTGTGTATAATTTTTTATTGGTTGGTGGAGGTTGGGAGATTTTCCACTTACATGCAAGCGTATCTATTGATATTGATACTATCATTTTCAAGTCTTGATTAAATAGCTATATTGTTGATGTACCAAGGGTACCAGAAAGCCTCCTGCTTTTAGTCTAGCTTTCATAGTACCAGAAATTGCTGTCCAACTATGACACCTATGAACGTTAACAATGATCAACGTGCCAAGATATCTCTACAAGTGCAATGGTAGCACTCAGCTGTCTAATTGAACATATGACCCACTCAATAGGAAGGAAATTTCATAACAAAAATCTCACCACCTACCGAGAGCTAGTGGGGCTATCAATCTTGGAAGCGAACCTCTAGAAGTTACCTTACTAGACAAGCAAAATTCCTACCTGATTCTTAAACTTATCCTTATTCTTCCAGATAAGTGTATCTCTCACCCTCATGAAAGAAGCTTCTCCATATAGCAAATGAAGATCATTACAGATAACAACCTCATGTCATAATTGATAGATCAATGGATGCAGTGAGCCTACTGGCAAGTGGTGATACAGCTCTAAAATTGATGATGGACGCTATAAAATAATCCCACACTAGCTCAGAAGTGAATATAATAAAGGGTTATTTATTTACTTAGGGGTAGACTCACAGATCACAGTTTTTTTGCATTTGTTGAATTTGTTGTTTTTTGCATTTGTTGAATGGGGAACAGGAACCAAATCCAGAAGCCGGGAGAGAGAGCACGCCCACGCTTTACATCAGCATTTATAGTATAGAGGCAATGCCCATGTGGACTGGTATCTTAAAGGCTCCTGGCTGAAGGAGTTCCCACAGCACAACATGATTTCTGTACTAACTCTCAGAAAGGAAGAGGGAACCAAAGTGTAAAAGCCACAGGTCTCTGGAGTCTGCTGTGAGACAATATATTCTAAAACTGAAGCTCAGTTATTCATTATTTTAACTCAATACTGTTATGAAGTATTGACTTTTTGTTTTTAAAGCTTGCTGAGGTTGTATGGGCAAAAAGAAATAAATATCACTTATTGAATATTACCATTTTCTTGAGTAGTATATAAAAAACATTCCTTTGTTTCTTAGCTGCTACAAGGAAGCCTGAAGTAAAAACTATCATTGGAAATTAAATAAAAGCTTTAAAGTTGGATATTGAGTAGAAATGTAAGCATGTGTTTAAAATTGGGGCTGGAGAGATGGCTCAGTTGTTTAGAGCATTTATTGCCTGTAAGTGGAGACTGCTTTTTCGTTCCCGGTCTCCCAGAACAGAATAATCAAACAGAAGCTATATTAATTACAACACTGTTTGGCCTATTAGCTCAGGCTTCTCACTAACTAACTCTTACATCTTAAATGAATCCATTTCTATTAATCAGTATATTACACGAGGTTGCGACTTTCTGGAAAGGTTCTGGATCCTTCTCCTTTGGCAGCTACATGGCATCTTCCTGGCTCCACCTACTCTCTCTATTTATCTCTGTTCAGATTTCCTGCTTCACTTTGTTCTGCTAAGCCATTGGCCAACACATCTTTATTAATCAGCCAATAAAACCAACACATATACAGAAGGACATCCCACACCAGTTGCCTTCACATAAGGCCCAGGTACAGTTTCCAGCACCCATTTGGTCATTCAACAAACGTCCATAATGCCTGTTCCAGCAGACCTGATCCACAGGCACCAGGCACAATACAGATGAAACATTTGTATACATAAAATAAAATAACTCATATTTAAAATATTAAGGCCATAATATTTCAAGAGGTATATTTAATATTAAAACCACAATTGAAGAAATAATACAAATCAAGAAGAAATCACCCTGAAAGCATCAGTTTGCCTACTCCTCTCTACTGTGAACATAGCTAAGATTTCCTTGAATTTGAAACAAAATTCCTTCTTACCATCTTTAAAGTATGCTAGGAAATTAGTTGAAAATATACTTAAACTGTAAGTATATTTACAGCTAAAAATGGCATTTAATACAATTGTATATACCAGGATCCAGATACTTTTCTGAGTGACTGTGAAGACAAAATAAAGTACAAAATGAACTTGATTATAAATTGACAAAGAAGCTAAATTGTCTTTCATCAACTCTGCTTTTAATTTTTTTATCTTTAGAAAATTCATTTGTATTATTGGTTCCCTTAATAAATGATATTAGAAAGGGGATGGGGATAAGATGGTTAGCTGGGAGGGAGGGGAGAGATGGTACTGGGAGAGACTGCTAAAATTAGGAGGCATCTTGGGGCGATACAGTGGAAACTCCTTGGAATTTAGGAGCATGACTCTAGCAAAGTCTCCTAGTAAATGGGAATACAGTGTTTAATAGTGGGAATATAATCAAAGACCCCGACATAAATTTACATACCTATGGAAAAAGCCAGAAATATTCAATGCCTAGACTAATTTAATAATCATCCACTAAACATCAAAGCATTATTAACTAAAACTATGCCATTTAATTATATAATAAAAATGATTAAAAGCCTAATTTCCTTAAATATGATTTGCAAATTTAAAAGATACTGTGGTCTAACTTTCCATTTAGTTTTTGTTTGTTTTTTAGCTTTTCTTAATCCTTAGAAACAGAACATGAAGCTATGGCATAGTCAAACAAAAATAATAACATTTGGGTAACCATTTCTAGCTTTAAAAGAAATCATTAACGTAACATAAACAATGTAGCATTTTTCTAAGTTCTCTTTCTGTTATAGAATAGCAAAAGTTTCAGAGGGCAAAAGTGGAAACTCTGATCTTATGCTGCTCTCTTGGGTGTGCTACTTATCAGGAGGGTCGATGTCTCAATATATGGGAACAAATATTCCACAAAGACCATCTATACAGTAGGGGATAAAATAAGCTGGCGCTCAAAAGATGAAAAAGTAAGGGTTGTCATGTAAGCAGTGAATTCATTTTCCTTTTGTTATGCCATACTTAACAGGCTTAAAATTTAAATTTCAATCCTGTTTCATCCAAGTTAAAATTACTTAGGAAAAGAAATATGCAACGGAAAAAAAGAAAGTATCTTCAACAATTGGTGCTGGTCTAACTGAACGTCAAAATGTAGAATACAAATAGATCCACATCCATCATTCTCCGCAAAACTCAAGTATAAGTGAATCATAGACCTCAACAAAAAATCAGATATCTAACTCCAAGAGAAGAGAATGTTGGAAATAGTCTTGAACACCTTGGCACAGGAAATAACTTCCTGTACAGAACACCTATAGTGTAGGCTCTAATATCGCCAGTTAATAAATGGGGCCTCATGAAACTGAAATTTTTTATAAGGTTAAAAACACCACTAACAGGACAAAATGGCAGCCTACAGAATGGGAAAAGATCTTTACTAATTCCACGTCTGGCAGAGAGCTAATATCCAAGATTTAAGAAACTAAATATCCAAGAACTTAAGAAACTAGACTTGAAAAAAATCAAATAATCTAATTTAAAATTGGAGTATAGATCTAAACAGAATTCTCAACAGAGGAATTCTCAAATGGCTGAGATACACTTAAAGAAATATTTGACACCCTTACCTGTCAGAGAAACTCAAATTGAAATGACTCTGAGATTCCATCTTACATCTTTCAGAATGGTTAAGATCAAAAACACAAGTGACAGCTCATTCGAGAGGCTGTGACGTAAGGGGAACACTGCTCCATTGCTGGTGGGAATACAAACTCGTGCAGCCACTTTGGAAATCAATATGGCCGTTTCTCAGAATACTGGGGATAAATCTACCACAAGGCACAGCTATACCACTCTTGGACATATATCCAAATGATGCTCCATATATTCCAACCTTCCATAAGGACAGTTGCTCAACTATGTTCAATTCAGTCTTATTTGTAATAGCCATGACCTGAAAACAATCTAAATGTTCCTCTACTGATAAATAGATAAAGAAAGCATTTATACAGTGGGGTATTGCTCAGTTTTTAAAAAGAATAAGATGCTTGTCAATACAATTTTAGGACTTTGAAATGGAACAAAACGCTTCCCCTAATTTAACATTACAAATTATTTACCATTTTTCAAGTGTGTTGAGATGATGCATCCATTGAGGAGGGCAAGTGTATGAGACTAGCTCCTCTTCTCATTCTTTTATTATTGTCCAGAAAAGCAAGAGATTGTGGTCCATTTCTTTTTGGATTGGCCTTATCCCTATGCCAGAATCTCACAACCAACTGCATATGTAAATACAAAAGAATTTAGTTCAGATTTTAAGTTATTTCATTGTTTAGCTCACCTAAAATAGATTATTCTTTTTTCCGATGCTGCTTAGGTCTTTCACAGTGGGAAATCAGAGTTTATATACTATTCATCCATTAGGAATCCAAAGCAAGACCCCCATGGAGCTTGCTCAGTAATTGGTCTCTGGATGCTGCTTGTAGAAATCACGCAAGACCTCAGTTCCATCTGTTTTGACTAGTGGAGAATATTGGAAGGAATAGCTCTTGCTTACCCACATTTTTATTCCTTCCCTTCATTATCTAATTATTGTGCATACAGTAGGCAGAATGACAAAATGTATGCAAATGGTGAGGCAAGCATCTTGCAAATGTGGTAATTACTGTATTCATCAACATATGTATGCTATACCCAAACGTTCTAACCACATATACAGTGCATATGTTAACAATAAAATGGCCAGTGATTTTTTTTCCCTATAAAATGTACTCATGGCTGAATAGCACATGGTTAGAGTATGAAGGTATGACTCTGAGTTGTTAATTTTGTATTTAATTCACTTAGAAAAACAATGCCAATGAATCTATACTTACTAGTAATAAAGATGTGCAGACTGATAGAGAAGAAATCTTTTGTTTGGTAGTCATACTTTTGTTTCTTTACATAATGACACATGAATATTTACAAATGTTAAGATAAAATTATCAGCCTCTCTACCTATTATCGAACTATGTGCCCATTGTGTGTGCATATAAATATGGTTTATCTAGTGTGTATGTAGTAGTTATGCAAGTTCAAAAGTCAATTTTAAACATAATAATTTTCTCTGAAATTCTAACACCTATGTGTTTCTTAAATATTATTTATGCTTCAATTTAAAATGTGTTATAAATACTTTTGTTGTTTGCTTTCAATGTATCTTTTTGCATTTTTCACCCAGTGGTAATTTCAACTGTTCTTGGGAACTACACTATGAAAATGAGGTAATTAGAGGATATTTTGGTCTCCAGAATTTTAAAGTTTTGCAAAACTAGCATTAAGATTCTTAATTATAGGTAGATAGAACTGAGAAATGAAAAATTAAAAGTAAATAGGCATACTTGGATATAAATGTGAAATAGAAAATTTACACATATTTCACTTTTTTATTTTCAGACTCTTCATAACCTATCTTAATTCTATATTCTTTTTAAGTTTTTGGTTTTATTATAGGGTTTCTTTGTAATTCTGGTGGTCCTGGAATTTGCTCTGTAGACCAGAATGGCCTCAACTCAGAGATCCACCTGTTCTGCCTCCTGAGTGCTGGGATTAAAGATACATGCCAATATTCCAGGCTTTTAATTATACATATTTAAAATAATTATATATAAACAAACTAACTAACTAATTAATCAAAACAATAATATATATAAAGAAACTAACACACACACACACACACATATATATTATATAACTAAAATATGTTTCTTTTTCGAAACTGGATTTCTCTGTAGTTTTGGAGCCTGTCCTGGAACTAACTCTTTTAGACCAGGCTGGCCCGAAACTCACAGAGATCTGCCTGCTTCTGCCTCCCAAGTACTAGGATTAAAGGCATGTACCACCACTGCCAGCTAATTCTGCATTCTTGAGCAGAATAGGATGGAAAAGACATTAATATTCAGACACCCATCATTCTAGATCATATGTTAATCTTATTATCTTGTGAAATACATTTCTGTCTGATCCATTATTCAAGCTGATATTCACCTTCAAGCTTGGCCTTCATGTTTTCCTGCACTTCTGGCTCGAAGTCACTTACCTGCTGTGATGACTCTAGCATCTATCTGTAATTTTTTTTATCATTCCTTCTATCAAATGATAGAACGGTTTCTCCTTAAATTGATCACAACTAGTCTGTGACATAAATGAACTCTATTTCACTGTCACAGCTAATGAAGGAAAGGCATGCAGCATCTCAGAGTTGCTCACACTTGGGTTCCGAGGATCCAGGTAGTTATCTGACTGTGACCCTATGGCTATCTTTCAAAGACAAGTCTCAGGAATAAAGCATGCCCATGTGCTCCAGGGAGCATCAAGAAACTGCAGCAGCCTTCATTCCTAGGCTGTCTTCTTGTTCTCATACATCATCTTCACAGGTGAGATCCTGGTTACCAAGCAACAGGGAGAAGACATCCCTACCAAGATTCATCATTATTCTGGACTACAAAGTCCACAAACTAGTAAAACGAGTTTTGAGAAGATCATTAGTGCTGAAGGGTCAGTCAGAACATGCTCCAATCGCATTAAGGAAATTTTTCTTTTCTAAATCTGTGAGACGAAAAAAAAAAAAAAACGTGTTTTGATAAACTAGTGTAAGATGTGCTAGTGAGAAAGATACATTGAGGAGTCCCTTCCTGGTTCTGTGACTTGCAGTTGCAGTTCTTAAGTTCTAAAATTTTATTTTCTCACCAACTTTGAGGCTAGAATAAACTTTTCTTTATTACTCAAAATAATAATTGAGGATTAAAATTCAGAAATGATTAGAAGCAAAATAACTGCAAATGGCAGTTTGGCAATGTTTAGTTTCTATTGTGTTATTAGAAATCATTCTATGGTGATATACAATTCTACTAAGATTTAGTCTGAGAATAATCATATAGGGCTAAGATATGAACTCTTTACTGATAGGGTATATATATATTGTCTTTGTTACAGGTGGTTTTGAACTTCAATCTCTTTTTGAAAGTTTATATATTTAGAGAAAACAATATTATAATTTTTTATGAGAATGTAATGTACAATGATCAAATTAGTATAACTGACCTTTCTTTTTCTTTAATTATTCACCATTTCTTTGTGTTGGAAATTTTCAAGTTCTTTTATTCTTGTTCTTTCTAAAGCTACAATAAAATGTTGCATCTACTAATGACCTGACTGTGATGTAGACTCACAGTCTTACTCACTGGCTGACCTGGTTTTACTGACTTTTCCCACCACTTTTTTTAGTCTCTACTCATAACCATTCTACCTTCCCTTATCTGTGAATTAAAGTTTTAAACTACCCTAGTACTGACTTGACTCTCTGGGCACTGCGCAATGAGATGTGACAAAGTAGGTCACCAAAGAAGAGAGGAAAAAGCGGCAAAGATATTTCTTATTTCCCATTATTTCTTTTTCATTTATTATTGTTTTGTTCTTTATTATTGTACATGGAATCATTTCATGTTCTTCTGATCTTTTAAATGAACATGTGTTGTTCATCTCAAACTCAACTTTTCAAGTTTGCAGTTTGACTTTGTTTCTTAACATGGATGCCAGTATTGCATTATGCTGAAATACATAAATAATTATGCAATATGATTATTATAGAAATAGATGATTTATATTCTTAGTCAATCTTAAGCAAAAAATATTTCAGCATACTGTTTAGATGGTGTAAGATAAGTATTTCCTGTGTTTTGAAGTTTCCTATTTATCTGGGAGCGTCTTGAATTTGCTTTAAGGAAGTTAAGTCTACTTTGCTAAATGTGTAAACGGTTGTGAGAGAGAAATGGGACATCTGCTTTTTATGCATAAGAGCATCTCAGCAGGTCCTCAGCAAGAAAGCAGAAGGTTACTATTAAAGGAACGATTGTGCACGACAGAGGAAATATGGGGAGAATACTTAAGCTGTTTTGAATACAAAATCAGTCTAGCAGGAAGCAAAAGAAATGCAGACTTGTCTGCAAGGTCATTATAATAGTGATCGAAGCTGAAACTTGAGACAATTCAGCAAAGCCTGAGGAATGGCAGGGCACTTTAGAAACGTTTCCGAAGCCCTATCCATCCTCCCACTCAGGGGAACAAAAGTGGTAGCAGTTTCAAAGATCTTTCAAATAAGATGTAGGCTGCTACGTATGTTTTCTCTTTCATTTGTACCCAAGCATATCTCATCCAATAGTTTCCAAATGTCTCCTTTCTCTAAGAATCATGAATTATCTGAGGACCAATGAGACTATTTACCTTGATTGTTTCCTACCTCTCTATTATCAGACAGCACTTTTCATCTTTATGAATTTTTTTTCATTTAGTGACCCCTAATACTAGTGTGACAAATTAATCTATAAAGTATTTATTTTTTTCTTTGGCACCTTAGGGATCCTCATTTTCTAATGATCGAAGCAAAACAAAAAAATAAAGCATTTCAGTCTTTTCTATCAGACTCAAGTTCCATGATTTCATATCTCCAACATCTTACCTGAGCAACTAGGATGATGCCATGTACTTAGTGATTATAACAAAACATTTGCTTCTATGTTGAAACAAACCAGTTAGCAGTTGTTAGATAAGAGAAGAATCACTGAATCACCCATGGCTGGTATTCCTAGCTTTTCAGACTGGAATTAGTTTGTTGGTACACAAGAGAGGTAATGGGACAAGCATTCAAGAATGGTCTTTTTCTACAAAATCTCTTGAATAAATTGGGAGCATAGGGATCATGGGAGAGGGTAGAAGGGGAGGGGAGGAGAGAGGAAAGGAGGAAAGTGGAGAAAAATATATAGATTAATAAAAACAATTTTAAAAAAGAAGAAATCAAAATAATGGTTCCTCAGAAAGTTGGGAATTGATGTACCTCTTGTGTACATATCCAAAGGATGCTCCAGTCAGCCACACAGATATTTGCTTAGTCATGTTCATTGTGGCTTTGTTCTTAATATCCAGAAACTGAAAACAGATGTTACTCAACAGAAAAACAAATAAAGAAATTGGTATAATTGTAAAAGAAAGATCTTTTCTTTAAAAATGTTGCTTTACTACACAAAACATGTAGAATGTATTTTGATACGTTCCAAGATGAAAAGATGGTGCTTGATTGAGTTGCAGTGCCCCAAATATATTGATTTTGTATCTGTCTTTGGGAAAACTGCCTACCATGAATGTCAGCTCATTTATAGAGGCAATAAGCTTCCTGTTTTTGAGGTTAATTGTCACAGGTGTTGCTGTCACTTAATAAATATTTGATGATATAATTAAGGAGTAACTTGCTATTGAGGAATAATTCATGAGCTCAGTCTCTGGATGGAACAAAACTATGACACTATCTTGCTAAAAATACATGTTATATTATAACCTAACATATATACACATGCATAAAACATACAAAATGCATCCTTGATAGAATATTTAAGGACATTTTATGTGATGCACTGTGGTATTTTTTTCCATCTCATGTGTTTCATTTTTTATTTTGAAAGTGATGCCTATTGAATCTCAATGTTGATTCATGAATCATCACTCACACTTTTAAAAGATATTGATCTAAACAGTACAAAACATTTTTGGTTACAGCAAGTGAGTGTAGGGTACAAGTTCTAAGAGGAGAGTGGAAACTGGGTACTGTGAAGCCTGAAGGTACACTCATGGTTTTTAGTAGAAAAAGAGATCCTGTGTTCTCCATTTGCATGTGTGCTTTGAAATTTATCACTTGGTACAGATTATTTGTTCTATTCAGCACAAATATCAAGGTAATTACATTGAACTTTGCTTTGACAGTGACACAATTTTCATAGTAAAATGTTGGTCCTTTACAAATGTCATCCAGGCATGGTGGTACATTCTTTCAAGCCCAGTTTTTGGGTGGCAGAAACAGACAGGTCTTTGTACTTCTTGGATAGCTTGATATACATCGTGAGTTCAAGGCCAACCAGAGCTACATAGTGGAACTGTGTGTCAAAATTAAAATGAAAAACCATTGAACAGCTAATTTCAAGTTAAACTGATTAACAAAACATAGGTGTTTAAACTATATGCATTGCACTGCAATATTTATGAGAAAAGTATTAGAGCATACTTAATACAATCCCTATAAAACACCGTTGTATTTAATCATTTTTTCTAATTGCTTACTAAAATTTCGTAGGAGATAAAAGGTTGTTCTATTTTCTTCTTTATAAACTGAGAACAATAACTCAACCATTTTGTGAGGCTATAGAACTCTTCCCATAGCTACTAGTTCTTTAGAGAAAGCTTAAAGAAATGTGTTTGCTATAGAACCCTTGCCATAGCTGCCAGCTCTTTAGAGAAATCTTAAAGAAACATGTTTGCTTCTTCATTGCATTTTTGGCATAATGAGATGCTATTGCCTTGACATTTCAACAGCTCATTCCAAGAAGTGTAAAGTCAATTCTGAGTCACCTTCTCGTCAGTGTCAAATATCAGGAATGTTGGAAAAAGCATTAAGTAATATTCTATCTGTGTTTCTAAACAGAAATTTCAGTCAATAGAACATTATCAATCATTTCCTAAATTTATTTTCTTTCACCCTCTATTTTACTATGATCCCGGAGAGGTGTCAATTACCTAAAAAAAAAAAAAACAAAAGAAAGAAATACTACAGCTGAATAATGCAAGGTATTTCCCCTAAGATCTTTTTTTATCCTAATGAATGGTCGATATTTGTAAACTGACTATGCAATGATTTATGAGCATTTCTGATTATGTGTATGATAATATAATGTATCTTACACTGTGTGCTGCAAAGCAGCCATCATTGTTGAACTAAGTAATATGGGAAATAATTTAATTTAAAAAGTTATGACAATTTCATATATGCATAAAATTTATTGTGATCTTATTTACTCTTGTCACCATCTCCTGTCTTTCTTTACTTCCACTGACTGGCTTTCTTATTTCAAACTGGGTTTGCCTCCCATTTCCACATTTTATTTTGTGTGTGTGTGTGTGTGTGTGTGTGTGTGTGTGTGTATGTGTGCAGGTCTTGTCCAGATGTCCCAGTGTCTATTTGTTCATGTCTGCAACAGCTAGGCCGTTTGCAGAAGACAACATTTAAAGAAACTCCTCTCCATTCTCAGGCTCTTACAGTTTTCCTCCTCACATTCCACACGTCCCTTGGACCTTAGAGGGAATTATACAGATGTCCTCTTTAGGGTTCAGCACTCATCTTTGGGCAAAGAAGCTTCTTTTGCATTGGGAAATGGCAAAACTGCGATTTATAACTGCTCAGAGTGATGAGAAAAGTAATTGTATACAAGAGTATGTTTTCCTTATGTCCTCTGAGCATACACTATGAGCTTTCCTCCAGAGAGTTTCTAGCTATCTCTTTCTTCTTTGAAGAACACCTCCACTCTCACTGATAAACATTCCCCTTCTGACAAAACGACAGCCTACAGAATGGGAAAAGATCTTCACTAACCCCACATCAGACACAGGTTTGATCTCCAAAATATACAAAGAACTCAAGAAATTGGTCATCAAAACAACGAATAATCCAATAAAAACATGGAGTAGAGGCCTAAAACAGAAAACTCTCAACAGAGGAATCTAAGACACTTAAGGAAATGTTCAGCATCCTTAGTCATCGGAGAAATGCAAATCAAAACAACTCTGAGATTCCATCTTACATCGGTAAGAATGACTGAGATCAAAAACACTGATGACAACTTATGCTGAAGAGGTTGTGGGGAAAGGGGAACACTTCTGCATTGCTGGTGGGAATGCAAGCTGGTACAGCCCCTCTGGATGTCAGTGTGGTGATTTCTCAGAAAATTAGGAAACAATCTTCTTCAAGACCAGTAATACCACTTTTGGGTATATATCAAAGGATGCTCAATTTTGCCACAAGGACATGTGCTCAACTATGTTCATAGCAACTTTGTTTGTCATAGCAAGAACCTGGAAACACATGCCCCTCAACTGAAGACTGGATAAGGAAAATGTGGTATATTTACACAATGGAGTACTACACAGTAAAAAAAATAATAACAATATCTTGAATTTTGCAAGAAAATGGATGGAGCTAGAAAACATTATCCTGAGTGAGGTAATCCAGACACAGACAATTATTACATGTACTTACTCATAGGTTGCTTTTAAACATAAAGCAAAGAAAAACAGCCTACAAACCACAATCCTAGAGAACTTAGACAACAATGAGGACACTAAGAGTGACTTACATAGATCTAATATATGTGGGAAGTAGAAAAAGACAAGATCTCCTTAGTAAATTGGGAGCTTGTGAACCTTGGGGGAGGTTTGAAACGGGAAGGGAGAGGCAGGGAGGAGAGCAGAGAAAAACGTAGAGCTCAATAAAAAGCAATTAAAAAAACCCAAACAAACACAATCCTTCCCCTTCTGATAGTTATAAAACATGTCTTCAGTCTGAATTTTAAACTTATACTACTTGATAAACCTTATTTGGAAAGTCTACTGCCTTTATGTGATTGCCTTTTGCAGTATAACATTGCAACTTACCCATAAACTAGCAAAGTCCATTTTCCCTTTGTGAAATTCTTTTGAACTTATTCAAATTAATTCAAATCAATTGTTGTGGCCAACAACTATATGTGGCAAAAATATCAGTGTGATAGTTTCCAAGATGTATTGCGCATTTACGTTATCTCTCATCAACCCTTTCCTAGGTTCACCTCTAGAGAACTTGAAGACGTCCAGATGAAAATGTAGGTATTAAAACAAAGATGACCTAGAGCAGAGTGAGCTACTCTCTCATAACATGTGATAGGATCAGCTATATAAGCTAACTGCATGCTGACTCACATAACACTTAAGTGAGTCCAGAAAAGATCAACAAAACTGCTCATTTGACCAATAGACTTGAATGATGATGTGTGCCTTCTCTTATAACTACTGAATTTTGGTTGGTTGCTATGAAGCAGCTGTTAACTGATACTTTTTACAAGATCACAGATGACTAGACAGGCTTTCTATTCTACTCTTCTGTTTCTCGTGATAGTCTAGAGACATTGTGCTTTAAATTATAATTACTTAGGAAATATTAACCCTATTGTTTTTTAGCTAATAAAAATTGGGGGGTAGGCAGAGAAGGATCAGCCATAACAAATGAGTACTATTCCTACAAAGGACCTGAGTTTGGAACCCAGCACCCATGATGGGTGGTTCACAACCACCTGTATATCCAATCCCAGGGGTCTACTTCCCTCTTCTGGACTCTGCAGACACCTGCATTTATGTGTCTATAGCTCTCATAAAGTATATACATGTATATGCAGATATATAATTGAAAAATATTATAATAATTGCCATAAAACAGGAGGGCTTTGGACGTAGAAAGGAAAGATGCAAATAGTATAATTATATTATATTATCAAAAACAAAATTAAAAATTACTATGGATTACAAAGCACATCTTTGAGAAGACATTAAGAAAAGCAAACACTTTAAATCTAAATGAACTTAGAATCTGTGTTTTCAGGAGCCACTAAAGAAGGGCATGCATGGTGACCTAGTAAGGAAATGAACAGTTCTAGGATGGCCTACAGGTAATGAGCACCTTGATATGAATAACTCTGTGGATGTATTTTTCTAGAAGATTAATTATGTGTAGGTACATCATTTTGTTATTTACAAAACATACAGTAGCTTCATGAACATAATTCTCTAAGAATATTCAAATTTCTGTATTTTGTTAAAATGTGTCATTCATCATTTAAATATATGTAGAAGTAAAGAAAGTTAATTGTAAGAGTGTCAACATCTTGAACAGTAGATTTGGGAGATGGGTGTACATTGTTCCAAAGACTGTTGTTGCTTAGCTGAGAGGTACTAAATTATCTTCTTCTCATTATCTTCTAGATTGACCTAGGAAACCACAATAATTCAAAGGAAAAAGGATAAACAAGTTGTTTCAATGAAGATCATGTATTTGTTTCTTTTCTCTAATGCATATTATCTTTCTGTAATAGAAACCCTTCATGGAAAAAGTCAACTATAATTTGCTTGGATTGGAGAAAAGAGTCAATTTTTTCTATCCTTTAAATATGATTTAAAGAGCAACATAATCAATAGAAAGTAAAAACTTACAATGACAAAAATCACAGCCCCGTTCCGGTTGTGTTTGTAGATGAATGACTAATTAACATGTGCATTTGGTGTTAGCTGACATCCACTATTGGAAAATCAGAGAGAGGCACATCAAAGAGAGAGGACACTAACCTGGCACTTAACCTTTCACCATTTTTTTTTAATTTTATTTTGATCACAGGTGAATAGCTACAACAAAATACAGAAAATAACCAAATCTGTTTTAGTCTAGATCTTATTTCCTGTTCTGTTTTTTATAAAGTCTACAAGGAATCCAAATGTCAGCCTCATTTCATTTTATCTTCATAATCTTCAGCCTTCTCTGCCATTTCTCTCTTATACATGAATCATATAATTGTTCAAACAATATTTATATTTTTCATATATGGAATAAAGCAATATTATTTGCTATGCAATTCAGTCATTTTATACCTTAAAGCAAATACCTTAACTTAGTTAACAAAATTTGTAATAATATACCTTAGTGGGAAATCCAATAACACATTTTCTTTTTGGTTGAACATAAGGTGGTAGTTTGCATGTAATTGGTTCCCATAAGCTCATAGGGAGTGCCATTATTAGGAAGTGTGGCTTTGCTGGAGGAGGTGTGGCCTCATTGGAGGAAGTGTGTCACTGTCAAGGTGGCCTTTGTGGCCTCATATACTGAAGCTATGCCTAGTGTCTCAGACCACTTTCTGCTGCCTGAGAGTCGAGATGTAGGACGCTCAGCTATTTCTCCAGCACCATGTCTTTCTGCATGCCACCATGTCACACCATGATGATAATGAACTAAACTTCTGAAAGTGTAATTCACCCCAAATGAAATGTTTCTTCTTTATAACGGTTGCTATGGTCACAGTATCTCTTCACAACAAAAGTTAAGGTTTCTAACTAAGACACACATCAAACATCTTTTTATGTTTAGCTATAGGTAAAAATTTATGGTATTTTTAATATCTCCTTTGTGAGACACAGAAAACATAATCACGGTACATTGTCATGTGATGATCATTTGCGTATAAATGGTACAAAAAATTTGAAGTGAGTGTATTTAGAAATTTTAAAAAAATCTGAAAATGCATATGGAGACACAAAAGACCCCAAATATCAAAGCAATCCTCAGAAAAAGAGACTAATGCTGTAGGCATTACTTCTGATACCTGACCTTAGTCTACACTCTAGTGCTAAAGTATTAAATACCACATGGTATTGGCACAAAACAGACATGTAAATGAAAAATAGAGAAGACTCAGATCCACTGAATTATAGTCACATGATGCTTTATGAAGTTGTCAAAGGTTCATATGATAGAAATGCAGGTTCTCTTCCAAACTGTGTTGTGAAAAGTGGATGGCTACATAGAGAAGAATGGAACTAGACCCCACCCTAGACAAAAGACAGCTTCAATAAGCAGGGAGGTGTTCTGAGCCAGATAATGTTCCTCTTAGAGGCCACAAGTTCTAAAACAAAAGAATCATTTCCAGATATATGATACCTCCTTGTGAATTGTTGATCAAAGAGACCTCAGAGACACAGAATAACACAAATTTGTTCTAGCTCTTGGTTCAACATTGGTTGCAATTCATAGAAAAATCAAACTGGAACTTCTCAGTAGATGCAGCCTGTTAACTAGCTAGCTTTCATAATGCTGAAAGGTGTAAACAGAGACTGCATTTTTGTTTTCTGGCTTTCCAGATCCGAATAATAACACAGAAAGTATATTAGTAACAATACTGTTTAGCCAATGACTCAAGCATATTTCTAGCTATCTCTTACATTTTAAATTAACTC
Source organism: Myodes glareolus (assembly GCF_982192425.1). Lineage (NCBI taxonomy): Eukaryota > Metazoa > Chordata > Mammalia > Rodentia > Cricetidae > Myodes > Myodes glareolus. The sequence continues at coordinate 16,826,484 of NC_142048.1, read as the reverse complement.
TTTTTATTATTTTATATTTTACCACGAGGCTCATGGTTTGTAACCTCTTGCTTCTTAGGTGACTACATGGCATCTCCCTGGCTCTGTCTTCTTTCGTCCTCTATCTCCCCTTGGATTTCCTGCCTTGCTATATTTTGCCTTGTCATAGGCCAAACCAGCTTCTTTATTAAGCAAAGGCAATAAAACATATTTACAGTATACAGTGGGGAATCCCACATCAGGAAGGTACTATATTGATTATTCAAGACCAGTTGAACAAAATGTCATTGGTATTACTAAGATTTGACTCTTGTGAGCTAAAATACCACCCTACAAACATGATGTGTCCACAGTCATGATCACTGCACAGCAATTAGGGGGATAATCAACCACTCTCTGAATTCCAGGCTTGCTATACAGGCGGGGATTCATACCTGGTACTCTAAAACTGGACATAAGCCTATGACTAGATTCACCTGAACTGACATGGGGTCAAACTGCCTTCTAAGCACCAATGTTGATTCCCAAGATGAAGGCTACTCTCAGTGCTGATCCGGGACACTTCTCTTTATAATGAGTGACAGTGAATGCCAAACCCCTTGTCTGTTTGAGGTGCTGAGAGTAAGGAACAGCTAATTACTTAGCTCTGATGAGACGTTTATACCAACATTCTTGATTCACGGAAAACATGGAAGAAGGGATGGAAAGAAAGTCAGAACTAGAAACTAGGGAAAAGGTTGAGAAAGCATGACAGCAATTACCATCCCAGACTCATAACTGCTGCTGCTTTACTCGCTGGGCTTGCACTGGACTGGATTTGTCAATTAACAGCCAGTCATCGACAGAGAGGAGGCTCAGGGACTTACGCTTTCTGCCAACATATTGGCTACTGATAGATTTGGAAATTGGGATTCATTACTTTGGGGTACATGAGCATGCAAAAACATTGTAGGGAAGGCAGTTGGTGGTGGTGGCAAGGAGTTAAGGTGGGTATGAGTTACCAGAATGCATGGTATGAGTGTATGAAATTGTCAAAACAAAATTTTATTAATAAAATGGAGGGTGACTATGTATCATCTGGCTATAGGAGGAGCATCTGCCATCACAGTACTTTGGAGAGTAAGGCTGGGGATCATGAATTTGAAGCAAACTTGAGCTATACAGTGAAATACTATATTAATAGCAAGCAAACAAGCAAGCAAGCAAACAAACAAACAACTACAAGGGGATATATTCATAGATGTGGAATCATTTTATAATATAACTGCCCTCAAGCCTAAGGTAGTGGTCATGTGTATTTATATTGAACACAGATATGTACACAGTGATCATTAATGCCAATTTTGTATTCACTAATATGATGGCTCTGTAAAGTGAGTCTTTAGGGGTGATTTATTCATGAAGGAGGGGTTTTCAAGAATAGGATAAGAGTCTTTATAAATGAGTCCCTCAGAGCTGCTTGGTCTTGTCATTGTGGGTAAATATATAAGAAAGAGGACACCATCTCTGAGCCTGAAAGAAGGCAAGTGGGTCCTTCTTGAGTAGTGAATTTACCAGTGTCAATTATTATCAGCCTGCAGAAATGTGAAAGATTTAAGACAACTAAATCTCTAGCACTTTGTTATAGCAACTGGATCAAGAGAACATACATTTACAGTTCTACTGCATGACCCATTGTGTGCATACGTGTATGCTTGTATGTGTGTAAACAATCATGCTTATGAATGCAAGTACATGTGCCATGTATGTGTGAATAATGGAGGCCAGCTTTTGTTTGCTACTGGTACTTGCCTTCCACCATGTCAGAAATGGGGCTTCTGTTGTATTTTCACTGTATATCCCAGGGCAGCTAGCTGATTTCTTTGGAGGATTTTTTTCTATCTACACCTCCCATTATGACTTAGAGACACTGGGAATATAGACACATGGACCATGCATCTGGCTTTACATGATTCTGTAAATCTAGGGGCTGGAACTCATAGCCTCACATGTGTGCAGCAAATGCTTTTGTCCACTGACCTATCTCTCCAGGCTTGCTTTAAAAGTTCCCATTCACTAAAAATCATTGTGTTAGGATACAAATAAAAAATTACCTCAAACAGATTTTTGTGATACATTCTCTTTACAGGTTACAAAAAAGGATCCTTTCTACACATATCTATATTATTCATATTAGTCTAAAGGAATATTTGCATAGATGATTAATGCTATGACATTGTTAAGAGCAGTCTCAACTGGTCTTATTCTTTTTCTTTTTTTGATTGTTTTCTACACAAATAGAGGAACTGAAATTCCAAACTCAAGGTTTTATGAGTTCAAGACAATCCTCGTGAAACTAGTTGCCAGGAAGATTCCTTATAGCAGATAGTAGATTCTTATGACATAGTTAACCCCTCTGGAAAATCTATACCCCTATGCCTCTTTTTTGGATGCATGGAACTGCATTGGTCATTTCAAATAAATGGTATTTCTTTCTAAATCTGCTCCTGACTGAATTCTTCCACTTGAGAAATTATAACATGCAGAAAAGGACCTGAGGAAGCATGAGACCCTTTGTATTTTCTGATTATATCTTAAATTATGTATCTCACAATATATAAAATAAATATCATTTTTCACTTATAAATTTGAAGAAACAAAATATTACTGAAAAATTGCCTCATGGCCATTTTATTTTCCCCAATAAAAATACTGCCTGAAAATACATTTAAGAACAAGCAGGCAATTCTGTAGGTGTGCAGAGAGACGTGACATAGTCTTTCTATTAATAAATCACAACATTTCAACATTCTGATTTAACCGTTCCTCTTTTTGCCCTTCACCAACTCTAGAATGAAGAAAATCAATAAATAAGATTGCACTCACCACCTCATACAATTTTTTACCAGTCGGGGGCACAGCTATCCAATTAGGATTTCAGATTTGCTGAACATTTATTACCATTTTCCAATTTATTCAGAGAAAACTTTCGGAGACCCATTTGGTAGAGGCAATAAGTATTGCATTAATGTAAATCGGTATTGACTGTGCTGTGATCTGCAGTGAGATATACAATGGCCACAACACAATAGCTGTCTTTTTATTTTTTACTTAATAACAGATAAATGACCTAAGGAAAAATATTCATTCATTTCAGGGGAATCAAGAGAATAATATAACCCAAAATCTATTCATGAAAATTCCTTTTTCAATAATAATTATCCTCTAAGCGACAACCAAGCTATGGCATGTATGGCCATATAGAAAAGATAATAATTCTTATAAGAATCTGTAGTCTTATATATAAATCATAAATAAGTATAATATCAATACTAAAGTCTGGTGAAGCATATTTCATTGAAAATAAGCTCCTTTGTTGACAAGTGTCTTCTCTGCACTTGATTTGGGCCAGGCTCTGTGCATATTGGGCTACCAGTGAGCAAAACATTCTGGAAAGATTGTGGTGAGAGAAAGTGTTAACCGCACAGGGAGACAGAGGGAGAAATAGAATTTATTAAGTCAATCACATTACATGTGAAATTGTTATGATGAAAAGGAAGCATGAGCAAGATATCTGGGGTGAGCGACAGGAACAGAATTAGCACAGAGAGGCCGTTTCCTGTATTAGGTAGGGCATCCAACGCAGGTATTGCTGAGTCAGGGATGTTTGAGTGTTGGAGAGAGCCAAGAAAACACCTGAGGGAAAACGCATTCCAGGACAAGGCAGAAACACAAGGACAGTTCTAACCTTGATGTAGAGATGGCTCATTCATTTCAGGATTCAGAGCACAGGAAGAGAAAGGGGAAGGGAAGACGGAAAAGGCGGACAGAGAAAAAAGCTTGGGGCATGCCAAACATTTTGTTTTACATTGGGAGTTAAATAGAAAGATATTTAGGGGCTTAGTAGAGTGCAGTGATATGATCAGAAGCTAAAAGCACTGCTGGATATTGCCACTTAGGTTTAGCTAGATAATCCAAGCCATTATACTACCTTTCTTCTTTTTAAGTGCCTCAAAACGTGGTTTGTTGCATGGGGATTTTGTTTCTCTTTCTCTCTCTCTCTCTCTCTCTCTCTCTCTCTCTCTCTCTCTCTCTTCCTCTCCCCCTCTGTGTTTGTGTTTGTGTGACATATGCATTTATGTACGCAGTGCACATGACTGTGGGTGCAGAAGTAGATGCTGAGTAAGTTTCTTCCTTTCTTACATCTGTTCGTCAGGCTTAGCAGCAAATTCTACTACCTGCTAAACCGCCTTGCTGCCTACTTCACAGATTTTTACAGAACAAGTTAGTTTTTAAACTTACCCAGAAAAGTACACGTCTTAATGAGCTACTATGTGATGCTTCTATTATGCAACTATCCATCCCTCTGTTAATATCCGAAAATAGGTGGCAATATGAAGAATGTTAATATAGAAATGAAGTTAGGTAATAACTGAAAGAATAAGAGGGGACGCAAGTTTTAACTGCCATACCCCCACACCTCCACACACACCATGGACCTTAGTCACAATCTGGGTAGCTTAGCAGTGGTGCTGTTTCCGTTGATGTCAGGAATGGAGGAGACCTGGTCTGGTGTCTCTGATGGCTTGTAGAGCGACTGTGATTTTACCAATTCTGGGAATTTTGTAAAGGGGATGCAGTTGTTGATGTGAGAAGGAGGGCCAACTGTTTGACAAGTCAGAGGAAGGACATGTTGTGCGCCCAAAAAGAGGGAAAGCAGATGACCACGTGTAGACTCTCTTTACTGCCTCTGCTGATGACGTCTAGAAGAATCAACTGAATAGAACAAGCAGATATGGAGTCTTAATATATCAAACCAGAGTTCAGGAGGGTGGACTTGTAACAACTCAAAAACAATAATTTACTCATTATTATTACTCTCAAGATTTTTCACGACTCAACTTTCTAGTCTTCAAAGCATATTACATTTTTTTCTAAATTCCTTCAATGCAGTTCTGCCAATTCTAGTTTCTTAGACATTCTTTGTTTAATAAGACTTTATTGGACATTTGTCTTAGTTTGCTTTCTGTTGTGATACACCACTGACCAAATCAACTCGAGGAGGAAAGGGTTGCTTCATCTTACAGTCCATTATGAAAGGAATTCAGGGTAGGGATAAACTGCAGGAACCTGCAGTTTGGAACTGAAACAGCCATTATCAGAGAAGCTTCTTGCAGTAGATGGAAAATAACAAACTGACGTGCAATGAGACAATGTGCAGAGAGTGAGAAAATATGGAACCTATAACCAAGAAGCTAACTGTAAACGGTACCCAAATGTAAAGGAAAAATTAGCGGAGTCTCACTGGTGTGTGAGCTACACTTTAGGGCAGGCCTCATGCCTAGGAGTCGACAGTCAACACAAGAGAAACTGATAATTTTGTAGAGAAACGTTTTTGTCTTATATTGCTTGGTTTTTTGATAGTTTTTGCTTTATGGATTTTGGTTGTTTCTTTTGGTTTCAGATTTCTTTGTTTTTGTGTCTGAGTTCCTTTTTTTGGTTTATTTTCTAAAGAGAAAGAAAGGAAAAAAGAGCATGGAATTGAATGCATCTGGGAGTGATATATATTGTGAATATGTTTTATTGCCATTGGTTAATAAAGCAGTTACTATTGGCCAATGGCTTAACAGAGTAAAGCCAAGCTGAAAGAGATATACAGAAAAAGTAGGCAGAGTCAGGAGAAGCCATGTAGCCACCCACAAGAGACAGATGCCTCCTCCGGATCCCACTAGAAACTTGCTGGTAAACCACAACAACAAGGAAATACACAGATTAATAGATGTGGGTTAATTTAAGATGTAAGAGTTAGCCAGAAATATGCTTAATCTATTGGCCAAACAGTATTGAAATTAATAAAGATTACTGTGTGATTATTTTGGGAGTCTGGGAAGCCAGGCTTCCCTAACATGGGAGAATTTGGAAAAATGAAAATTACAATCAGAACATATTGTACGATTTTTTTCAACATAAAAACCGAAAGAAACTAAACAGAGGCCATGGAAGAGTCATGGTTGCTGACTTACTCTTTGTGGCTTTCTCGGTCTGCTTTTGTATACACTTCAGGACCATGTGGAACTATCCACATTGTGGTGTGTCTTTTCACATCCATTGAAAATCAAGAGAATATCCCACAGGCGTGTCTTAGTACAGCGTGACAAGGACGTTTCAGTCGAAGTTCCCTTTTCTGAGAAAACTGCAGTTTGTGCAGTTAACTAACCTAGAGTTAAAAAATCTAAATTATATTGTTACTTTCAAACAGTATCATAATTTATATGACTTTAAAGGAAAATAAACTTATATAAACAATATGAACAGATTTAACATTTTTTTCCTTAGTTCACTGGTGATTTCATATATAAAGAAACTTGAACATTCTAGAAAATATAATTGTCGTGGGGTAGAATAATTTTTATTTTATGTCATTCATACCCAACGCATTACAATACTGGTCATATGTTTGGTGTCTGAATAATATTTATTAAAATATCTCTTTCATAGTATATCTTTCTGATAGTTGTAAACAGGCATAGCCTCTTTTTTCTTAAATTGTTGAGTATCTCTGGCATTGTACAAACAAGCATGATTTTGAGTAGGTGTTTCAAGGACAGTCAAATAAATAATTCACCCAAATTGTTGGTAAGATATAGTTCAACATTTTGTCTTAAATAGCAGTATTATAAAATTTAATAACTCATATGATTACCAGTGTCCAGAAAATTAATATAATACAATAGATTGCAACATGTTTTTATTTCTTCATTTCAAACTTTGTGCTAAGTACATAGAGCTATTTTAGACAACTAAATGTTAAATTTGTTGTGAGGTAGCTAAGATACAAACATGTTAGTTGTTTTAGAGCAATTTATTTTGATCTGTGTGGGACTGTATTCTGTGCAACTCTGCCCTAAAATTCACTGGTTTTAATTATCCTTGCTCTTTCCTCTCACACTGGTAAACTTATTTTCTCCTTAGCTTAACAATACTTTTTATAGTTCTATTTATTACATCAAGTCTTTATGCTCCCAGAGTTGTCATATTGATCAAGGTACAGGGAGTGAGTTAATGAGTCCACTTTGTGTCTAGATATTCTCCCAAGAAATTAATAATAGGAATTGACGACACTGCTGTGAAATATATTAAATGAATATCTCCTAAGACTTGAGACCTTATGTAGCCAAGTGTACACATGCTGTAGTGGGGACAGAAAAGAAATAAAGAGAAAACGTGCGCTATAAGGTGTTGATTATCAGGGTGCACATGACTTTCCCTCCCATAAAATACCTCCCAACCACAGTTTTCTCTCCTTTTATTTCTGTCTCCCACCACGTTCTTCTCTCTAGACCTTTGCTCCCTCTGTTTCCTCTTCAGAAAAATACTTTAGGTAATCCCATTTGTGTCTCCCACAATGCCTTTGTTAAGCATTGAATCATTAGTGCTTCAGAATGAGCTGCTGTCTAGTTAGTAAAGTTTATTTTCCTTTAAATATACCAATTGTCCAATTGTCAATGTCAATGATGATGGATCAAGGGCATTCCTAAGTACAGACTTGCCCTAAGTGCAATATAGTTTTCACTTCTGAAGGAAGCACCAATCTGAAAATAAAGACTAATGTTTCCCTTATGTTATCTGTATTTATTTATAATCTTGTAATCAATTTCACTTCAATTACCAGTGTGTTGTACTTATCACCTCCAGCCTAGGTGAAAGTCACCACATACAAGACCAATAAAAGATAAATGACATATAAATCTATTTCATTTGTCAGGTGCTACTTTTCTAGAAATTAAAACTTAACCATTAATAAAGCCGCTGGCTTGTGATTTAAAATGACCATTTGCAATATTGTATCATGAAATTCAATTATTACTTTACTTTTAAACTTTATTGAAAGGAAATTCTAAGTTAATTTAATTTTTATTTGTTGCAAGATAAATTCTGTTTAATAGGTAATACCATGACTTTGTTTCAGCTCTTATTAAAACTTCTCAAAACTTCTGTGGGATTTTTCTGAATAGCTACAGTGACTGGTAAAAGAAACTAGTATCTTCGTTGTTCCATTAAAATAACACAATAGCCCATGAAATATGTGTGTGGTGGTATGAAGAAAATTGCTCCCCACAGGCCATAGGGAGTGGCACTGTTAGAGGTGTGACCTTTTATGAGTAGGTATGGCCTTGTTGGAGGAAGTTGTCACTGGGGCAGGCTTTGAGTTTTCAGATGCTCGAGCCAGACCAGTGTCTCACTATCTTCCTGCTGTCTGCCCATCTGGGCAGCTCTTATCTGCCTTTCCAGCACCATGTCTGCCTGCTTCTCACTATGATGACAACGGACTAAACTCTGTACTGTAAGTCAGCCCCTGATTAAACATTTTTCAGAAAAAGAACTGCTGTGATCATGGTGTCTCTTCAGAGCAATAAAAAAAACCTAACTAAGACAGAAGTTTCTACTAGAAATTGGGATAGTGCTGTGATAGACCAGACTGTGCTTTTATTGGAGGAATAAAGAACTCTTTGTAACTTTGGACTAGAAAAGTGACTGGACACTTTAAATGCAGCTTAATGGGTTACACTCTAGAGGTATGGAAGACAGTGGTGCTGAGGGTAATTTCAACTGTGGGGGCTTGGCTCAAGGGGTTTCAGAGGATAAGAATATTAGTATGTGGCCTAGAGACCCTTTTCTTGTGATATTTTGACTGCTGTCTGCTCTTGTCTATCAAATACGTTTGAATCTAAATTGCAGAGTTATGGACTAACAATTTGGGCAGTGAAAATTTCAAAAAAAAGTCTGGCATTGACTGTGTCTTGTGGATTTTAGTGGCCAGTCTTATGCAGATATATAATATAAAGGTGCAGGGTGAACAAAGAGAAATAAAAAGTGTACAATTTGAAGAGAAAAGGTGTACCAGGCAGTTTAATGGAGCTAAATCCTGTGTCTAAGGAGATAAAAAGATGAAAGAAAAACCTACTGCTAGAGGGAATAAAGAGAAGGGAAACCTCAGGGCAAGACCACACCTGGGTAAGATTCCAAGGAGATTTCCCCAGCTTGAGCAGCTGAGAGGGCGCCTGAACTGGCCCTATACTATAGTCACTCTGATGAATATCTTGCATATCACCATAGAACCTTCATCTGGCGATGGATGGAGATAGAGACAGAGACCCACATTGGAGCACTGGAATGAGCTCCCAAGGTCCAAATGAGGAGCAGAAGAAGAGAGAACATGAGAAAGGAAGTCAGGACCATGAGTGGTGCATCCACCCACTGAGACGGTGGAACTGGTCTAATGGGAGCTCACCAAGGCCAGCTGGACTGGGACTGATGGAGCATGTGATCAAACCAGACTCTCTGAACGTGGCTGGCAATGAAGGCTGACTGAGAGGCCAAGGACAATGGCACTGGGTTTTGATTCTGCTGCATGGACTGGCTTTGTGGGAGCCTAGTCTGTTTGGATCCTCACCTTCCTAGACCTGGATTGAGGGGGGAGGACCTTGGACTTCCCACAGGGCAGGGAACCCTGACTGCTCTTTGGACTGGAGAGGGAGGGGAAAGGGAAATGGGGAGAGGGGGAGGGAAATGGGAGGAGGGGAGGAGGTGAAAATTTTTAATAATAATAATAATAATAATAATAATAATAATAATAAATGTTAAGTTGCAAGAAAAGATTCCAACATGTGAAACGGAAAACTCAGGGCCTGGAGCTGTGGTGCATGCTTTTATTCCTAGTTCAAAGCTAGCCTAGTCCTTCACTCCATGATAAGGAAAACTGCTGAGGCCAGGTAGGTGCTCAGAGGATATATGCCTCTACCTGGAGGCTTAGAGGGGCCATTGCATGAGGCTATAAAGGTGAAGCCTGAATTGCCTTGGAGGCCCTAAGATGCCGAAGATGCTAGAGCCACGGTGCAGCTGCGAAGGAGAGCTATTGACTGCAAGTGGAAGCTGCACAAGAGAAATGAGTACGTTGCAGTCAACAAAGGTGAAAGAAGCTGGAGACCCGAAGAGTGTTTTGACATCAGACATGGAGATGCAGAGTTTGGAGTTTGCTGGCTTTAGCTCTTACTTTGATCCATTATTTCCTTACTATTCTCCCTTTATATCTTTTTGGAAGGGTAATGTATAGTCTATATCATTTTATGTTTGAAGCATGTGACTTATATTTTTCATTTTGATTTTATTGGGGATTACAGTTAAGATATTGTATAAGTCTCAGAAGACGTTTTAAACTTTGAATTTTTAAACAGTTCTGAGACTATGATAGACTATGGGGACTTTTGAAATTGGACTATGATATGGAAACAATTGTACGGGTCTCAGGGAGTCAATTATAGTGATATGAATAAAAATGCCACCCATAGTCTCATAGTGAGTGGAACTATTAGGAGGCAGGGACTTGTTGGAGCAAGACTTTGAGGTTTCAGATGTTCACGTCAAATCCAGTGTCATTTTTATTTCTTGCTTCCTGCCCATTTAGAGGCAGAACTTTCAACTATCCTTTCAGCACCATGTGTGCCCAAATGCCACCTTGTTTCTCACCATGGTGATAATGGACTGAACCTCTGAACTACAAGCCATCCCCATTTAAATGTTTGCCTTTAGAAGAGTTGCTGTGGTCATGGTGTCTCTTGAAACTCTAACTAAGACAATACGTACGCTGTAATATTTGAGTTAAATATAAACATAATTGTTTAAATACACATAGCATCAATTCAAGAAATTAGAACCCTGTAAGAATCAAGACAAAAGACGGATAACAAGCCAATCTGCATAGAAATACAATATATTATATGATAGAAAATTAATCAATCATGATTTAAAATCATACTAAAATCATAGCATGTGGCTGAATTAAATTTTTAGCCATATTATATGAAAGGTGTTTATATGATTTAGTAAAACCTGTTTTACATAAAATTATTGGATAAATTTAATATTTGTATGTCCTTGTCAAAATCAGCAAATCATTGTATAACAAAACTGTAGATTCCCCAACACAAAACCAGATATGTGAGAAGGTTTGTATACGAAATCTTGAGTTTTGAGTTCATCTATGTAATATGTATTTGATGGCATAGTTGGACTTTTGTTTCTTCATAGTTATACAAAGAATGTCAGGTTTAAAGACATGTAGACTTGAAACAAAAATCTTACAATTTTTAAGTTAACAAATGCTAACCTAAGTATATAAAACTATTGTTTAGGCATATTGAGAGCCCTCTATTACAGGAACATGCTGTCAGCATGTTGAATATTATATAAGAGTGTCTATGATGCAAAGATTTCCTTAGTATTGTACATCAGCAAAAGATCCTCAGTAATGAAGTAGTGAGGCAAATTCTTTTTCTTAATCATTATGGCTTCTTACGAACATTTCTTCCAAGTTTATGCCTCCTTGGCAAATTTCTTTTCTTTTTTCTTGAAATACAGACATTGAAATTTATGAAAGTAAGATTAAAAACAGTAAATATCTCAAGACCCAGTAATAACACTTTTGGGTATATATCCAAAAGATGCTCAATTGTGCCACAAGGACATGTGCGCAACTATGTTCATAGCAGCATTGTTTGTCAGAGCCAGAACCTGGAAACAACCTAAATGTCCCTCAACCAAAGAGTAGATAAGGAAAATGTGGTACATTTACACAATGGAGTGCTACACAGCAGAAAAAATGCCATCTTGAATTTTGCAGGAAAATAGATGGAGATAGAAAACATCATTTTGAGTGAGGGAATCCAGACCCAGAAAGTCAATTATCACATGTATTCACTCATAAGTGATTTTTAAAAATAAAGCAAAGAAAACCAGCACACAAATCACAACCCCAGAGAACTTAGACAACAATGAGGACCCTAAGAGAGACTTACATAGATCTAATCTACATGGGAAGTAGAAAAAGGCAAGATCTCCTGAGTAAATTGGTAGCATGGATACCTTGGGGGAGAGTAGGAGGGGAGAGGGCAGAGGCAAGAAGGGGAACAGTGAAAAATGTAGAGCTCAATAAAAATCAATGAAATAAAAATAAAAAAGGAAAAGTAATCATGTCAGATGTGGAGGGGTGTGGCTGTAATCGAGCCCACGGGAGTCTGAGGTAAGCCTTCTGCATGTGACATCCTATCTGAGAATAACAAGAAAGAATGAAAAAAACAAAACCCAAATATTAGAAATCACTATAATAAAATTTATATATCAAAAACTTTATTCAAACCATTGGGAATAAATTCTACATCTTCTTGTACATTAGGAATTTAACTCTATATAGTGTATCATAATTTAAAGAAATGTCAACCAGGTTGGATTATGCCTGGTTTAACATGTCTAGTGTTGGTTATGTAAGCTACAGCAGAGCACTTATTGATAGTCAAGTGCTTAGAGCAAAGCCTGGTGCATTAGCAATGCCCACGTTTGTCACTGTTATAATTACAGTTATTAGCATTGTTACTGAGCTGTAACCTGTACTTTTCTTATCAGTGTTTATTCAGTGCCTTCTATCCTCAGAAAAAACCAAAGACCTGTAAAGACAAGTTCTCAACCTCACAGATTAAAAGGACACTGGATATTCCTTACTATAAATCCTTACTATACAGCGTGTCTTAAAGAATAACTATTACCCATAGATGTCTTCTCTACAGGTGATAACTATGAAGAAATGACTTCTGAATAAGTGTGAAAACTGAAATTATTCAAGGAGATTTTTCACCAACCATCATAGCATCCATAGGTCTGTTATTAACATGTTACCTTTTGAAGAATGCTTTGGTTACTTTTACATACAAAGTAGAGATCTTCTAGCTAACAATTCCCATAGCACACTATAATTCTCTTTCATATAACTTGTCACATTGTAATTAAATAGTGTTTTATAGAATTGCTTATCTAGCCTGTGTGTAGTCAGAGGGAGGACTTCATGAGCTCAGTGAATGTATCTTCCTATAATCTTATCTATGGCTTTGAGCAGGTTAATAAAAGGAAAAATGAATGAAACAGAAACACCCCTGCAAAACACAATGTCTAACTCCTCGTCTTTCTTCAAATTTTCCATGCAAAGCTGTTTCTCTTTTCTGTTCTTACACACATTGATGCATCTAGTGTAATCTTATGCCACACTGAGAAAAATGTGGCTTTTTTTAAACTCTGATTTTACTTTTCTCCTTTCCTCTTCCACAAGCAGCTAGAAAATAAATTGTTTATGTACCCTTCCACTTCAATCAATAACTGCACTTTCAATCCTTTTAAGCCCCCGTGTGTCTTTAAACAGCTCTCATTATTTTATCTCCCTGCATTGATGGTTCAAAATAAGACACCAGGAAAGTAAACTAAATGTAACACATCACACTTTAGATGCCTTGATATGATCTAACAGGGGACTGTAACGAAATTGATGTGTGCGACTACTCTTTTTGCTTTGTAGATTTGACAGCAGCAGACTGGATAACTCACTCCTCACAAAGCAGGAGCCATTACATTTCCTGTATCTTCTTGGGTTGTCTTTGTTTACAGTGTTTGCCTGTGATACTCTCACCCCAAATTTTTATCTCCTGAAATCCTATCCAGTATTTACAGCCAGAATAAACTGTACTGTTTTGCTTTCCTTACCTGCCACGTTTTATATATGCAACCCAGCTCAGACAACAAATATTTCTTGAACATCTATTATCTTGGGTATCATGTTAAATTTTATTGACAGACTATCAAGAAAAAAAGACATAGTTGAGTGCTCAGCTCATGGAAAATACAACCAAAGACTTCTTGATTTATTAAATACTTTTTCTATTTTTAGAAATCAGCTAAATTGAAACATCTGTACCCATATGATATTTCCTACAGCACACATTCTAAGGAACAGGAGTGCTACTGAAGATGACAACATGATTCAGCTAAACACCAAGATTTCTAAAATCCCAAAATGTAAATAAATAAAATTGGAGAACTCTTTGCTATATAGGAGCAGGAAATTTCTGCTTCTGACTTGGGTCACGACAGACTTAGAGATAGATTTTGTGGATAATGTCCTGTGCCTATGATCTATACAGCAGCGATTCTCATAAAATAATTAAACAGCTCCGCCATGATAAAGGGAAATAGAATCAAATAAATATGACCAGCTGTGTAACAGGATTGAGGATCGCAATCGGCTCGTGTGCTTGCTGAAGCATAGGCAGCCTGTGGTCTGCAATCCTAAAGCTGGGGAAGCTGGAATGCCCAAGGAGGCCTGAGAGAGTGATGAGGACAGCGATGGTGCAATCCTTCCAGACCAAGATTATAGATCCAGCATCTTAGCATCTGGATCGCTGGTGTCCAAATCCAGGTGAAGGCAGATGTTTCAAAGATCATTGAAAAAAAGAGTGAATTTCCTTTCTGTGCCTTATTGTGCTATTTAATACCTCAAGAGATGGGATCATGCCTACTCATATTGAGCAGAGCTTGCTGCTTTACTGAATTTATTGGTACACATGTTGACATGTTTCAGAAAAATTCCAGTACCACACAAATAAATAATGTTTAAGAGATCTGGTCATTCCATAGCCTTGTCAGTTTGACGCTTATAGTTCATCGTTACAGATACCTTGGAACCTAGTTTACAAACTGAATACATTGGCTAAGCAGAGATACAAGCTTCGGAGCATATCACATTCTAGATATTGTAGTTTTGGAAATTATTAAACAGATGTTTTGTACCATGGAATTGAGGACAATAAAATCTTTACTCTGTATTTCTGCAGAAAGCTGAAGATGCTCTCAGGATGGAGGTGGAGGGCTATCAGTAAATGTAGTGATGGAGATGGGGAAAACTTTTCCTGCTGTCTCCATGTGACATTAACATCTCCTTGATCTGGAACTCTGAGCTTTTTGTTTTCTTGTTGAATTTATTTCACTAGGGCTAGATTCAGATTTTATATTAATGTTTTCCTCCACTGTAATATTATGAGGTGTAATGAACATTCTCTGTAATTCTTGTAGTACAGACCACAGCTCCCAAACTTAGATTGCACACAAGAAATGCTTCTTATAGAAAATTAACTTCTTCACAGTGTCTCTATTATATTTGTTTTCAATAGAAACTGATGATAGCCACTTATTTAATAAATGGAGCATGTTTATAGAGACGGAGCTAGCAGTATATATCATATTTCTTACTGTCATTTAATACTCTGAACTTAGTGGTTTCTATAGGAGTGCTATTATAGTCTTTTGAATTATGAATGATTGGATAATACTGATTTTTATAAATAAGAGAAAAACAAAGAGGAAGCATCTGCTAAGTCCTATAATCTTAGTATATTATTCTTTCACCTTCGTATTCACAAAAATCCTCATATTTAAATCATGATCTTTTTTAATAAAGTTCATGACAAATTCAGCTTGAGAAAAGTAGTAAAAGGAAGATATGAAAGATTAAGTAGACAGTAAATATTCTTTTTGATCAGAGTTTTATAAGCATCTGCATTTATTTCCTCATAAGACAATTGTGTAGTTTAATTAGCATGCACTTTTCACAAGTCAGCTTGAAAATCAAATAGCTCCAAGGAGAGCAACTGTGTGATTGATATAAAACAATCAGCATTTCCAGCACAGTATTTCTTTAATAAAAAGTCAAATCTTTCTGTCACAATTCTTTGTAAAGTATCTATATTCTTTCTAACATAATTTTGTTTCCCAACTTGAAGCATGCATTCATTAGACAGATTAGTATTTGTTGGATACCAGAATTTGATAGAATCATCTCTCTCTCTCTCTCTCTCTCTCTCTATATATATATATATATATATATATATATATATATATATATATATATATATGCTGAAATATATGTGTATATATTATCTTTCATAAAGTTGTGTGACTTAGAGAAGATAATATATCATATTACATATATTATGAATTCATGTATAAAGTCTTAAGTATTAACCCATCAGAAATCTCCATACTTCAGTGCATATATCAGAGGTAATATAAGTGTTTTGCTTGCAGAACTTATTTATATACAGCTTGTGGTTATATTCACAAACATAAGTTCAGTCATTTAAAATTCACAGGAGCAGCTTCAGATGAATATCTTAAGTATAGGTGATGATGTTGTTCTGTTGACAGATGATAAACATCCAAAGAGTTTCCCTAGATACAAAGAACATCAGGTATCGTTGATAAGAATACTATCAGTGAATGGTTAAGACTTTACATTTTAAAGTGCAAAAGACTGAGGCACAGAGAAGTTGGTGAAAGATTCCTATAAATGTCTTGATGGGGCAAACTGAGAGCCATTCTCATGGATTCAGTAAACCTAGCATTCACTTGTTTAATTTGCTATTGTTCAGATTTTAGTTTTGTTTTTTTTTTTTATAGCCACAATTTTTAAAGTCTTGTCCTGCTTAAATTGTCACTAAATTTATATTTCTTTAATTTGGGGCTTTTCTTCTCCTGTCTCAAATCATGGTTTGTTCAGTTTAGGTGCTATGGCACTGAATTATGATCACATGTGTAGACACAGGGACAGTGTGATGATTAACCCTTGATTGATTGTCATTATTTGGATTGGTCTGAGTGATACCTAGGAGATTAGTCAAACAGATGTCTGGTCCTATCTATGAGGGCCTTTCCAAAGACCACCAGGGCTCTGGTGTAATTAATTATGTAGTCTGTTGAGGGCATCCGAATTTGAATAAACCATTGGAAAGTGGTAGAACTGAAAAAAAATCTCTTATTTATTTATTTATTAAAAATTTCCACCTCCTCCCCTCCTCCCATTTCCCTCCCACTCCCCCCTCTTCCTCCCCCTCCCTCTCCAGTTCTAAGAGCAGTCAGGGTTCCCTGTCCTGTGGGAAGTCCAAGGTCCTCCCGCCTCCATCCAGGTTTAGGAAGGTGAGCATCCAAACAGATCAGGCCCCCACAAAGCCAGTCCATGCAGCAGAATCAAAACCCAGAGCCATTGTCCTTGACTTTCCAGTCAGACCTCCACGTCAGTCACATTCAGAGAGTCTGCTTTGATCACATGCTTCATCAGTCCCAGTTCAGCTGGACTTGGTCAGCTCCCATGAGATCAGTCCCACTGTCTCAGTGGATGAACGCACTCCTTGCCGTCCTGACTTCCTTGCTCATGTTCTCCCTCCTTCTGTTCCTCATTTGGACGTTGGGAGCTCAGTCCAGTGCTCCAATGTGGGTCTCTGTCTCTAACTCCATCCATCTCTGGATGAGGGTTCTATGGTGATATGCAAGATATTCATCAGTGTGGCACTTCCCTTTGTGTTTTCTGGATGTTCTACACATTGCTGTCATGATAGTCTGCCTTATCATTGTCTGTAAACATAAAGTCAATTTGTCAAGAGTTCAAGTTTTGGAAAATCTGAACCTAACTACATTTTTCTGCTTAAAAGACTGTTGTCTGTTATTCTGCTCTTTCTATTTAAAGACATTTCTCTCTTGTTATATATTAGCCCCACTGTATCACAGGAATGGAAATCTAACACACACTGTCTTAAGAGGAAATCACACACCCGTGTGTCATGTTTACAAATTTCTTTATGGAATGCCCTCAATCCCAAAAACGCAGACTGGCATGGTTTTCAGTTGATCCTGATCACTCTTCTCATGACATATGATAATTATGCCAAATTATAAATGATATACATTGCATTGATGCTGGCCTATGACTAGGTACCCTGACACACTGCTAATGGCAACCCTGACCTGTATTGTACAACTATAAGCTGCTGAATTCTGGTTCCCAAACTCCTTTGCTCTTAGTGCTTTGGTGAGTAAATCCTTATCAGTTCCTATCAACCTCCAAAATCTGTGCCCCAGACCTGCACTTTTAAAACATTTTGTTTCTATTCAGTCATCAACAGGCCTTGGTTACACAGACTTAAAAGGTCTTTGTGGTCTGATCCCAGGCCCAGAAACTGTTGGCAGGAACCATTATAAATAATTTATTGTAGAAATACTGTTCTGATTTAGTGAGTGCTCTGGGAAATGGACAGTCATATTGTTCGCCTCATCTCCTAGTAACAGTTAAAATATAGGAAACAAATGGAATGGGGCAGCAAATTGTGTCCATTACATTTAAATCAGAGAAAGAGCTATGTGTACATTTCCCAGAAGATGAAATTCAAATAACTCTCAAACAGAACATGCAACGCTGGCTAAATCACAGGGAAATCTCTCTTTCCAGAATTTTTGCATGCCAGCTCATTTAATGCTGTCAACAGAGCATACTGACCTGCTTTCAGGTTCACTGCAAACTTTCCATGGAACTTGGTCCCGGCAGTGCTGGGAAAAGGAGATTCTGGCTTCGTAAGAGGAGATAGGCCATATGCATCTAGGCAGTAACTACTAATAAACACTCTGAAGTATAAAATAGACTAATGGAGAGTAGATAGAATGGATGTTAGCCAGGAAGGTCCTCTCTGAGGGGACAATATTTTAGTTGAGATTTGAGGTATGAAAATGAGGCAGCCATGAAAATATCTTATGGTAGTATGTTTTTGACAAATATTTCCAAGTCAAGCAAAGAATCTCTAAGGCAAGAACAGGCCCTGCTTGTTGAAAATACAAAATGAAGCCACTATGAGATATATATTTCCCAGTGATAGAAGGAATAAGTATTAGGTTAGAGAGAAAGACAACTCATACGTTTTGAAAGATTATTAAATATGATATATGTAAAAGGGATTAGACTTCTAAGCAGAGATTGTATAATCACTGTAGTGGTTTGAATGAGATTGTCCTTACCCCATAGGTTCATCTATTTGAATACCTTGTTCCCCTTTGGTGGAACTGTTTTAGAAGGATTAAGAGGAACCTTGAAGGATATTTGTCACTGAAGTGGGTTTGAGGTTTCAAAAGCCTCCTGCTTAGAGCCTGTGAATCAATAAATGAGCTTTCAGCTACTGTTTCTGTACCACTCCTGACTGCCTGCTGCTATCCTTCCCTCCATGAAGGTCATGGACTCTAATTCTCTTAAGCTGTAATCCTCTAATAAACTCTTTTTGTTCTATAAAGTGTCTTGATCTTGATGCCTAAACAAAATGGCATAAAAGTGACTAATACATAAATGTAAACACACACACACACACACACACACACACACACACACACTTCCCATGCTGGCTAGGTATGAAGCAAGAAGAATATACATCCACTGCTGATGGGAATGCAAACTTATACAGTAACTATGGAAATCAATATGGAAATCCTTCAGACATTTTTGACTCAAACTACCTCAAGGCCCATGTAGATGCTGTTTGGTATATATACAAAGATATTTTGTCCTACCATAAGGACCCTTGGTTAACCATGCTTACTGAAGCTTTATTAATCAGCTAAAAACTGGAGACAACCTAGATGTCTATCAACAGAAGAATGGATGAAGAAAATGTGGTATATTTACACAATGGAGTATTATCACTCGGCTATTAAAAATATCATCACTAACATTGCAGGCAAATGATACAGCTAGGGAAAAAATCATCTAGAGTGAGGTAACCCAGATCCAGAAAGATAAATATGGTATGTATTCAATTAAAAGTGAATATTATCCATTAAGTAGATGATAACCAAGCTACAATCCACAAACTCAGAGAGGTTAGATAGAGATGAGGGATTCATAGGGTATGCATAGATCTCTTTGTCAAAGGGAAATTGAATAGGTTTTGTGGGTAGACTGAAGGTAGATAGAGATGGGAGTTGGCAGATCAGGTGTCAGGGGAGATGGGTTGGAGGGAGAGAGTGCAGGGAGAGATGACTGGAATTGGGGGTGATTAGGAAGATGGTGTGGAAACCTGATGTAGTAGAAACTTTCCGGAACGTATGTTTGAAGGTGATCCTAAGAAAGACTCCTAGTAATGGCGGATATAGAGTCTCAAATGACTATCTCTTTCACTAGAAAGGGATTCTAGTGGCAGGATTGGTTTGTATGCAATTGTCTCCTTGGCCTGTTGGACAATGGGGTTCCTTGGAAATCCTCAAACTACCCAGGCTGTTGTTAAGACAATGGATTGCTCTCCAGAAACTGATAGAATTGCTGAGGACAACACCTACACAATTCATTGATCAAGGAGAACTTGAGCTGGTGCTGAAATGGATCATTCACCCCTATGTTCTAGCGTCTTTGGGGCAGGAGGGTACCTGTGGGCTACTGAAAGAGAAACATGGAAACCAACCCAGCCACAAAATCTTTGATCAATCTCAGCCTGTATAATATGGTAGCAGAGAACTAGTAGAAATACCAAGCAATGTCTGATTTGACTTAATGCCCACCCCATGAGAGGAAACTCACGCCCTGACACTTACTGGTTAATTAAGACCCAGAGACTAGATAGCACAGAGACCTCTGGTAAAACAATACACTACTGTTCTAAAGAAATAAAGGAAAATAAAATTACTTCTAATGATATTCTGTTGTATACATTGATCACTGCCATATTCAGACATCATCAGAGAGGCTTTCTCCAGCAGCAGATTGGAAGAGTTGCGGAGGCTCACAGGCATACTTTATGAGGAAGGAGTCTAATGGGAGGTTTTCAGCAAATCCCTCCTCTCAGATTTCAGGAAATTCCATGGAAGAGGAGGCAGAAAGATTGTAAGAGCAAGAGCCAGCGGGGATTGAAGGAGTCTAAATGGGAGGTCTCCATCAAAGCTCACAGAGCTCAGGGAATCCCATGGAAGAGGAGGCAGAAAGATTGTAAGAGCCAGTGGTTAGATGGCACAAGTAGAACAATGCCCTATGAATAAACCAAGCAAGGTACATATGTGCGCACAGATACTGAAGCAGCAAGCACAGAGCCCACATGGGTCTGTGCTAGGTTTTCTCTGTGTGTATTACAGCTATTAACTGAGTATTTTTAGGACTCCTGACCATGAGAACAAGTAAGTCTCTGACTCTTGTGCCTGCTCTTGGGACTCTTCTCCCACTGTTGGGTCAAAATGCATAACTTAAATATGTTAGTTTTTGCTTCTTCTTATATTTTATTTTGTCATATCTGTTTGTTATCACTTAGAATCCTGAAAAAAAATCATTCTTTTTTTCAAAGAATGAAAGACAGGAATGGAGTGGATCTGGAGGTGGGGAGGAATTGGGAGGAGCAGAGGGAAGGGAAACTACAATCAGAATATAGTGTATGAGGAAACAGTGGTTTTTTTTTTAAAAAGAAAATATGCCTTGCAGAAGTAGACAAGAGAAAGAGATACAAGTTGACAATTTTCATGGTCTTATTAGATATGAGTTGCCAATCAGAAATCAAAATGGAGATATTAATTAGGCAGTGTAAACCTAAAATTTTGAAAAAATTGATCTGAATTAAAGGATTAATTTATTAGTTATTAGTGTATTCAAAAATTCAAATCTACAAGTAGGGGACTGATGAAAAAACCTGAGTTTCATTTCTGGAACCTACATGGTTGAATAACCCACTCACTCCAATTGTTCTCTTCTCCCAATGCACGCTGTGGCACATGTGACTCTCTTGTGCACGCGCGCGCGCACACACACACACACACACACACACACAGAGAGAGAGAGAGAGAGAGAGAGAGAGAGAGAGAGAAAGAGAGAGAATTTTTGCTAAAAAAACTATGAATCAAGCAACATAAGGAAGAAGATTAAATAAAGAATAAATGAGAAAATAAGGACAATCCTCGGATTCTGTAACAGTAAGAGCACTTGTATTAAAGACTCATGGAAAGAAGATGAGGAAACAGCCAGTGTGATGGATAGAAAAGAAATCTAAAACTTCATGAAACCTACAAACTTCTGGTATTTAAGAAAAGTTAATTATATCAATTAGCATACAAATTCAAGTATGTTGAAGTTGGAAAATTGACCACCGACTTTGGCAAGATGTAAGTAAAGTTGATGTGACAGGGAATATTTCAGTAGATGTTAGGAATGGGATATGTTTGCAGCTGGCTAATTGTGGTTAGAGATGGAGAGGTGCTAGTAACTATTGATGTTTTGAAAAAAATTTCACTATAAAGGTGATCTTTATTTTCTTTTTTTTCCTTCAGCACTAGATATTAAACTCAGGGCCTTGTATATGCTAAGCAAGTACTTTAAAACAGAGCTATATTCCCTATTCTTTATAATGTTTTACAGGGAATTAATGTAGAAAATCTCTTTTTATTAAAATTGGCCATGGATTTGTAATTTTGTTGCCCCAGTTCCTACTAGCAGCGATTATTGGTATATACTAACATCCTTAGATCAATGCTTTCTTGGAGTTTCTCCTATATATTTTCATTTCTTGGGATTAAAATTTGTTTAGTTCACATATAAAATGACTTGGTAGAAAGGAAGAAGTGTTAGAAGCCCTTTGGAGTGACTTCTTCCAATGACAAAGAGAAGTACAACAGAGAATAATAGAGATACATAGTCAAGGGGATTTCATTCAAGGAGACCAAATGTTTTGACACAATGCAGCTCAGAGTGTAGGACAGATGGAAGGATCATGCTGACATTCTGCATTGATGATTTTAATATTTGTGAGATAACACAATTAGTTAAAAGGCTTATGAGCCTTCCTAGATAAATGCAATGGAAAAGGGTGTGGATTCTAAGTCTTCAGATGTTGTCTTTCAATTGCATTGTAGATATTAATAGGATAGTGTGATTTTTCCTTTTGATTGTTGGTCTATTGGTTGAGATTAGTAGCAGGACTCATTTCTGGGTGGGTCTATAAAAGCATTTTCAGAAAGGATTAACTGACTGAAGGAAGTGTCTCCCAGTTTGGTGTGGCCTTTAATTTTATGGCCCAGATAGAAGGAAGACTGAGGGTCTTGTCTACCTCACTTGGTTTCTTGATGGTGAGTGAGTCTATAACTGCTGCTTCTAGTGCCTTAATATTCTGACATCAGATTCCTAGTTTCGTGGTCAGATGATTGGCAACTCTTTAGGAAATTCCAGACCTTCAGTGCCATTTGGATACTGCTGAGGTATTTTTTTTATAGACTGAGAAACCTTTGGATTCTCACTTTTATGGCAGGTAAAGGATAATGGCTGGACTATCCAGCCCTATTGTATAAGCCAATCTAATGAATATTCTTTTGTGATATGTTTATACTGTCAATTTTGTTTCTATAGAGAACCTTTCCTAATTTTAGCAGAAATGATTTTGTTTTTGTTGCAGGAATATTTTGTCAACTAGACTGGCTTAAAACTCACTCTGTAGCTTAGGTGCCTTGAACTTCTGATCTTCCAGCCTCAGTTTTCTTCTAAATGTTTGAATTACATGTGTCAGGTACTGTGTTGGGCTAAAAGAGAGATAATTGGAAATCCAATTGTGATGTAGAGCTTTTGGAAACTGATTAGATTTAAATATTATCATTAGTATGGATCTCCCATGATTGAATACCATTGGATTCAAAAGAAGAGGGAGCGAGACCAGAGAAACACACAGATTCAAATACTTATTCCCTGCCTCTTGCTTTGTGCTGATGTGCTGTCCCACAACTCTGTAATCAGAAAGACTGTCATCACACATTGCCTCTTTACCTTGAAAAAGACCTAAATAAACCTACTTTTAAATAAAATAACCTGCCTTGGGTATTTTATTATAGTAGCAAATATAGGCTTGTGTAATTCATAGAGTTATTATTAGACATGCCACTACTCATAGAAGGGTCAGACAATCCTTTACTACTAAACACCCTCAGACTATCATGGTAGGTTGTAAATAAACATTTCACATCTACATCTACTTTCCAGCGTTAAATAAGTTGTTCCAGATCTATGTCTCGTGGATTTAAAATAACTGTGTCTTTAGAGAAGGCTACAAAAGAAATGCCAATAACGTTTAGACTTTTCTTAATTTTTTTGTATGTTGAGACTATAGAGGACAGTAGAATATCTTATCTTTTTTTGTTTTGTTCTCTAAGTTTGTCTTGTTCTTTTTTCCAGATTGTCCTAAACCTCTTTTAGCAATTTACATAATCATTGGGACGAGGTCCTAAATAAACCTGGTGGATCAAAGCAGGATAAAGCATGGATATGCTGAAGGCCAGATTGAAGGCTGAAACTCTTCGTTCATTTTGCTTCTAGAAGAAACCTTACATGTTCCACCAGATAGAAATGAAATTCCAAGGTAAATGTGCACTAACATGGTTCCTACATAGCAAGAGTCCAATGTGCTCAAGAACAACACACAAATAGGAACAGAAAATAGAAAATAGAAAAAAATAAATAAAAATGTTTACAAAATGAATGGTCAAATACTATCACAGGCTTTTATGGTCTTTGGTGGTCCCAGAGTCATGAAGAATCACAGAGATTTCTTGTGTACACCTAAAGTCAGGGATTTCATTCAGAAATGATGATTCAGTAACATTGACTATTTTCCTCTTAATAATGTGATATGCTCACTTACTTGGCTTTTATTTTTTTTTTTTTAAAATCACTACTGTTAATTTGACTTATCAGTAACTAGATAAATCACTCTGATATTAACATTTTAGAAAAATAAAAGGCATATTTATGAACATATAAGCTTAACTTTATGTCTTATTTTTTATGATACCATAATTAATAATCATATCATTATAGGCTGATATATTTTATTGTAAAACATAGTTAACTTGCGGTAGGAAGTTAAAGTCTACCAGGCCAAGGGGGGCCATCCTGGAGTCTGCCAGGTATTCTCAGAGGTACTGATCACGCCTAGTCAGTTAGGGGGACCACAGGATGCTGCCTGAGGTCCTAGCCTCAGCCATTGTCAGAGGCCCTGATTGTGCCTAGCCAATGAGGGGCCACTATACAATGAAAACAGATTGGACCGCCTGGGTTCTGGGAGAATATATATAAGCTTTTCCCATTGTAAAATAAATGAGTTTGTTATATCTCTTCCACCTGACTTCCTGTGTCTGCGCCATTGACATTGTGACTTCTCATTTCTTCCCCCAAGGAATAAGCTAGCACCTAGCTACATCAGACGTTGGGGCCCAGTAACAGCTTGCAGTTTGAACTTCTGAAAACTAGAAAATCTTAAGTTTGGGTATGTCTGTAAGATAAAGAAAATGAATTACTTCATGAAAATCTTAGAATATTTATTAAACCTCAGCCCCAGTAATAAAATGGTATGTGTGCTTCTTGAGAAGTATAGGTTCTGACCTACATTCAGCAGTATATATTCTCTTTATCAAGAAAATTTATAAGCTGTCTTATAGTGAAATTTTTCTGAATCCAAGGCAGCACAATGTATAGAACCATCATCACTGAACTCTTGACACTGGGCACCAATGCATTAATATCTTCATTTAATCCATAAACCTATCATTTACATTTCTATTATGCTTTAAAAGATATTTTTTAAATCATAAGTGTGATTCTTCCCTCTTGGTTTTATGTCAGGAGCCAGGACTGATGTTCTATATCTACAGCTATATCCTTTCTTCTGTTTCTATGGAGAAATGTGAGGCTTGTACCTATAGCACATGGCAAATATAAACACTACTTAAGTTTAATGAATTTTATAAGAATATATTTATATTTCTTTAAAACTGCAAAGGCATAAAGCCTGAGAATGCTATTTGGTTCAGTTCAGTCTTTTAGAGCAGGGTGGGACTAGATGATTGATACTCGCAGTGGGAACTTCATAAGGCCATTGTGGGGGCAATGTAGGCAGACAGAGATGCTAGAAGAATTCTGAAAATAGTGACTCATATGTCAATGCTTTTGGAGAGCTTTCCCTTGCTCTCTGAGACGCATCTTTGACTTTTATCATACCATTTCATTTACACGAGTCTCTCCATAAGAAATTTACCATGATACTGTCATTGCCTGTCACAACTCTTCCAAAAACCCTCTAAGTTTTAAGACTTGCTTCTGTTCATTTTTGAGATTTTAGATCCTAGGAATAAAATAAGCTTGGAATGGGTGAAGTACTTAAGCTGGCAACACAAATAAAGTCATACTCTTGAGAGAAAAAGAATGGCAAGTGGATTGGAGAGTGAATGAGCTAGGAGCTGGCCATGAAAATCGCATCCCACACAGTCTGTCCTCTACAGCTGCAAAAGAGCATCCATCTTGAGGAAGAGAAAAGAGTTCACCCTGGGATCCAGAGTTTTGAGTAGCAGCTCCATACGGTAAACGGCAAGCCTACGTAGCACCAGGAATTTCTGTTGCTGTGGCCACAAAGCACCATAGTCTTTATCATAAAGCTAGTCAATTTACTGTCTGTCTTATCTCCTATTCCCTAAGTGATCCTCCCACAGAAAGCCAGGACAAACCCTGATATCTTTGCATATTAGGCATGGGCATTTATTACTCCACCTTTATGGTATAGAAGTGTCTGGACAGCAACTGCAAATGGGAACCTTCCATTTTTATACATACACTCCTAGAAATCCTCTACAACTGATCCTGGCCTTTTAGATGTGTTCCTTAACCTTCCTATCACTGGCTTCTGATATCATCTGAAAAGGTGTTTTTTTTTTAATGTGGTTTACAAAGTCATGAATGGTTATGGAAACCCAGAGCTTTAGGTGGACAGATCTGGACTTCATTCTCTCCCTATCATCTGAAACTCGAGCGGTGTTCACCACGGTACCTCATGACATTAGTAACTAATCATCAAATGATGAGTCTTATGTTTACTTCTTTAAGATGGTATTATAATTTACCGAGTTTCTGTATGTTAAATATACATATATTCCTAGTACACAGTGATACAAAATATGGCAATAATATTCTTATCATTTTCCATTTATTATGATGTGATACATACTCTTTCTAGAATGGTGAATAATTTAAAGCTTCAAAATTGGCCCCGAGCATAAGAAAAATATCCTCTTCTCTATTCCAGTGTATCGTACACTCTGTAAGTGTTGATTTAATAACTATATTAAAATAACTGCATTAGGCATATATTCAGCCTCATCTCTCCCCCTAATATATGTTTTTACACCTTTAGTGACAAAGAAAATTATTCATCACCTTCTGTGTGAACAATAAAGAAGGCAGGGAGAAAATTACCTATGTTTTCAAATAACTCATAACTAACTGCAGAAAGAGTATGGAACCGGATACATTTACTTCGTGGTGCAGGTACAAATTATACTTTTGTAACTGGAGAGGGAAAGAAATCACAAATCCCATTCATTTTAAAGAAACTTCTCAAACGCAAGCAGGTCTGGAAACAGAGGTGTTTACTACATAAGTCAATTTTTTTCAGGTGGAAGCCCAGAAGAAAACAAAAGAAGTCAACTTTTCAATCTCATTGATTCAAATGTGTTCAACAGAAATTCATACGTCAATGTGCGAGTTATGTTCTCTCTGTGTGTATTTGTCTGTCTGTCTCTTTGTCTATAGATGGCTTCTTTATAAAATAATTTATTTACTTCTTTTGTCAAAACTGAAACTTTACATAGTTACAGACACCTATGTTTATTTCACACTATTTTAGATAAATGAAGTGATAAAATATTCACTAGGCATTTTTCTTTTCTTTATTTTAATTTGAGGACTGATAAAGTCACAAGGCAAAATAAATCTCAAACTGTTTCAAAGTAGGACCTTCCTTATAATGATGGCATCCGAGGCATCAGTGAATAGGTTCTTAAAAACATACTCTGGCTGATATGTTGCTGATATGGTTGCTGTGATATGGTTGATATGATATGGTTGCTGATAATTCTCTGGAGCAAAACTGATGGGCAGGGATTCTAATTTCTAATGTCTAGAAGGGGACAGATAATTCTCATCTATATTTATCTTCTGGTGCTATGCTGGGGTTTCTTGCCTTGCCTACTTCTCTTTGGGATGATATTCAATGGATGCAGTTGTTGGCTTTGTTTTTTCTAAATCATAAAGCCAATGAAAGTTAAAACTATGTCTCACTTCTTTGTTAACAAGTATTTTAGGTCTGAATCTAGTACTGATACTAGACTTGGTACCAAAATTAACTTAAAAAGATGGATTATCTGCACTTATTCTATTTTGGTTGTTGTTTCTTTTAATGAAACTCTCTTAATAAAATGTTTATTTCAGTGGGAAAATGAGCATTGTTTAAGGGTATGAAAGCTATTCTATATTTATTGTGATACAAGTAGATTAGGTGGGAGTATTTTTTGAATATGTATGTTTGTGGGTATATGTTGGTACATTATGCAGAAAAGACAGAAGAAAGGACAAGAGCCAGTATAACTGGAGTTATAGATGGTTGTGAGCCACTTTATGTGAGCGTGAGTGCTTGGAACACAACATGCGTTATATGTCCTTGACTACTGAGCTACTCCTTCTCTAGGCTTGGGTAAGGTACTTTACTCTCTCTTTTTCTACCTCTCCGAAAAATCTGTGTGGCAAGGATAATGTAATTACTGTTAGGAGCTGGCCTTACCCAAGGCTTTCCCCGAGACCAAGATGTATAGATAAGGAATTTATTTCCTTGTCTAAAATCAGGTAGGTTATATGCTTGACAAGGCCAATTATGTCCTTGGTCTTGGGCCTTGGAGGAGAAACAGCATTGAATCCTAAGAACCCAACTCTTTCTACCCTAAGGGGCTATGGTTATCAGTGATAAGGCTTCTATGTGTTTGACTTGTATGCCCAAGAGATATCCTGTGTTCTCTGGGCAATATTGCTTGATTAGCTTCCTGATGACCTTGCTTTACTGCATGGTAGATTTTTGTTGACACTGTCTCATTTTTCTTTTCCAGAAAACTGTACATAAGATGTTGCACTTTTTAAATAAACTTGCTTGGGGTAAAATATAGGCTGTGCAATCCCTCCTAATTCCAAGTTTCCTATTTTCTTTATCTTTTCATCCCTTTCCCTCCCCACCCAGAACCATGTCACTGAAAAATGTCCTGGCGGTCCAAGTTATATTATGTTCTCTATTCTCCAAAGTTTTGCATTTTTTGTTTAAGATGGGGTTTCATGCAGCCCAGGATAGTCTCAAATTTGTTATGTAGTTACAATTGGTCTTGAATTCACCTGCTGCTCCTTTCTGGGTTCTAGACATACAGAAATCCACCGTCATACTCAGCTACTTACACAGTTTCAATTTTTCTCTATAATGTTTTATCTTCAATTGTATGTAATGTATTTCATAAAATAGCAACTTTTCAAGAAGTAGTATCTCCATAGTTGCTATTTTCAGTTTTCTTTCCCAGGAAGAGCAAGATGCTGTGCATGAAAACTCTTTTTTTTTTTAAATCTCAAAACATGTGGCATGCCAAACTTCAAATTATTTGCTGTAAAACACATTTCTCTGTTTCAACAGGAAACTCCCAGGTCCAAATCAACCAATTTACAAAGTCATTTGCAGTTCTTCAGACTTCTGGGTAATGTGTCAGGTTCACAGCCATGGCCTTACCTCAGGTAATTACTGCCAGGATAGAGGTAGAAACTAGGGAATTGTGAAGTAGCACAATAAATAGACCATGTTTTAGACTGGTGTCAACATTTGGGTTGACAAATGGTGTTTCTTCACTTTGCCTTCTTAGTAGAATGTAGACTACTAGACCATTTAAGGAATAAAATATTGAACTGAGATGTCATAAGCCTGAACAATCAATCATCTAGTTTTTCAGAAACTACATATAGGCAGGTAGTCACAATGTACTAGCTACAAAACATCAATCTACAGAACTTTTAAAACTTTTTCCTCCTTGTTACCTCTGCTGCCACCTTCTCAATACACTTGTATCTTACTAGGTATCACCCCAACTATTGAACCCATATGTTTTGTTTTGTTTTGGTAATTTTAACAACCAATTATCTACACAGATGTCAAATCATTCAGCATCATCTCATTTCTTATCACACCACATCACTGTCTAAAAATAGAGTAAGTTCTGTGTTATTTATGAATAAAATCTAAGATTCTTGTAAAACCTAGCATCTGCATCTTACCTTTATTTAGTATAAAGAAATGTACATCCGCATACAATCATTCTTAGATATCTGTATTTAAAGATAAAACTTTTAAATAACTTGCTAGATTATTTTCCCCAAATTAAAAAGATAGAAAATAGTTTTAAAATATTGACATAAAAGTAGCTGTATTAGGATAAAATATTCACTCCCTATAATAAGCCTCTCTTCTTATACCTCGTCTTCACCAAAGTGACATGGAGAAAGAACTGAAAATATTAGTACTTTCCATATAAGTGATAAATATATCATATCATGTTTTCTAACTATTATTTGTTAAAATATAGCTATTCAGTTGTTAATGTACACAGATTGTTACAGCATTGCAGAGATTGCTTGGTCAGTAGAGATTTTCCATATAAGCATAATGATCTGAACTTGTTTTTCCATTGCCCACATGGAAAGCCAGGTGCATAAATCTTTGCAGCACCGGGAAAGTGATGACAGACGGATCCCTGGAGTTTGCTGCCCAGCCAATCTAGCAAAATTGATGAGCTCTGGGTTCAGTGAGGGACCTTGTTTCTTAAAACAAAGTAGAGAGTGACCAAAGAAAACAAAGTATGCCAATATCCGTGTATACATGTGTTCATATACGTACACATATATACATGCATCTAAGCACATCATACATATATACTACATACACATATAAAATATAAATCTTAGACACTGTCACAGTTATGGTTTTTTATTGCTGCGAAGAGATACCATGACAATGGCAGCTCTTATAAATGTAACTTTTAATTGGAGAGGCTTGATTACAGTGTCAGAGGGTCACTCCATTATCATCATGGTGTGGAGCATGGTGACCCACAGAGAGACATGGTACTGGAGCTGAGAATGCTGCATCTTGCATGCAACTGGAAGCTGACTGACTGCCACACTTAGGAAGCTTTGACAAAAGAGACCTCAGAGCCCGCCCCCACAGTGACACACTTCTCACTTCTTCTAATAAGGCTATACCTCCAAATAGTGCCATTCCCTTTGGGTACCATTTTCCTTCAAAAGACCACAATCCACTTTCTGGCTCCCAATGGCTTATAACCATTTCATAATCAAAAACAAAAAAATGCACCAGTCCAACTTCTGAAGTCCCTATATTCTCTAACAGTCTCAAACTTGTTTCCAAATTCAAAGACTTTCTGAGATGCATAACAATCTCTTAACTGTAATTTCCATTTACTAGTCAAAATCAAAAATAATATCACATATTTCCAACATAAAATGACACAGGATATACTACCATTCCAAAAATGCAGGGAACAGAGCATAGTGAGGAAATCCTGAACAAACATAAAACCTAAAACTAACTGGGCAAACTCCAAACTTTGCAGCTCCATGTTTGATGCCAAGATATTTTTCAGATCTTCAATTCTGTTCAGTTTTGTTGGCTTCAACATACTTCTTTTCCTTGGGCTGGTTCCACCCCATTAGCAGATTTTTCTCCCTAGGTATTCCATGACTCTGACATTTCTAACAACTTGAGGTCTGTAAGAAATCTAGGCTTCAATTTCACAGCTTCATGCAGTGACCTCTATGGACCTCCATTCAGAGAATCTCCTGACACATGCCTAGCTTCAGCAGCTTTATTCTATAACTTATTTCTTTTATCCTTAACTCCACACTCAGATCCATGTGTCTCAACGTGCAAAGTTCTGTTACACTCTTTGGCTGGACCATGGCCCCCTTGTTTAATTATATCTTCACATGTGCCCCAACATGCAAAGTTCTGCTACACTCTGTGGCTGGACCATGGCCCCCTTGTTTAATTACATCTTCACCAGCTTTCTGTCTTTCACTGATTAAGGCTGACTGTCCTGAAAATTGCTCTGTAGACCAGGGTGGCGGCAATCTCAGAGATCCGCTAGCTTTTCCATTCTCAGAGCTTGGAATAAAGGCCTGCACCTCCATACTTGGCTCTAAGCGTTTCTTTAGTTTGTTTTCACAAATTGGCAACTTAGCTGGGCAGGGTCTTGTCCTGAGGTCACCACTTGCTTTGTTCCATTTTTTAATCCTTTTATCTCTTTGTGTTCAAAATTTAGCTCCACTTGGATATAGTTCTCCTCAACATAGGATTTAATCACAGTTTCTGGCATTCTTTTTCTCCTTAACATTTACATTTTGTAATTTATGCTCTTCAGTGTGTTCCTTTTCATTTTATATCTTCACTAGAGTCACCACTAGTAACCACACAACAGAGTCTTACTAGGCTGCTTTAAGATTTCCTTTGCCTTTGGAATTAATCTAAAACTCTTCGTATTAGCCTCAGGAAGGCTAAGGCAATAGTCAGACAATAGCAGAAGCCAGACACTTTCTTGACTGACATGTTACAGGAATGATCTCTAGGAAACATACTACAATTCTGCTCCTCTGAAACTTCTTGAGTGAGGTCCTCACAGTATATAAAATAACACCCAGTGCCACTCTATATCATGCCCCTACAACTATGGCACATTAAGCAATGATGGAAACATTCCACTACTTTCTAAACCCAAGGTACCAAAATCCATATTACTCTAAACAAAAGCACATGGTTAGGCCTATCACAGCAATACCCAACTTTTGTTACTGAGTTCTGCTTTAATTAGAGTTTTTTTTTTTTTATTACTGTGAAGAGATACCATGACAATGACAACTCTTATGAAGAAAACATTTAATTAAGGGGCTTGTTTGCAGTCTTAGGGTATCAATCCATTTTATTATCACGCTGGGGAGCATGGTAGTCTTCACCCAGACATGGTGTTGGAGCTGATAGTGCTACATTTTGAAGCAACAGGAAGTCAACTGATGTCGCAGTGTGGGAATCTTGAACAAAAGAGCCTTTAAAGCTCAACCCCACAGGGACATAATCCTTCCAGCGAGGCCACACTTTCTAATAGTGTCATTCCATTTGGGGGTCATTTTTCTTTTAAACCACCATAGAATATTAAAATCCTTGATAAATTATTATTTTGTTTCTGTCATTAAAATTGGGCAGGATACTTTTAAAATACCTACCATTGATTGAAATAATTTTTCTTCTTCTTAGTGGCAGAGAACACGTCATATTGAAACTCTATTCTAAATACCTGCTCCAGCACTTAAAGTCTTGCAACAGACTTGTGATGAATGGGCGAGCAGACTTTCTGGCTCTGGACTTTTTTTACGCTGAAGCAGAGAAAACATCTAGTGAAGTGTGGCATGACCAGAGATGATTTAAAATGATGAGATGCAGAATATCAATTTTTAAATCGTCCTCACCTGCTAAATTGCTAAAAGTCAGAGCAAGGAATCTTACACTTGGTCTAAACACTTATTGAGCATTGTTCATAAATTTAAAGTACTGAGGATTCTCATTATTTTTATTTGTATTCTATAGCATTATGAATGCCGAATGAGTGAGTGAATGAGTGAACATGAGTCACCGTTCTTGGGGAAAATGCAAGATTAGGACTCCACAGCCTTACTTCACCAGCTCTATTATCTAATCATTTATTAACCTTGTTTTTGTGTGTTCCTGCTTAGAGCTACATTGCTTAATATATCCATTAACTTTAAATTACTACTTCCCTTGAGGAATATCATAAAATAACTAACAGTGAATGGCCTCTTTACATTGGGCAATGCGATCATACTTTTTTCTTTGTTTATTTTTTCAAACAGTTTTTTTCTCATTTTATATGTAAATCCCAGTTCCTTCTCCCTCTCCTCCCCCTCCCCCCACCACTTTTCTCCCCCCACCTCCCATCCAGTCCTCAGAAAGGGTAAGGGTAGCCAACAAAGCCTGACACATTACTTTGAGGCAAGACCAAGGCCCTCACCACTATGTCTAGGCTGAGCAAGGTATCCCTGCAAAGAGAATCGGTTAAAAATGTCAGTTCAAGCATTAGGGACAAATTCTAGTTCCATGGCAAGTGGCCCCACAGATTGCCCTAGGCACACAGCTGCCACCCACATTCAGAGGGCTTAATTTTGGCCAGTGTAGGTTCCCCTACTGGCAGTCCAGAGTCTGTGAGCTCCCACTAGCTTAGGTCAAGTGTTTCTGTATCACCGCCATTGTCTTGACCCTTTTGTTCATATTATCTTTCCTTTCTCTTTTCGACTGGATGCTGGGATGTCAGCCTAGTGCTAGCTGTGGACCTCTGCATCTGCTTCCATCAGTTGCTGAATGAAGGTTCTATCATGACTGTTAAAATAGTCATCAATCTCATTACAGGGAAACATTTTGTTTTTGTTTCATCATATGCTTTCCTCAAGGCTTCTGCCCTTTATATCAGTTCTTATTTCAGAGTTACAAATTAAGTAGGATTTGCACCTTATCCATTGCTTTTTTCATGCACTGTAGCTGTTAATTTAGCAATTGGGTCTGTAGATTCATGTACAGACAGTAAAATTTCTTGGTCCTGTTCCTGGACGCCTGTTTTATTTTTAGTTTTTTATTTAATCAATTGATATTGAACTCAGGACCAATCAAATGCATGATAGCAGGTCTGAACAAAACATAGATAATAGATTTTTTTCTTAAACATTGCATAGTCTCCCTATACTTAGCAATACCACAAAGAACTTCAGACTGGGGAAATTTTAGACAATGAAATCTCCAGAAATAATTACATGAGAGAACATGTTTATAAAACTGGAGCTGAGGAAAGGCAGTTGAAACCTTTGCCAACACAGAGTCTTCTGTGCTTGTGGGATTCTGTGCTTGACCACAAACCACTGAGTATTGATTTGGGGATTGCAGACACATTCTAAGAAATACTGAAAATTCACTGTGTTATATTTTCTTGGTTCATGTGATTCACACCTTTAGGCGTGTCTGTGTGCTCTTGATAGAGAAGTTCAAGTTTGGACAGAACTTTAGAGTAGGACAGATATACACTACACTTGGGTAGCATTGCACATGGACTGGGGACCCAGAATGAAGGAAAGACTGAAAGGACCAAAGAGAATCTTGTGAATTGTGGTGAATCGTGCTCTACTGAGATGTGATTTAACAACCCTATAATTCCACTATCTTGCCTTCCCTGCCATAATGGACTCTTATTTCCTTAAACCATGAGTCAAAATAAATCCTTCCTCCATTACACTGTTTTCTGTCACATTTTTTGTCAAAGCCATGAGAAAAGTAACTGACATATATGTGAATACAAGTATTTGAATGCTAGCTCCTGCCTAAAGTAGAGGAGATGCTAACCTATTGGAGGCTTCTGAATTCACTGTCCATTTCCCGTTCTGTTTTGAGCACCATGATTATTTACTTTAAGCAAACTTAGAAGCCTGATAGCCAAATACAAGGGACAAAGAACAAATACATGCTGTCATAAAAAGATTTATATGTAAATGCAATATGAGTCATAATAATAAACTGAGTAGGTTCTACTGACAGGAAAGGCACAAATGAATTGCATGTTGGTAGAATGGTTGCTCTATGTGTTGATTTGTTTGGTGATCTTGAGGAAAACATTGATGTAAATAACTGTGTAAATGAAGTACTGAAAGTATTTTTAGAAATCTGCATAAAGTTTTGAAGTATAACCACATACATTGTAAATAGTGCAAATATACTTAGATTTCTTTTTAAATGCTATTTTAATAATTCTTTGAAAATTTCACAACACTGGATTGAGATACTATTAATCCCCCCTCATTTCCTTCCAGACCCACACCTCCTTTTCCACCAACCCAATTTCATGCTATCTTTTTATTCCCTATACATACTAAATAAATATTAGCTGAAAGAGAGAGATTCTGAAGAAAATAAGCCCAGCTTCCTAACTGTGCAGATGCTTGTCCTGTTTGTATCTTTCTTTAAGAGAGAGTGGACAAGGAGATTAGCTTTGTGTCTTCAAATGCCTTTATATCTGTGTTGAAAAGCATCCTCTAGCTATATTTCACTTAAAAATTATATATTTAAAACAATAATATGTGTTCCTTTGCCAGACTTCAGGCAAAATATGTTTCTTTAAGAAACTACTTTTATAGGCTATCATTGGTGTTTTTGACTTTAGCTAATCTGACCGGTGTAAAATGGTATCTCATAGTTGTTTTGATTTGCATTTCCCTGATCGCTAAGGATGTTGAGCATGACCTTAAGTGTTTTTTGGCCATCCGGAGTTCTTCTGTTGAGAATTCTCTGTTCAGATCAGCACCCCATTTTTTAATTGGGTTAATTAGAGTTTTATTGTCTAGTTTCTTGAGTTCTTTATATATTTTGGAAATCAGGCCTTTGTTTGATGAGGGGTTGGTGAAGATCTTCTCCCAGTCCGAAGGTAGCATTTTCGTCTACTGATGGTGTCCTTTGCTTTACAGAAGCTTCTCAGTCACAGGAAGTCCCATTTATTCATTGATTCTCTTATTGTCTGTGCTACTGGGGTTCTACCTAGGAAGTGATCTCCTGTGCATATGTCTTGTAGACTACTTCCCACTTTCTCTTCTATCTGGTTCAAAGTGGTCAGATTAATGTTGAGGTCTTTAATCCATTTGGACCTGAGTTTTGTGCATGGTGATAGATATGGATCTACTTTCATTCTTCTACAGGTTGATATCCAGTTATGCCAGCACCATTTGTTAAAGATGCTTTCCTTCTTCCATTGCATACCTTTAGCCCCCTTGTCGAAAATCAAGTGTTCATAGGTTTGTGTGTTAATATCTGGGTCTTCTATTGGATTCCATAAGTCGATTTCTCTGTTCTTATGCCAGTACCAAGCTGTTTTCAATACAGTAGCTGTGTAATAGAGTTTGAAGTCAGGGATGGTTATACCTCCAGGCGTTCCGTTATTATATAAGATTGTTTTGGCTATCCTGGGTTTTTTGTTTTTCCATATAAAATTAATTATTATTCTCTCAAGGTCTGTGAAGAAGTTTGATGGGATTTTGATGGGGATTGCATTGAATCTATAGATTGCTCTTGGTAGAATTGCCATTTTTACTATGTTGATCCTCCCAATCCAAGAGCAAGGGAGATCTTTCCATTTTCTGGTATCCTCCTCAATTTCTTTCTTCAAAGACTTAAAGTTCTTGTCAAATAGGTCTTTCACTTCCTTGGTAAGAGTTATCCCAAGATATTTTATGCTATTCATGGCTATCGTGAAAGGTGAAGTTTCTCTGATTTCCCTCCCTGCTTCTTTATCCTTTGTGTATAGGAGGGCAACTGATTTTTTGGAGTTGATCTTGTATCCTGCCACATTACTAAAGGTGTTTATCCACTGTAGGAGTTCTTTGGTAGAGTTTTTGGGGTCGCTCATGTATACTATCATATCGTCTGCAAATAACGAGAGTTTAACTTCTTCCTTTCCAATTCGAGTCCCCTTGATCCCCTTATGTTGTCGTATTGCTATTGCTAGAACTTCTAGCACTATATTGAAGAGGTATGGGGAGAGTGGACAGCCTTGTCTTGTTCCTGATTTCAATGGAATGGCTTTGAGTTTCTCTCGGGAACTCTCATCCATTGTTGGTGGGAATGCAAACTTGTGCAGCCACTGTGGAAATCAGTGTGGCGGTTTCTCAGGAAACTGGGAGTCAACCTCCCTCAAGACCCAGCAATTCCACTCTTGGGAATATACCCAAGAGATGCCCTATCATACCACAAAAGCATTTGTTCAACTATGTTCATAGCAGCACTATTTGTAATAGCCAGAACCTGGAAGCAACCTAGGTGCCCCTCAATAGAAGAATGGTTAAAGAAGGTGTGGAACATATATACACTAGAGTTTTACTCAGCAGTAAAAAACAAGGACATCTTGAATTTTGCATGCAAATGGATGGACACAGAAAACGCTTTACTGAGTGAGGTAAGCCAGACCCAAAAAGAGGAATATGGTATTTATTCACTCACAAGTGGATTCTAGCCATAATTAAAGGTCTTTGAGCCTATTATTCGAGATCCTAGAGAAGCTAAATAAGAAGGTGAACCTGAAGAAAATCATGTATTTATCCTCCTGGAGATTGGAAATAGACAAGAGTCCCAGGTAACCTTGGGTGCATGGGGGGGTGGGTGGGAGGGTTGTTGGAAGGGGAGAGGGTTAGAGAGAAGGGAGTAGGGGAGGAATGGGGAAAACTCGGGGGACTGAGATGGGGGGAGGGAGGAAGGATGGATATGGGATCAGGGAAGAATATATCTCAACTAAGGGAGTCATTTTAGGGTTTACAAGAGACTTGATTATAAATGGGATCCCAGGTCCAAGAAGAGATCCCCAGATTGTTCTCTGGACAGAGGAGAGCGTGCCTGAACCGGCCTTGGCCTATAACCATACTGATGAAGATTTTGCTTATCACCATAGATCCTTCATCCGATGATGGATGGCGATACAGACGGAGACCCACATTGGAGCACCCGACTGAGCCCCCCATGGTCCAAATGAGGAGCAGAAGGAGGAAGAACATGAAAAAAAAAAAAAAACTCAGGACCGCGAGGAGTGCGATCACCCACTGATACAAGGTGACTGATCTAATGAGAGTTCACCAAGGTCAGTTGGACTGGGATTGAACGAGGACGTGATCCAACCAGATTCTCTGAATGTGGCTGGCCCAGAGCCTTTCTGAAAAGCCATTGACAATGACACTGGGACTTGTTTCCTCTGCATATACTGGACTTTTGGGATCTAGTCTGTTTGGATACTCACCTGCCTGGACCTGGAGGGAGAGGGGAGTAACTTGAACTTCCCACAGAGCTGGAAGTGCTGACTGCTCTTAGGGATGGAGAGAGAGGAGGAGGGGGAGGGGGGGAGTGGGAGGGTGTTGGGAGGAGGGGCGGAAATGGAAACTTTCATAATTTAATAAACTTTGAAAAAAAAAGAACCTACTTTTAGCAACTCGAGAGAACCAAGTTCCTCATGAAACTATATAATAGAACTATAAAGATCTCATTAAGTCTTTTAGTTTGAACTGATAGTCTTCATCAGAACTCTCATTCATGACTACTTCATAAACTCTAGGACTGCATGACTTGGAAAATTCCATCTGAATTTTCCACTGCATCCTTTAGCCAACATGTTTTAATAAAGTGAATGATTTCTTTTTTCTCCATTTGCTTCTCAGGAAATTTGCTTGTTGTTTTTTTTTTCTTTTCTTTTGATGAAGGGCACTGGTAGACACTAACGCTAGCTAAACAGCTAGATAGTGCATAAAAGAGATTTAAGTAAAAATGTATTTTAGAATAGGAAAATGAGCAGAGTCTAAGAGTTTATATGGCAGAATGTAGTAGAGACAGAGATAAGTCATGGACATATTATACCAAATGATGCAGTGTTGCCAATGTCTAGGTGCAGTATCCCTCTTATTATTTGGAAGGAGCCCACTTTTCAGCCAGAGGACATCTGCTCATGGCTTAACCAACTTGACCAATGCATTACTAGAAGCGAAGGATAAGATTTGTTACCTTGATATGGATATTACACCAACAAAGTTTGTTCTTCTTTAGTAAATAATATATTCAAAAGCATCACCCATATTTCTTCAAACATTTTAAAATCATAATGTAGTTTTCTTGTTAAATTTACTTGTTGATACATTATGTGACCCTACATTTAAAATAGCTGTATTGTGGATGATTTACATATTTAAACTTCACTTTTTTATTCATTTAAAAACAATGCATATCTGATGATTCTTCGAATGTGTGCAGCAATATTACTACAATACATTTCATACTCAAGTGATAGAACAACCTAACCATATATTCATATCCTAGCGCAGCTTTCCCTTCAGCTGTGACTGAACCCCGCTCATGCAATCCTATACCAGCCTATTTCTTCGATTGCAGCTTAAAGATTCGGCAAGGAGTCCTTTATAAAAGTCATCTTTCAACTTCAGTATTGAGTGACTTCAAAGTTCCAATTTGTATCTACTGGCTCAAGAATTGTATTATGAATACGATAAAGGTTAGCTGTAGACATTAGGCTGGTTTGTGATTTGTTATGCTAATAAAATCAACTTTATTCTAAAAGATCACACTATAATTGGTGTGGAAGCAGGTACTTCCTATATTATCTCAATATATCCAGCAGATAATGCTGTCATGTGGTAACCCAGGCCTCATGCTGCAAGGTAGTTTTGATTCACATCACATCACACTTGTGGTTTAGGAAGCTTACATGAAGATGCTCTCACTTACATGTGTGAGAGATATTGTCTCTCACCTCATGTACATGTATGTAGGTATGAAGGTGATAATGACCAGGTGTGTACAAATAAAGCTGCCATTATTTAGAGTGAAACTGAACTTTAAAAGTTGTGATGAGTTCACAAGCACTTGTTTTTTGTTTACAGTTTTACATACATCACATTGAATTTGCCTTTTAAATTGTATTGGACATTGCTAGATTTGTTAGAGATCCATCTTTAGAACCATGGTATTCAAATTTTAAATATGAGCTAAGTAATATTACAAGACAGTTACTTAAATATTTAAGATAATTCTAACTCTGACATTTGTAGGTATGTGTTTATACAGTGATATACTTTTTCATAAATAGCCATTAAAATTGCCATTTTGTGATACCCTAAGATCATAATTGAAGCCAGTACCATCAAAAGGAAGGGAACAACTGCATGAATAAATTACTTGATTAAGCAGCCAACATCTTCAAATAAAAATCCTACATAAAATTCCCTTATAGAAAAAAATAGCATTCATGACATTTTCAATTTGATTGCATCAAAATGACTGAATTAATTACTCACAGAAAGAATTAGATTCACCTTCTTATTTAGCTTCTCTACCATCACGAATAATAGGCTCAAAGACCTTTAATTATGGTTAGAATCCACATATGAGTGAATACATACCATATTCCTCTTTTTGGGTCTGGCTTACCTCACTCAGTAAAGCGTTTTCTATTTCCATCCATTTGCATGCAAAATTCAAGATGTCATTGTTTTTTACCGCTGAGTAGAACTCTAATGTGTATATGTTCCACACCTTTATTAACCATTCTTCTATTGAGGGGGCACCTAGGTTGTTTCCAGGTTCTGGGTATTACAAATAGTGAAAATCATGTAGCTATCTGCCTGGAGATTGGAAATAGACAAGAGTCCCAGGTAACCTCGGGTGCATGGGGGACTGGGAGGGTTGTTGGAAGGGGAGAGGGTTAGAGAGAAGGGAGTAGGGGAGGAATGGGGAAAGCTAGGTGGACTGGGATGGGAGGAGGGAGGAAGGATGGATATGAGATCAGGTAAGAATATATTTCAACTAAGGGAGTCATTTTAGGGTTTACAGGAGACTTGATTAAATGGGATCCCAGGTCCAAGGAGATCCCCAGATTGTTCTCTGGACAGAAGAGAGGGTGCCTGAAACGGCCTAGGCCCATAACCATACTGATGAATATTTTGCTTATCACCATAGATCCTTCATCTGGCGATGGATGGAGATAGAGACAGAGACCCACATCGGAACACTGGACTTAACTCCCTAGGTCCAAACGAGAAGCAGAAGGAAAGAGAACGTGAGCAAAGAAGGCAAGAGCAGAGAGAACCTTCATCCCACGATGGATGGCGATACAGACGGAGACCCACATTGGAGCACCGGACTGAGCCCCCCAAGGTCCGAATGAGGAGCAGAAGGAGGAAGAAAATGAAAAAGGAAATCAGGACTGCGAGGGATGCGATCACCCACTGATACAAGGGGACGGATCTAATGAGAGTTTACCAAGGCCAGTTGGACTGGGACTGAACAAGGACGCAATCCAACCAGATTCTCTGAATGTGGCAGGCCCGGAGTCTTTCTGAAAAGTCATTGAGAATGGCACTGAGACTTGTTTCCTCTGCATATACTGGATTTTGCGGATCCAGTCTGTCTGGACACTCACCTTCCTGGACCTGGAGGGAGGAGGGAGGAACTTGAACTTCCCACTGGGCAGGAAACCCTGACTGCTCTTAGGGATGGAGAGGGAGGAGGAGAGGGAGTGGGGGGAGTGAGAGGATGGTGGGAGGAGGGGCGGAAATGGAAACTTTTATAATTTAATAAAATTACAAAAAAAAGAGAAAGAATTAGACTACAAAAAACTATCAAAAGTTATTTAATATGTCATTTGGTGAAGAGGGGAACCTTTAAAATAGAGTGTGACTACAATCATGCAAAACCCTCTGAGTGATGGATAGGCTCTTACTCAATACCTTGCAGGTGAGTCATCATGACCCCTACCTCAGCTTTACGTTGTTCTCATTGCCTTTCTATGTTCCCCCACCTTCCACTCTTGGATCAGTGGAACACAATGCTTATACAACACTAATAGCCA
The DNA here is from genome assembly GCF_982192425.1 of Myodes glareolus. NCBI lineage: Eukaryota > Metazoa > Chordata > Mammalia > Rodentia > Cricetidae > Myodes > Myodes glareolus. The sequence goes on along the minus strand of NC_142048.1, from coordinate 16,784,466 downwards.
TGCTAATGTGAATGGGGGAAATCTCACAAGGCCCCAGCTCCAGGTAATAGTTACAGGGAACTGATGGCTGCTAAGACAGAGAGAACTGGTGTTCTTCAGGATGAAAACTCTAATTGATTATTGAAACCCAAGTGGTCAGCTCTAGCCATACATACTTGTAAAGAACACTAAGTAGACTCAAAGGTTGTATATGATGTGTGTGTATAGAAACATATGGGTAATAATTAGAGAAGATGTCATAAAGTTGAGAGGAAGTGGAGAAACAGAGGGGTTGGTAGGAATGATTGAATACAGTTTAATTTAAAAATTTCTCAAAAATGATAATTAAAAAAAACTGAAAAAGCGAACCTGGCTCTACCTGGATCTCTGGACTCGTGTCTGGAAGTGTGTTTGCTTGTTCTCACATATTCCATCATTGCCATCTATCATATGGTGATTTGGCCAATGCAAGCTTTCACAAAAGCATGGGTCAGTCTGGTAAGAGTCTCAGACTGTCAGACTGGAAGCTAAGGAAGATGACAATTATCCACCCTGAGGCAGTTCCTACTGCAGCAAGAAAAATTGGACGAATATAATTTCTTATCTTAAAGTCATATAAAAAAATAGGGCATGTAGAAAATTTAAAAGTCAAAGTAGCGAGAAATAACATATTACTCTTTGTTTTCAAGTTTGCATATTATAGAAGACTGATTTTTGTAGTGTTTTTAGAAACATATCAAATATATATGTGTAATAGCTTTAAGGCCAATATTAGTTGTCATTATAATCACATTAATTTTCTTTTTGTTAACATTGAATAGACTATACAATTCTTTTAACATAGGATCCTTAATTCATGAACTGACTATAAAATAAGGTCTATAAACTAGACTTTTAATTAGTCCCAACAGTTATTTTTCATTTGGATTTCTACATTTCTGTATATAATATTAGTTCACAATATTAGAGGTTGCTATTTATCTATACCTTGAGGAGGAATATTCTATTACATATTTAGTCTTATTTTCCTCCAATTATATGTAAAATTTGGAGTGACTTGAAGAATTTGTGCAATTATTATTTTGTGTACCACATTTTCCCATTGTGTAGTTATTTGGAGAGAGGTTGACTCATTAACTATAATTTCTTTCAACCAAGTTAAAATTATTGACTATTATCAGAGTGTTTTACACATTACTGAATAGATACATATGTATACATGTTAGTATATACATATATAATGTGCATGCATGTTCTGTAGTGTAGTAATGTGATTTTTTTCCCATAAGTACAAATATTAGAGAAAATTTTGTAGCTACTGTCTTTTTAAAAAAATATTTATTTATTTATTATGTATACAATATTCTGTCTGTGTGTATGTCTGCATGCCAGAAGAGGGCACCAGACCCTATTACAGATGGTTGTGAGCCACCATGTGGTTGCTGGGAATTGAACTCAGGACCTTTGGAAGAGCAGGCAATGCTCTTAACCTCTGAGCCATCTCTCCAGCTCACTAATGTTTTTATATACGTATATATATATATACATACATATATATATATATATATATATATATATATAAATTTTCCCTGTGTGCATATATATATATGCACACAGGGAAAATTTATGAGTTCTAAATGTCTTATGCTCTGTGTTTTAATTATCTCAGTTTCCTTGTACTTGGAGAAGCCCAAGTGCAGACCCCCACACTCTTTTTATACCTTAGATAATTCATACTGTAGAATCTCTGTTGCTAAATCTATAATTAAGTGGCATTATGCATATGCAGCACTAGGAAAGCATCTAGCTTGGCTCATGTATGTACAATACTATGATGATCTTACCATCTTAAGCTACATATATTTAAAAGCCATTAGGAGAGATACTTTGAAACTGTACATATAATGAATCTGGGTTCTAGCAGATGCAGTATGAGTTAAAACGATTATCGTTTCTGCTCCTGGATAGCAAACCCTTAATGGTGTCACCTTTATAATTTAATTCTTCTCTGTCAGAGGAATATGGATGTTAGGGAAACTCTGGGACCTTAATATGCTCAGGTCTTCAACGTCCTGGTCTTTGGCCCCTGCCCTCTGCATGCTGCATAGGATCCAGAGAAGCACTGTTATGAGACCGGGAAATAAACTTCTATTATACTTGAGTCATTTTATGATCTGAATTTATCTGCTATAATAGCTCACCTTTGCTACTAAGTTCCTCTAATAGTTGCAGTTATGTGAGAGAAACAAATTCCCATATATTACCACACTGCAGTTTGGCCATTTATAGAATATTGTAACAAAGAAAAGCTGAACTTTAGGAAATGGAGAATCATTATAGTGTAAAATTTAACAACCAAACCGTACGTCAAAAACTAATGAAAATATCATGATGCATAAAATACATATAATAATTACACATATGAAACTCAACTGAGAGCTGAATGTTCTAATATATGTGGTACAAAATAGTAACCCTGAATTTGAAAATCAATCCTATTTGATTTGATAAGTTTGGACAGAAGCACAGTCACACCCCCATTAATGCACTGAAGGCAATCCTACTACAGCTGAAAGTCTTTTTCTCTCTATTACACATCATTATTTCATCTATCAATTATGCTTCAATAAGAAAAACTGGCGTGATTTTGCTCATGCTTATTAACAAGGTATGTGCCCTAGTTTTATTTCTGATGATATACTAATATTTATACAAAAAGCAACTTCAGGAAGAAAGGGTTTCTTTAGCTTACAATTTCAGGTTAAATTCTATTATTGCAGAGAAGTCAAGGACACAGGGACTTCAAGTAGGTAGCCACAGTAGATCAACAGTCAAGAATGAAGAGAAATGAATATCAAAAGTCATGAATGAAGAAAAATGAATATTAACAGTCAAGAACAAAGAGAAATGAATAGCAAGAGTCAAGAACGAAGAGACATGAATTGCTTTTGCTCTTGATTGCTTGTTCTTGGGTAGGGTTATCTACTCCAGTCTTCTTCAAGACTCCATGCCTAGAGAATGATGCTGCCACATTAAGGTGGATTTTCATTATCAACTAACTTAACTGACCAATCCCCAACAGATTTGTCCACAGACTAACAACTAATAGACACTTCCCAGGTGATTCCAAGTTGTGTTAAGTTAGCAAGGCTAAACAACACAGTACTTTTTAAAAAAAATCAAGGAAAGGAAGAAAGTGATTGACTATTGGTTGCAAAAAAACCATCGAAAAAGAAATGCATTCTACTATCCTTTAGCAAAACAAAGTGGCTCTAGTTAACAATTATTTATTGTGAATTTCACAAGAGATAAGAGAAATGCTTTTTAATGTTTCAAAAATTAAGAACATGAGGTGGTATGTGTAATAATTACTGTGCTTGGATCAGCACATAGTTCATAAATAAATCCAAAGAAAGCCTGTAGAATGGCTGAGGGGGAAGGGGCTTGTTGCACAAGCTTAGCAATATTAATTCAATGCCTCGCTCCTATACAAAAGCAGAAGGAGAAGATGATTTAAATGATTACATAGATTTGTTCTCTAACCTCTACATATACTCTGTAGCATATATTTCCCCAATACAAATAAATAAAACAGTAAATACTTTAAAAACCACACTGAACTATATATATAATTATTTTGTTTTGATGAAAATGAAATATAAAACTATATAAAGAGACTGTAAGTGGGCTGGGCTTTAAAACCTCAAGTCCTGTCCCTAGTGGTCCCTTCTTCCAGCAAAGGCCCGCCTCCTAAATATTTCATAGTCTACACAGAGTGGAGCAATCTGCTCAAATGCATACTCTGAGGTCATAGCTAACTTTATAGTCACAACAATAGACTCATGTGACATGAATTAGTCTCTTCTAAATGTCCTCCAGAGTTTATTATTCCATGTGCACTTAGTTACAGTCATGTGAACTTTCTTTCCAAAGCACATTATTTTTTAACCCCCGGTACACCTGCTACAACTTAATACCTGTATAAAACTCATAGTAAAGTGGTTACACAGAAAGACCAAGAACTATGACTTTAATACATTTCATAAAGGTACATACAACATGGTGCTCGGTGCTGTGCCATTGGCCATTCTTTAATTAAAGTCCTAGATGGAAGGTGAGCTTCTTTGTCAACACAGGCATAAATAATCTTATCTATTATAGTATTTGCATTCTAAAGAATTTCACTTATTATTGAGTCTAGGAAGTGGAAACTCAATAAAGAAAGAAAATCACAAGTTCAACACTTTTATCTGGTAAAACAGGTCATTTTGAACAGCTAACAGTAGCCAAATAGTGAGTTTTTTGTATGAGAATATAATGAAGTCCAGACTATCCAAAGCATAAGTTTGAGTGAAAATATTGAAATTAGCTTCCTCATGTTCCACACAGAAAATAATAGATGCTTAAAATACAGAAATCACTGCTTTAACAAATGTTTGAAATAAAATATTGCTATGCCATAAATGTTTTTAATGATATTTCTGAACTTTTTACAGTCAGAGATGGTATAAAAAGAAAAAGTCAATGTTATGGTATAATTTCATCAGAGAACACCACACACAGACAATTTTAAAGTAGAAAAGAATGTCTTTATGGCAGGGCAGACACTGCATGAGGAACTTGCCCAAATCATGCAGCCATTTTCTCCCCTATCCTCACAGTTCTTTGTCTTTTGTGCAAAAAAATCATATTCCTCTTGATAATAACAGATCGAAGCAGAGCTACAGAAGCAAAAAAACCTAGGTTAGTACATTTAAGAATGTTCCTCAATCCTGGAAACTATGGAGCAGGTCTTTACTGGATTAGGTCTCTATTCCTGTCATGTGTTGGGGCTTTTGTGCTGGGTTTTAAGGTCAGGCTGATTCCTCTAACATGAAGTCCACTTTCGTATGGACTGGGAGCCTGTTACCGAAAAAAAAAAGGATGTTAAAAATTACATAAAAATAAAGAAGCAAACCTTGAACAAAACACCAGATGTCTCAGTCTGAGGTACAAAGCTTGTTTATTCTGGATAAGGACTTGCCCCTCACTAGCAGTGTTATGACTTAGACATGAGAAGGAGTTGGATAACTCCAAGTCTCACTGGAGATTTTTGTAGTATGTAACACATGGGTGCCTATGAAAACATACAATTTTCATATCTGAACACAATGTTAGTCACTCTATGGCCTGTTCATTGTTGATTTTGTAAAACCACAAATTAAGAATGATTTTTTAAAGTTACATTTGTAGAACCTTCATACAATAAAAAAAGTCAGCAGCAAAACACTAGATAGATTTCTTTTTTAAAAAAATATCTAGAGCAAATAAAAAGAATGAAACTAGCGTATTAAACATTTATTGTTCTCTCACAAATAGTATGTTCAACTATTGCTAAAATTGACTTTCATATTTAAGATAAAATTTTACCTTTATACTTTTGCCAATTAATTTTATTTAAATAATTCATCTTGGTTTTTATTTCTCTGAATGCTACAATATCTTTAAATTGTTAAAAATAAATAAATAAATGAAATACCCCCCCAAAAAAACCACTAGATATATGATGTTAAAGAAATCTTTTCAGCCATTCATCAAGTCATCCTTCACAAACCAGGTCTGAGCAGTCTCAGTGTAATAGCCACTGTGCTTTTCTATGAAGTAATTGTTTTTGTCATAAATTAGGTAACCTGGACAAGGGTAAGACCATTCCTGAATCTTCATGATTTCAAAGTCTGTTTTTTACTAAACAAGACATTAGATAAAATATAATTAGTTTCTTGAGAAAACCTCAATTAGTATAGAAGACATCCATCTTTGCTGGAAATGCCAAATACCAACATTACTATGTAGTATAAGCACACAAGCACAAGTATATGCCAATATAACCGTACTTTCTTCTTTCTGTGCCATAGCTACAATAACTCTCTCTCTCTCCCCCTCTCTCTTTCTCTCTCTTTCTCTCTCTCTCTCTTTTTTGAGACAGGGTTTTCCTGTGTAGCCCTGGTTGTCCTGGAACTCACTATGTAGACCACACTGTTCTCAGACTCATGGAAATTCATCTGCCTCTGCCTTCACAGAATATTCTGTTGGGATTAAAGGCATGCACCACTTTGATTGACTTCACAATAATATTCTCAAAGGCAACAAAAGATAACCAATCCTGTGCCTGTGGAGTTCGTCTTCCCAGGCCTGCTCTGGCCCAGTTTGCTGGTTCAGTCCTGCTCCTGTGAAGTTTGCTGCCTCAGGCCTGCTCTGGCCAAAATATCTTGAAGTAACTCTAACCAAACAAGTGGAAGACTTGTATGACAAGAACATTAAATCTTCGAAGAAAGAAACTGAAGAAGACACCAGAAAGTAGAAAGATATCTCAAGCTCCTGGGTAGGTAGAATTAACATAGTAAAAATGGCAATCTTACCAAAAGGAATCTACAGATTCAATGCAATGCCTATCAAAATCCCAGAAAAATTTTTCACAGACCTCAAAAGAATGTTAATTAACTTTATATGGAAGCGCAACAAACCTAGAATAGCCAAAACAATCCTGTACAATCAAAGAACTTCTGGAGGCATCACAATCCCTGACTTCAAACTCTACTACAGAGCTACAGTGCTGAAAACAGGCTGGTATTGGCATAAAAACAGACAGGAGGAACAATGGAACCAAATAGAAGACCCGGATATTAATCCACACACTTTAAACACCAGATACTTGACAAAGAGGCAAAAAATATCAAATGGAAAAAAGAAGGAATATTTTAACAAATGGTGTAGTCATAACTGGATATCAACATGTAGAGGAATGAAAAGAGGTCCATATCTATCACCATGCACACTCAAGTCCAAATGGATCAAAGAACTCAACAAAAAGCCAGAGACACTGAACCTCATGGAAGAGAAAGTGGGAAGTGCACTTGAACACTTAGGCACAGGAGACCACTTCCTAAATATAACCCCAGTAGCATGGACACTGAGAGAAACAATTAGTAAATGGGACCTCCTGAAACTGAAAAGCTTCTGTAAAGCAAAGGATATGGGGGAAGGGGAGAGTCAGAGGAAAAAGTAGAGCTCAATAAAAATCAATTAAAAAATACCTAAAAAGAGTGGTTTGTTTCATCAATGCAACTCTTTTGGGGGGAAAACCCCTAATTTTCATTTGTAGTGGTTATCAGTTAGAGCTAGCTTCTGGGTTCAGGATGAGAGTGTGTGTCTTTTTCTCTTCAAGACGCCATCTGGTACGGACACAGCAGACCCTGTGCATGGTGCCACATTCTCTGTTCTATGTCTAGAAGGCCTTGTTTCTTTGATGTCCTCCATCCCTTTGGCTCTTAAATTCTTTTTGTCTCCTCTTTTGTAGAGTCCTCTTAGGTCTGATGGGAAGGATTTGATGGAGGCATGCCACTCAAAGTTATAGGATGAGTTTAAGTTTCTCCCATGAATAAATTAGTTTGAAGACATATGCCAAAGAGCAAAGAAATATACCTAGGAATTCTATAGTTTTCTATATATAAATAAGTAGAGAAACCAAGCTTGATAGCACAAGTACATTTAAATCACTTGTTTCTACTCTGTCTGCTAACATTCTGTCAACAAAAGCAAGTCACATGACGAAGCTAAGCTTCAACATGAGAACAGAGTATATGCTTTCCAAACAGGACGTGAAGATATGTGACTATTACTGTGCATTAATATAACTTAATGCAATGCATGGGTCCTTGAAAATAACCTGAAATAGGAAAGTTTTACCATTTTTTTTCATTTTAAAATATTAATATAAGAACTAGAGATGACATACATCATCTTCAATTCAGCATAGGGAAAACTTTGTAATGGGGTCATAACTATTACTGTCCATTTGCCTCCAGCCAACAAAGAGATTAAGAGAATTATAAACCACACCAGATGTCAGGTGGAGAGCGATTAATGATTCTCTGTGAAATGAAACTGCTGACTACATCTGAAAGTACAGCGATATTATAAAGTGGCACCTCAAATGAAACCGACTCAAAACAGTTGAATAATTTCTCACTCCAAGTCTGAGGCCTTGCTACAGCAGCAATGAGACACTTTTTTGTGGATGAAATGAATGAGCATGGTTGTAATTATTTATAACATTACAAAGTACAAGAAAAAAAGAATAAAAGAAAAAAATTAACTGTATACTTCTTGCAATTGGTGGATAAGTCATACACAGAAAGGCAAGGACAATGCCAAGGGCCAATAAAGCACATGCAATAGGCTTTGTGCAAGTTAGAAGGGCAAGATCAGATGTGCAAAGTAAACTCAAATGATCTGAAATTGTCAGTGTTTAGATTGTCTGGTATGATATCTATAACATTCTCTTCTCAACCGTAACTACATTCTGATATTTCTCCTGACTACACATCAGTATACACCCATCACTGCATGACCAAGGGTAACTGGAAGAAATTGTGCAATCTGTAGCCACTCATACAACATGGGTAAATAGCCTGTGTATTCCATTTACAAACATCACACACACTAATATGCAAACATGTAAAATTCCTGTTCTCATGTCTCTTTTGCTTTCTATCTTGCCTCTTCACAAAATTTTTAAATATTACTTCTATGTTTGCTACTTGTTTTGAAAGTCCATTATTAGAGGCATTGAACTACATCACCAGAATAACAAAAGGAGGACATTTTAGTGAACAGATGAAGAATCCAGATAGCGTTGAAAACTCCAGGGTCCAAAAGCATCCACATCAAATACAAATGGACAGGTACTAAAATACCAGGCAAACAAAATGAAATCTAATGCCTGAATGTGTGCAACCTTGCCCTTGTTGTATGAAGAACCTAGATAACTCTCTCCATGTATACCAAGTAGGTCTTTGAATCAATGAAACAAAATGACCTACATTAGGAAAAAGTAATAACATTGTCTTCATTGTGAGGGAAAACTAATTCACAAAATATACTGTAAGAGTCAGACACAGTCAGATACCAAGTGTGTATGGATCTGGGGGTTGGATCTTCAGTGATTAAAGATACCACGTGCTTCAGACACATGAGGATTGCAGTTCAAATCCCCAGAAAACCTTGGATGTTATGACCCACCTGTAATTCCAGCCCTTAAAGGCAGAGTCAAGGGATTTCATGAATGACACTGCCTCAATGGTTAGAAACAACTGAGAATGGATTATCTCTGAAATCCAACTCAGGCTTCTATATTTGTAAAGAATGACAACACACACACAAACACACACACACACACACACACACACTTTAGGAAAAGAAAAGTCAGTTATAATAAAAAGTAGTATTTGCTCAATATTTTTTTGTTTCTTTGTTTGTTATCTGAGGTATTTGTATTTATTAAATTAGCTGAAAACAATGGACTGAACACACTTACTGGACAAGATAAGACAGAAGTTTACACATTTCTAGGAAAAAGTTAACCTGTTTGGAAAGTAGTCTTTAATTTTGTAAAATAAGAGAATGAACAAAAGAAAATTAAATGTTAAAGGAGGCTCATTTCTAAATTAAATGTTTCATGTCTCGGGTGGTATTGGTGCTCTTTCGTGCCCATTTACATTTCTATAATGATCTCTACTTTTAAAGGTTTATTACCTTAATCAAAATATTCATTAGAGGGAAAATATTCATTCAAAGTTAAATCTTGTAGCTACATTTTTACATATTTAAATCTAATATAAATTAAAATTTTCTTCATTTATTCTAATAAAAGTTATCAGTGAAGAGAAAATGGAACTGTGCTTTGCATATATTAATGCCCCTAATTTCAATTGTTATTATGAACTTGGGAACCTTTTACTTGTTATAAATATGTATTCTTAGACACACAAAAAGTCAAAAATTGTGAATAATTGAGGTTACTGAGTTAGATAACATAAAGTTATGAAAATTTCTGCACTGGTTTATTTGTTATTATATGTATATTAGAATTCTTATATAAGTTCTATTATTTTGAAGATTGTGAATCTTTGATAATTTAGAAATTGAACTCTCTTCTTGTTAGTTTTCAGTTTATTGAGGATAGTAATATAAGGAGGACCTATAGTAATAAATATCATAATTCCTTGCTCCAAGGTGGGTGTTATATACTCTTAATGTCTACTTTTCTTAAAGTGCTTTGAGACAGTGGCCATGAATTTGAAAGGGAATAGGGTAAGGTTATGGGGGCGTGGTTAAGGGGGTGGGAATAGATGGGAAAAATGTAATCTGTTTTAGGCGATCAGCCATGAGAACTTAATCTGGAAACCACATGTCACTAAAGGATAGTGGAGGAATAATACATCAGCTGAGGACCTGGTGCTGACCTGTGTGGGCCTGTGCTTGCTGCTTCAGTCTCTATGAGTTAAGAGTCTTGCTCAATTAATAGAGAAGTCCTTGCTCTCATGGTGTCCTCCATCCCCTCTGGCTCTCAAGTTCTTTACCCCTCCTCTTTTGCACACTCCTCTGAAGTCTGAGGAAAGAGATTTGATGGGGAAATTCCATCTAGAGCTGAGCATTCCAAGGTTCTCCTTGCACCCTGTGTGTGTGTGTGTGTGTGTGTGTGTTTGTGTGTGTCTGTGTGTATGTGTGTGCGCGCGCACATGCACATGACTGTGTGTAAGAAAAAGATACACATTTTTTCAGGGTTTAGAACTCCATAGTGAGGGATGCCATATTTATTTTTTTGACTGGACCGACTATGATGCACTACTTAAAGACAGTAAGCATTCAGATAAGATTGAAGTCTGGGTATTTTTAGGACATATCTGTGAAGATATGGATTGAATATTGTACAGCAAATGTGGAATAATAGAAGTAAATTAATATTGTTTTTAAAGAAACACTATGGCAGAAGCTGAATATTTTTTTGGTTTTACCGTAGATTTCAGATTGCCTTAGATTCTAGGTTCTAGTGCACAACAAATTTGGGAAGAGTTAAAAAGCAAAAGAGCATTGTGTTACAGAAAACATTTTTTCTCCTGAATTCTTACTTTACAGTAATTCTGCATTATATAGAGTATGAACATAGATTGATTCTGTTTATTATCCCTTTCTTCAGGTATAGTGGTCTCTTCTGTTATGCAAATAAGATGAGTCTGAAGGTAAGAATGTTTAAATCAGATATGAACCAAGTACGAGCAGTCATATTTTGAGACACACACGAGTCCTGCTACATTTTTTAAAATTTGAGCTTATAGCATTCTGTTTTGTACATGTTTCAAGTATTAACAAAGTATGCTAACTGCATATAAATTATATATCTGTCTTGTTAGAGACTATAACAGAAAATCTCAAACAAATCCTCTTTGAAGCCATATGAATAAAAACTGGGTTGTGCTTATTTGGCATCCTTAAACCAACCATTCATCAACATTAATAAAACTCAGTGTTTTAAGAATAACTAATTTCCCAACAAATATTTCCATGATGTCAAACTATCTCCTAAGTCTCTATGATCATATGTATATACAAATGTTACTCTTAACATTTTACAGCAAACAGTGATGAAGAAAGAGAACCTTGAAATCTCAAGGTGGTGAGACAAAAGGAGCTGTTAACTGTTGAACAAGAAGCAGGAAATTTATATGCCACCCAGATTGATGGAATATTATAGAAGGGACAGAAAATGATAGAACTAGGAGATCCAGGAGAAGGGCTGCAAAATCTTATCTTCTGGACACCACAATGCTATTGCAATTGTTCAGTTATAGGAGCTCTTTGGGGTTACTTGGCCTGCATAATGCTGCACCTATTAATCAATACTAGACATGCGTGGAGGAGGGGCCCAGGAAACCCTACCCCTCCTGGCTGAGTTGCTGATATTGATAGATTCTGGGGAAAGGAAAATCATTTCAGCTGTGTATCCTCTGTTGAATCCACTAGGATCCACTGAATAATAGTAATAATTCCATATCAGTGATGGCCTTGATGAGCCTTTTTAAACTCAGTGGGTCATAAAACAACAGTAAAAAGATGTGACTGTAGAAAAGGGACCTAAGAAAAGAAGATGTTTTGACAGGAAGAGAAATAAGCGGCTGTGGGAATGACAGTCGTATGAATGTATAAAACAGTAAACAAATGAATTCAATTAACATAAATATATGCCAAATCTTTGTATGAACACACATAAAATTAGGAAGTATATGCACTTTAGAAAATGTAATTCTGTAAGATTTTATTCTTGCATATATTTTCATGTGTGTGGCACATGTGTGTGTTTGTATAACCTTCCTATAAATCCTAGGTTGACCTCAAACTTATGCGTCTTTCTCCCTATCATCATTTTTTTCATAAGTGAAAATTTGAAGTCTAGAGGTTTTCTTTATTATTTTTCATAATTTTACTTGTTATTGAAAATAAAGTTGTTTATCCTGCGATATATTCTAGCAACAGTCTTTCTTCTCCATTATCCTCTCAGATTCTCCTCATCTGTTTCTCCTTCCAACTCTACACCTTCTTTCTTAAGGTTTATTTTAAAACAAACAAGCAAACAAAAAGACAAACAAGCAAGAATAAAATAAAATGAGGAAGCTAACAGAAAAAAAGGAAAGTAAGAAAGTACATGAGAAACACATATGCACACAAAGATACGTATTCACAGAAGTTCATAAAAAACAACAACAACTCAATATTGGAAAAAACAGTATACAGCAAAAGACCAGTGGGTTTACAAAAAACATTCCTCCCAAAATAATATGAGACAGAAAAATATTCAAATACAACTTGAGTTTGTTTTGTATTGCCCATCTACTGCTGGTTTGTGTACTCAGTGAGATTTGATTGGAAAAACTATTGTTTCTTTATGAGTGATTGCTAATTGGAGACAGAACTTCTTGGTTGGCTGTGGGAGTTAATATCTGCTTCCCTATGTCCTGGTTTCATGCCTAACTTGTATCTATGTAGGTTGTCTTCTTGTTGGCACAGTCTCTGTGAGTTCATGTGTGTATCTGTCCTGTTATATTGGGAAGACACTGCTTTATATCTTCCAGCCCCTTTGGGTCCTGTAATTTTTCAGCCTCCTTTTCTACATAGTTCCCACATAGTTCCCTGAGCCCTAAGGGGAAGAATTTGATGAAGATGTTCTACTTAGGACTAAGTGTTACAGTGTCTCTCACTCTCATCACATCATCTAGCTGTGATTTTCTGTATTGGTTCCCATCCATTTCAGGAGAATGTTTTTCTGATGTTGGCTGAGTGAGACACTGGTTTATAGCAGAATGTAGTTAGGAGACATTTCACTGCTCCATTCTCTTAGGATAACAGTAGTATATGCTCTCCCCTCTTGGTCCATGACATAAATACATATATTCTCAGATGCTTGTACTTCAAAGCAGTGTCAGGCATAAGTTCTATTTCATGAAATGGACCTTAAAGCTAAAAAGATAGTGATTTCTTGCTCATACTATTGCATCAATGTGCCATGCAGGCAGTTCATCATTATAGATTGAAAATGTGTAGCAGTGTTGGTGTACAACAATTGTCAGAAGTGGTGATAGTTCTACTTGGGCATCGGTTTGATTCCTCTGAGTTCGATGAGATATATAAGTGCTGGCTTCAGTAATAGTATCTTAATCATCATTGTTTACTGAGAACAACCAAGAGCCTTGGCAATAGCCTAACTTATTTGGGGGCTTCCATGAAGCTCCTTTGGCCAACAACTCAAATAAGATGTGACCCTTTTCTGGTATTGGACATATCATTTGGTAGTTAGAGATAACTAGTTAGGACTTTCTCCCCACTGTTATTTCATGATTCTACACCTATATGCATTAATTTAAATAAGCTTCTATATGTGTATTTATTAGAAGAAGTTTCTATATGTGTATTGATTTAAAGAACTTTCTAGTGTAGTAGTTTTCCTAGAAATTTTAAGTAGCTCCCTAAGATTGAAAAAACCAGGCTTGATCTTTTCATGACCAATTTCTTGAGCTCTTGGTATATTTTGGAGATCAGTCCTCTGTCTGATGTGAGAGTTGATGAAGATATTTTCCCATTCTGTAGGCTGCTGTTTTGTCTTGTTAACCCTGTTCTTCAAAAGAACAAATTATCCAATAAATAAATGGAGTACAGATCTAAACAGAGAACTCTCAACAGAGGAAGATTAAATGGCAGCTGAATGACAATTAAGGGAATGCTCAACACCCTTAGTCATCAGAGAAATGTAAATCAAAACAACTTTGAGATTCCACCTTACACTTGTAAGAACGGCCAAGATCAAAAACATTGATGATAACTTATGCTGGAGAGGATGTGGGGTAAAGGAAACACTACTGCATTGAGGTGGAAGTGCAAGCTGATACAGCCTCTTTGGATGTCAGTTTGGCGATTTCTCAGAAAATTAGGAAACAACCTTCCTCAAGACCCAGCAATGCCACTTTTGGCTATATATCTAAAGGATGCTCAATCATACCGCAAGGACATGTGCTCAACTATGTTCATAGCAGCATTGTTTGTCATAGACAAAACCTTGAAACAACCTAAATGCCCCTCGACCAAAACATGTGGAACATTTACACAATGGAGTACTACACAGTAGAAATTAGTAATTACATCTTGAAATCTGCAGGCAAATGAATGGATATAGAAAACATCATATTGAGTGAGGTAACCCAGACCCAGAAAGACAGATATCATATATACTCACTCATAGTGGCTTTTAGACATAAAGCAAAGAAAACTAGCCTATGATTCACAATCACAGAGAACCTAGACAACAATGAGGATCCTAAGAGAGACATACATGGATTAAATGTACTTTAGAAGTTGAAAAAGACAAGATCTTCTGAGTAAATTGGGAGCATGGGGACCATTGTAGAGGACTGAAGGGGAGGGGAGAGGCAGAGAGGGGAGCAGAGAAAAATGTATAGCTCAATAAAATCAACAACAAAATGGAATTAAAAAAACAGGTTTGAGATTTATTTTATTTTATTTGTATAAATACTTGAATCTTTTCCTACATTTATATATGTGTCCCTTATATGTGCCTCATATTCATGGAGGCCAGAATAAAGCATTCGAACCCCTGAAACTAGAATTACACCTGGTTGTGAGCTGCCATATGAGTGTGGAATCTGAACCCTGATTCTAAGAGTAATAAGTATTTTTAATCATTAAGCAATATCTGTTGCTCTGACTAAGCCTTAGTAAGTCTACGTATTATGGCTACTGGTTTCAGTGTTTATGCTATAGTGTCATTTTAAACACTGACAGATAATAATGCAGTTATTCTGATTGAGATTAAGAACAAATTGTAGAACAAAAATTTAAAATATCCTACAATTAGCTGTTCTTCGGAAGATACAGCATTTTTTTTTCCAAATCAACATCAGAATAAATGGGTTCATTTAGTTCCTTCTCAACTCAGAAAATTAATATTGGTAAATTTTTCATGGAATAGATGAAATTAAGACCTCCTCTAACATTACTAGACAGGAAAAATCAGGAAATTCATAAAAACCACTCTGAGCTTTTTATGAATATCATAAAATAGTTGACAATTGAAAAAAATTTACTCAGTGTGTGTGTCTGTGTGTGTATGTGTTCTTGTGTGAGTTTATGTGCAATATACACATGCAGGGGGCTGAAGAATCCAGAGGAGGGTATTGAATACCCTGGAACTGGAGATCATATACATATACATATACACATGCATATGCATATGCATATACGTATACATAGTGTAACACTATGTGCCTACTGGGAACCAGTGTATTCTGTAAGAATAGTAAGCAGTCTTAACTACTAAGTCATGTCTCTAAACCTCCAAAACATTTAATGCATATAATTTATTAAGCACTTTGGATACATAGGGTGCATTATCTAAGCAATGTATATTTTCTTTATGAAGATAGAATATCATCATGTTTCCAAAGATAGCAAGAAAAAACTAACATAAAGAAAACAAAGTGTGCTGTTTAATGTCAAGTGGAGTCCCTAGCTCATATACATTAGGTCAATATAAAGTTCCTACCTTTATAGCCATAGTTTCAGCTCATGCTGCTACATGTAATATACTTGGTGGTAAAACAGAACCACCTGCATTTATTTTCATTTTTGTGAAAACCTGAAAAAAAATTTCATTTTTGTGATTGTGGTACATACTTGTGACAGTTGTTTTCAAGTGCTGTGCATCATTATACAAATCTTAATTAAAATACAATGCCTCCAATGAAATGTTACACAATATTAGGGGTTACGATTAAATGCTTTTTCAAAATCAAGAATTATAATCAAAAGGACAACTATTTATGTTGTAAAGAATCTACTTATGGCATACATTATTGATTGCCTAAAATGCATCATTATTATTTTATTTAGAATTAGAAATATTTACTCTTATTTGGGTTGGTATATCTAAAATCTACATCTATCTATCTATCTATCTATCCATCCATCTATCATCTATCTATCCATCTATCTCTATATATCATCTATCTTCTATCCATTTACCTATCCCTATATATTATCCATGTATGTATCATCGATTCATCAATCATCTATCTAGTATGCTACCATTATATAATTAAGTATAGATTATTGATATAGGTAGAGTTGTAGTAGATGCTACAAAAATAGATCATAGATCAATGGTCATGCACTTTGTTAATGTCGTTGTGGACTTCCCTCTGCTTTGCCAGCCTGCCTCAGCTGTGAATACATACGTGAATTAGTTTGGCTAATGAGAAATAAGTGGAAATCTGCTGGAGCTGAAGGAGGAGCTTGTGAAATTTTTTTTCCTAATTAGATATTTGAACTGATGGGACTGCTGCATTTGTTTCTTTCTACCTGAGAATTCAGATTCATTTCTAGAGCTGTAATAAAAGTTTTGTGGCTTTGAAACTGGCAGTGCTAGAAAAAGCCAGAAGAGCCTAGAGATCCCGGCTTTACATGACTGGTTCATTTACTGTCTGATTTTGTTATGTTAACAAGAATATGTTTAAGATGATGAGGTTGAATTTCTGTTATTTGGTGTCGCAAATCATTATAACTAATTTAGTTTATAAATATATATCTGAGAGGCATAAGGACATTGGATAGCTCATTTAAAGTTTTGATAAGCCATGATGTACTTTCTTCCTAACACTGAAGGTTGAAGCTCTCAGAGTAATACAGTCCTGTGCTACATTAGTATCCTTTTGTTCTTGCATGACTGCTTGGAAAAAAGCAGAGTAGAGCTATTAAAATATTAATATTTATCTCCTTGTAAATTGTGTGAATATGTGGAATTCCATTAGCATAGTCTTCCATTTAACTATGTCATTTCCTGCTGCTATTTATTTTTATAGTAACTTTAAAATATGCCATGTTTAGAATCATTAAGATAACTTTGCCATAGAATAGACTACATTTGAGATTCTTCATTTGCATTTCTTTTTATAATTAAGTGATATTCAATGATGCTTTACAAGTCATTTTACTTTTGATAACTTAACAACCATGACTGTCTTAAGATTGCCTTAATGTCAAAAACACATTTCTATTCCTTTCTCACATTTGATTTACTGTAAATTCCTATAAAGAAAACTTCTAACTATTCTAATTAGAAAATATTTTTTCCACTCAAAGATAATTTCTGAATAGCAATGCTACAGCTCATAGGCCACGTCCTGCAGAACTGCCAGCAATTTGTGTTGGGCATCTCTCAGATTGCTCAGATGCTGTATTGCTAGCTACAAACTTTGTCACAATTCATTAACAGCAAGGGCAACAGAGATAATGGTATATGTTTGCCAAGACTTTTGTCAATTTGCAATTCATTTGGATCCTGTGACTCTGCTCAATGAACTGTGGCAGTACAGACGCTTGCCACTTCCATAGCTGGTCCTTGAAAACACATTTCCCCATTCTCTCTCCTCTGATGTTCTTCCATTATTTTCATGGGATAATGCTAAAGCCACAGTGATGGAGTCATAAGATATGAGTAGCCTTGCTCCCATAGCCACTGCTTGAGCCATAGCTACCCACCACTGAGGCTTGGCAAAAACGTATAGGTAAAGGACTGTGTCTGAATGTGGAATACCACTTTAATATTACAATAATCTGTTGATTTTTATTTTTTTACAGTAGTGATTAGATGAAATATCTTTTACTGCTAAGGAAATTGTCTTAAAACAGTGGCTCAAAACAGCCAACATAACTGAATTGGGAGCTACTCAGTTGGGCTGAAATTTTAGTGCTACTGGAGGATATAGTCTATGGAGGATCGGGCTTGTAGTAAAAGCCTCCATTTATGAGATCATCTGTAAGTCTGCTGGCTGTAGTGCTCTATTCTGCACCAAGAAGACAGCTCTCTAGATGGTACTGCTGATGACAAGGAGCCAGTTGCATCAGAGTGACTGAAAAAAGAAAGGGGAAAGAAAAAGAGAATATGTAGAGAGTCTAGTTTAAGTTCCACTATACTAACTTATCTGAAAAATGCTAAATTATGTTTTCTGCTATACACTACTAGGCACATGGACCAATTCTGGTATAAGGTAGGAGAACACTACACTAAGGCTTGAATTATAGAAGGCAAGAATTGTTGGGGATCATTTATTGTGGTGAGCTCACTCACTGATAGTAATACTCAAAATAGTATAAGCAATATTAACAAATATTAAACAATGATTAAAAGACTATAGAATGAAATAATTTATTTTTAATAATGTGATTCTTTATTGATTCTTTGATAATTTCACATCATGTACCCCAATCTCACTCATCTCCTAGTCTCTCCACATTCGCCCCTCACTCCTGCAGCATCCTCCCCAAAGAAACCCCCTGAAAAAATTAATTAATAACAAAACAGAAAAAAATAACTAGCACCCTGGCCATAGAATGAATTTGAGTTTCATGGGATATCTTGTTTGTGAACACCCTTTGAAGTAATCAACCACATGCTATACAAATACCTTAGGCTAAATTATTAAGACTCCAGACAAGTCTGTTTTAATCTGAATATGTTGTTTTAAAAATTGCAATCTTAACTTATTTATTAGAACATTAATTATATATTATGTTCACATATGTTTCATTCCTAAATAGAGTTGATACTGAAAAAATGAAAAGAATGGTAAGGCTCTTAAGGTTTTGATGGAAGAAGGAAAAGAGTCAGAAGGAAGCAAAAGAAAAGAGCTGGGCAAAATTCAGAGCTTAACTCTGATGTTCATGGGGAGGAAACAGAAAATACAGAAGATGAATACAGACATGAAAGAGTTTAAAGACTAATAGTCTTTCTTTGATGTACTGTCTACATCCTTCGATTCCTTGTGGACTGAAGGAAAATTAATTATAACTTTATTTTACTCAGTTTATCCCTTAGATCCTCTAGAATTAATAAGAAGAGAAAAACCCTGAGTTTATAGCTTTTAGCACATTCCCAATTTATTCTTTCTTCTTCTGCCACTGCCAGTGATAGTTCTTAGGTGACAGGCATTTTTATGTACATGTATGCTATTGCTACATTGAGGTTCAAAGGTCATTTCATTACCTGTTCCAGGAGCACAAAATAAGTGTAGAATAAGGACCACTGACTCCAATTTCAGCTTCCTAGTTGCCATAACTGAAATTTCAGGAAATAGATACCAGCTATCTGTATGAACATGATTAAAACATTGACATGCCTAGTGAATACTGGTGTGTTATGGTGTTCAAGAGAGAAAGGTGAATGCAGAGATGGGGATAAATGTTCTACTGAAAAATTAAGATTCCTGGACAATTACCTTTCTACTAAATGAGAGGCAGAAACTCTAATGCACAAGACTTTGTAGGAATCTGTAGCTATTTTTTTTTAGTATAGATGTCTGACATTAAGATCCCAAAGTGCTTCTGCTTCTAGTATGAGTTCATAGGGTATTGCCTCTTTGTCAAACTAGCCAAGGATTTTCCACAGCACTGTCCTCAGAAAGACTCCCTATTTGATGTACTACTGATTTTGAATGGATTCCTGTGTCAAGTCTGAAGTTGCCACCACTCTGGTTGCCTACTGCTTCGTAAGACTTCATGAACAGGTTCTGCTTTCTTGTTCCTCTGGCTCCATCATAACCTTCTTTGTGTTAGTTCTAGGTCTTTTGATTTAATCACAGTTAAGTGGCTAGATATGAATGGTTTGTGCCTCAGAAATTTCTTTATATTGTTTTATAATAAGCCTCTCTTCCCTAATTCCGAAGCCTGAGTGATGCTTTTTCCTGTACCTATAATTTCATCCCTTGATAATGTGTATAACTGGAATCAGTCCATATTACCATGAGTTATATTTGATATACATAAAATAGTGAAATTTTTATTACACTGTTAAAAATGACTTACCATGTATGTGCAGTTTGGGTTGATCTGTTCTACTCTATTCAAGTGCTAACCTTTTCGAGAGTTCATTGTGGCTTTGAAAAACTCACTTTCTAACATCTGTAAGCCACTTAATGTATCTGTTCCAATTCTGTTACTAAATGTAGAATGAATGTGGCCTCTAACATCTAGTGTACTCTGCATCTTCAAAGTTCTAAGCCCAAAGATGATCAAGATATGATGAATGTGCGGGTTTAAGGCCACATTCCTGTTATCATCCTGGTTTTGTTTGCTTAGAGGAAAACACACGTTGGTAGGTTGGACGAAAAGAAGAAAATGTGTCCCCCTTTTATTTCTAGACGAATGCAAATAGATATTCACAAAATAAAGATAGCATCAGATGTTGTATCAGAATATTTCATACATATTGCAAGAACAGATAGCAAAGCAAGCATGTTTACATACAACCCTTCTGCAAAACGCAATAAAATAGCTTGCTAAAAGAAACTCTTGTGAATTAGAGTTATGTAATATTTTCAAGTGAATGTGAATCTATCCTTGAATCTATATTAAAATATCATTGGATGTTTAAAAAATAACTAGCTTCTTCATCTTTCCTACCTCTCTAACACCTTTTCATTCATCCTAGAGGCATTGGGAGCTGCTGTGCAGAACACCCTTTTGTCCAATCAACCACACCCACAAATGTTAATTGCAAGGAGTCATTGGTCTGGTTCAAGGCCTTTGGCCTCTGACACACCAGCATCACTGGATTTCTAGAATTGGCAGAGACAGGCAATTTTGTTTTTATATCATGACATAGAAACTACAATCTGATTCAGAGGTTAGGCCCAGTCCATTACCTTCGCCATCACTTAAAGAACTGTTCCCTTGGAGATAGTCACTGAGTTGCACCCAAAGACAAGTCATGAGGTGTGCTTGGAAATCTTGGTTGTCTTTTTGACTGCATTTGGGATCAACAAAAGCACAAGCACCAGGGTCACCCTTGTGGGTACCATGCCTGCTCTTTAGCTTTCGTCCAGAGTTTCGTCCAGAGTTTAGGGTGGAAAAATCAGTCATAATTATCATTCTTCAAGGACAAAGAAATGGTTCATTTGAAGTTGATTTGGAAGGCCAAAAGCAGATTGCAACTGCATTCTAATGCAATGGCTGCATTACCCACTTCCTCTAATATTTATAAACTGCTCAGATAGCATTAGCGGTTTATGACATCACCAATACAAACTGATTTAATCTTGCTTTTTCCCTTAGCAGTCATGTATCATTTTCCATAATAAGAGCTCACCCCAGAGTGCTTATATAAATCTTCACCATTTTTTAAACTACATTAAAAGCCCTTTGGTCCTAATGTAACCACTCCATCAGCAGATACACGTTCATGTTTGCTGAGTAAACATCTCCATACTCACATATTAAAGATGAATAATTAAATTTCACAAAGAATCGAAATGGCTTTTCCTTTTAAGACAGCATAGCTCATTTAATCAGGAATCATTTTTGTAATTTACTCAATATGTGACCTTTCGTATCTCAGGGTCTTCTCAAACATAGTTCATTAGGTCTACAATGAAAAGCTAGTCTTTCATTTATTTAGTTCCATAATAAATGTGAAGCGTGCTTTTATATAACGATAAAGATGTTTTATTTCCTGTAGACTTTTCTAGTGTAAGGAGTGGGAGGAAAAAAAAATCAATGTGTCACAACATCATAAAGCAACCTAGAGAATAAAGTGAGAAATAAAAGAGCCAATAAAAAAAACCAATACAATTAACTGATAGTGTTTGAGTTTACACACATACTGTAATAAATTTAAAATGCAGATGTGCTTTTAAGCTTTGCTTTTGGGTTGGTTTTTATGAGATGTCTTTGGGATCCCCTAAACTAGTAAAGTTACATTTAAAATATCTTTTTGTTAGGGAATTACTTTGCAGAATAAATTTTGAGTCACAAGACTTCATGACTCAAATATTTGCAGCAGTTATCTAATTAGTAAGTTACATTGCCTATAAACACTGGTGCTGCAAACTGACTGTGGGAACAGTTACTGCCTGCAGGGACCAACAATATCTTAAGAAATAGTTCTAGGAGTGATGACCAACAAACTGTGCTTGTTTTGTTTTCGAAATTTATTTCTACTCAGATGCTGTATTTAAAATAAAATTGCATGACAAAATTAGAAACACCTATTGAAAAACCAAATGGATACATATAATGATTATGATGTATATCTCTAAAATTAGAAAGTAATTTAAATTTTATGTTATATGTCGGCAACTAAAATTAATGTTGTATATAGGGAATTACATAAGATAAACCATTATAACATCTATTTTAACATAATAATAAAGAAATAATAATTACAAAGCAATTACTATTTTAAGTAAGATACTCTCATTAGCTTCTAAATGAATATAGTCAGGTTTTTTCTGATATACAAACTTACTATGAATTTGTTTTGGATGACCAAAGATTTATGTTTGTGCAATTTTAGAATGTTTATGGCAATATGTAAAAGAATAAAATCCAGAAACTTTTATCAACTCACATTTAAAACTTTTCGATCGAAGAATTCATGAATTATTTTCTTATATATATTTTATACAGTAGGTATATATGTTAGCTAAGATAGTGCATGAAATGTATCTAGTATAGTGCACAGGGCACAGCAGATGCTGAACTAAATTAACTTTTCTTCTTTCAGTTAGAATTTTATCAAATAAATTCTTAGCATTCAGTGCCATCATGAATTATCAGATTAAAGATAGTGACGACTGTACATGTAGCTGCTGAATATAGCACATAAATACGTTAACCAACTCGCTATACCTAAAATAGATAGCACTTGTTTTTACTTTTAAGTTCTGACATCAGAAAATATATGAGAAAATATGAAGCAAACTTTCAAAGAGAAAGCTTCTAGTTTGTATTTTATGGATTTTTTTCTTCACTAAGATTTTCTTACTAGTGTTGCATAGTTTGAGAGATCTTAAATTTTGGTATTCTATTTTTTGAAAATTCAGAATTACTATCATGTTATTTGGAGTTCATATGATTAATATAAAAACATTGCATAAGTGATGTGCACTTAGATATGTGGAATTAGAGAAGCCACAATATCTCTTTCCTATATGATGTAAACATCGTGTATGCACTTCTGAGACAGAAATTACACATGCAGTTTTAAGCTGATAATGAGGGCCCCACAAAGTCTCTCTTTGACTTTTGAGTGTCTGTTGACTATTTTGCTCCTGGTGACAATTCTAACCACTGGCGGCTAATCCATGTCATTCACTTGAAACATCAAGTGCAGGTCATCTACTCTCAAACTTTGTTCTAGCCTGAAACACATTAGTTCTTTGAAAAGATTTTCTTGAAAATTTAGGTGATAATTGCATAACACAATGGTATTTATCACAGTTTTATTTTCCAAATATTAGTTTCTTTTCAAGTAGACAGATCAGGATCTCAAAGACTCTGGCTCTTAACTAAATATTTTAGGGCTGTAGCTATGCAACATCTTCCCTTGGCTACTAATTCTATCAATTTAGTTCATGAAATAATTAACACTCACTACGAACAGGTTATTGTTCCAGGTTTATCAGTCCCCCCCCAAAAAAATCTAGAGAATATCAGAAACAAAATTGAGAAAGACAATATTGATTTGTTTTCATTTAAATACACAATTTCTTTTAACATATTAGCATTTGTACATCACACAGATAAAAACATGATAAAAATGGGTTCCTCACATACATGCCAATATTTTTTAAAAATTGTCATTACTGGTTTTGATTAGGGTTCACCTATATCCCAAACAAAGACCTTTTCAATCGCTGGAATCATTTCTATGTTAGACTTTACCTGTATGGGTTCTGGTATAGACAGACAAGCATTAGATGACATTTTCATCTTTTCTCTCTACAAAGCTCTGCACAGAGAAGGCAAATTCAAGCACTGGAAACAATCAGATCACAGTCTTCGCTTTGTGTAATCCATTTCTACTACCCATATGTCCAATATTTTATGATAGAGCATCAAGTTCATGGATCAGTAAAGATAAAGGATGACAAGAAACATTCCCAAGGAAGGACTTTACTTGAATCCCCATGTGGTTTGACAAAAATAAGAAAAATAAATGAATCAAACTAGCTGCTCATATAATAACAGAGAGAACTCAAGGTTTCTGATAGACACCTGCAAGCTTTTCTGTTTAAATAATACTTTCAGAAAAATTGAGCAAAACAATGCACTATCAAACTGTTGCCTTTAGAATAAAAACTTGTATGTGTGCTCAACACAGTAATTTTTAAGAAATAAATCACACTCTAAAAGTACTGGCTGCTTGTAAGTTACAGGATAGCAGGGATATTGCATAGAATTTAGCTAAACTTTCAATGTGTTTTCTCCTTAATAATACTAATTCTGCCTAAGACAAATGCAGTCTGTATTTAAATGATAAATGTCTCCTTTGGTGTCTTATAAAGTGAGATAAATTCATTCTGTCCAAAAAAATCAGCAAAAATTGTGTGTGAAGCATCAGATAAAGTGAATATCATGTAATGTTTTCTTGTGTAAACATAATCCAAAAGTGAAATCATTAAATAAACACTAATCAGTTTTTTTTCCAGTATGGAAGTTCAGTATCTTACAGAATTGTTCAAATAGGTTCTAAACAAATTAAAACATGTAACTATTGATATATAAATCCCAGAAAAGAAATGTTACAAGTAGTAGATATAGCTATAGATTTTGCCATAGGATCTGTTACATGCCTGAATAATTTTGCATCTTCTTGAATGTTTTATTACTCAATTCAGCTTACTTTTATTGCTTTGATTTTTGAATAGGTACTCCCTTTGGCTCCACCATGTCCTTAAGCATTAATCCTCCGTGATGTCAATTCCTTTTCATAGTTTAAGTCAGTAGTTTGATTTTGTAAATGTAAACTTAATATTTTTATACAAGACAAACAACCATAAACATGAAAATGAAAAGGCTAATTAGAGCGATGAGCATGGAAGAGTAGGAAACCATGGTTACGAAGAGTTGGAAGCTGACCACTCTACAATGAACTTGTTTGCACTTTAGGTGACCCTGAAATTTCTTGGAAGCCCAATAAACTTTACAGTAATGGATATTCAACAACAAAAACTTAAGCGATTAAATTAAATTCAAATCAACAAATTTAAAATTAGTTATTACAAGAAATGTAGACAGACAGAGTGGCTTACACCTGTACTAACAGCAGCTGGGAAGCTAAGGCAGGAGGAGAACCTTGAGGTTCTGATTTGCCTAGGACATCATCAGGCTTAAGTAAGTCTGGGCTACAGAATAAGAACCTTTCTAAAAGATTAAAGCCAAAACTAAAGCAAAACACAGTCAAAAACCTAATAATCAATAGAAGACACTACTGTTATTTATCCTCTGAAGAGGTAAATCAGGCTAAACTGGGTACTACTTACACTTACCTAGTTATATGTAGACAAAAAGTTATTCAATATTGTCTTTTTATTAATTCTGGAAAATGTAAAGATTCCTTTTATTTTTGAAAAGCCAGATAAACACTCTTTGCTTTACCTAAAATATGAAAACTTCTTTGTGTCTCATTGCAGGTAGAGGACCCACAGTCAGAAAGCAAATACCACTATTTCTGCCCTTCAACTAATGAGTTCTAAAACTTGGGTAGCTTTTTTTAGTTTTGTCTTGAAAATTTTCCAGCATTTTGGCTATAATTTTAAAAACATAAAAATAAAAAAATTATATGTAGGGCTCTAAAGAGAGAATTATTCTCTTAGCTGTTGTAGCCTTTCTCTTCCTGATGACTGCTGTTGGCTGTGTGTGTGTGTGTGTGTGTGTGTGTGTGTGTGCATGCGAACACCCACGTTTTCAGTGGACTATGGTATTTCCTTTCTAGAAAAAGAATAAAATAAATTCCATTATTCTTGAGACTTTATCTAAGTTTTCTACTCTGCATAATACAAATTTTCTTCCCTTTTGTAACTTATCCCTGAAATTTATTTCTTATTTAATCTTTTACTTCTTTAAAATATGCAATCCTTCCTCAGTACTCTCTAAAATGTAATCTTGTTAATCCATAATCTATAAAAGTCCTAGTGATTAGCTGACTTCACATCTCTATTTTTGAAGATTTTTTTTTTAGAAAGTAACTTAAAAGCAATGGCGATCATTAGAGTTAAATTCAGTTTTGTTGGTGGCATGGTAACATAAAACCCAATAAGATCAATATAGAAAGTATAGCCGTCAGGTTGCAGGGTAGAAAGAACTGTCGCTTGTTAGTCTTAGATAAAACACAATCCAGTTGCAAGGGAGGATGATTCTTCATGACATGTCTAAAAAGACTGGTGATATATGGAACTGCTACAGAATAAAAGAAAATGTATGTTTTAAAACTACATTGTAGTGGAGAGGTTGTGGGGTAAAGGGAACACTCCTGCATTGCTGGTGGGAATGCAAGCTGGTATAACCCCTTTGAATGTCAGTGTGGCAATTTCTCAGAAAATTAGAAAACAGCCTTCCTCAAGACCCAGCAATACCACTTTTGGGTATATATCCAAAAAATGCTCAATCATGCCACAAGGACATATGCTCACCTATGTTCACAGCAGCATTGTTTGTCATAGCCCGAACCTGGAAACAACCTCAATGCTCCTTGACAAAAGAATGGATGAGGAAAATGTGATACATTTACATAATGGAGTACTACACAGCAGAAAAAAATAATGACACCTTGAATTTTGCAGGCAAATGGATGGATGTAGAAAACATCATATTGAGTGAGGTAATCCAGACCCAGAAGGACAATTATCACAGGTACTAACTCATAAGTGGTTTTTAAACATAAAGCAAAGAAAACGAGCCCACAAATCACAATCCCAGAGAATCTAGACAACAATGAGGACCCTAAGAAAGGCATACATAGATCTAATCTACATGAGAAGTAGAAAAAAGCCAAGATCTCTTGAATAAATTGGGAGCATGGGAATCTTGGGAGAGGGTTGAAAGGGAGGGGAGAGGCAGGGAGGGGAGCAGAGAAAAAAATGTAGATCTCAATAAAAATAAAAAATAACACCCCGCTTTAGAATAAAGAGAGAGAGAAAACTTTCGCATCATGAAAACAAAATTTACAAAATGAAGAAATTTTTGGTAATTTGGAGTACTCTGAAAGTAAAAGCATTTTTAGGGCTATGAAAATGTCATGAAATACGTATAACATCAGAGTTCTCGGCTGAACTAGCTATTTATACAGTCCAGCCGCATGGGGTTGGGGAGCAATTTCAAAATTCAAATTTAGATGTCAGCACTGAATTGAACTTGAGAAGTCTGTATCACTCTCTTCATGGATATTCAATAGTGTGGAGCTACCTAGACCTACCAACTTGTTGTGTCTGCTTAGGTATTAGCCTGAAGCACCCTTCACCAGAATCACTTCAAGTTAAAGCTAGGAGATACACATGCATGCACATGCATGGATGCATGCATGCATGCACACACAAACAATCCCCCCCACCACACCTTCAGCGACACCCATGTGTCATGGAGTTCATTTCATGGTGGGATGTCAAAATTCAATTGTCATGAATGGCCTCTCATCCAAAAGGGCCCCTTGTTAAATTAGGTTTCCAGGGCACACCTGGCATAGTGAAGCCTACATTAAGCCTGACAGGAAGACTTTCCAAATCATTTTATTTTGCTCTGAAAATGTCTTTGTGTTCTTTCTAAAAAATTGCCAAAACCTAAATCAAGCACCATTTTCTTGGTAATTATATGTTGAAGGATGCAATCATTGCAGCTTCAGAAACCAAGAGACCAGCAGCCCAGCACTGGGCATGTTCCCACGGTTGCCTTTGTTAATGTACTAATGAGCCATTGTCACAATGGAGCCAACCTGGCATTAGCACTTACAATGAATTTACTGCAGGAACACTGCTGTTTGTAATTAGCTCTTCATTACACAATCAGGCTGATTTAGAGAAACTCTCATATGATTTGCTCAGCAAATGAAGCAATATAATTACACTTCAGTTGAAATCAACAAATTAGACTGCTGTTTGCAATTGGCTATATTATGTACTATTAGTGCCCGGGCAATCGCAGGCCTGTTGCTTCCTTTAACACTTAAGTAAAGTAAGTCTAATTAAAACACTGAAAATCTCTGTATACACAGAAGCAGCTACATAATAGTCACATTTTTATAATTAAAGAGGGAAGCCAAGATTTATGGTCAGAATATTTTATATTAGGCACAAAGTTCTTGGGGTAGATATCAAAAGCAAAAACATAACCCAAAGGAATGAATGAATAAAATTTATTTTGAGCCAAATCATTTTCTAGCCAGGGTACAGGGAATTGAATAAGATTCAAATTAGGTTAAGGCAGATTAATGAGCTATCCTTCAATGTACGTCTTTCCCCGGATTCAATATGTAGTCTCTGTCAGCTGTTAGAATAGCTGCTATTAGCTCTTTCCGTTTATGGGTGTTTCAGAGTTGAGCACTTTGCACACTAGTGCAATAATCCCTGGGAGGGGCAGCTTGTTGGAGATTCAGAGACGGCCTGGCAGATATAGCAAGCTAAATTCACCCGGCTACATTAAATATGAGTATCTTTCTTCAAGCTATCAATTACATATTCCTTTGAATAAGGCTGAGGTTAGCATGAGGTACAGACAATTTTCAAAAGGATTAACTCTCTAAAAAATAAAGGGATAAAAATATAGAATATTAGTGGATCTACGGGCATGAATGAGAATATACGTGAAGTTTCAGTAACAATGCACAATTTTGTTTTCTTTTTCCTAAGAAGGCATTTTAGACAGGATTTTGCACATGCTAAGCAAATGATTTACCAGTGAACTACATACATCGCAGTGAGTCAATTCCATTTTTTAACTTCTATTTTAGACAGTCTCTCACTGAATTATTTTGTTACGTTCGAGAAAATACTGAAGGAAGACCCCAGACTCAAATAGTATGCAAGAACAAAGCATTTATTATAATGCCAGCATATGAGGTGTCATTACCCTATACAAAGTGGCGATAATCTCAAAAGGAACCTGTAGGTTCTGTTTAAGCACAGTTAGGGGAATTTTAGAGATGGTTTGGTCATCACAAAAATAACTGGTATAACAAGCAGCAGTTACATTAGTAGACTTGATTGGATGAGGTTTTATCTTTGGACATACTTGGGTAACTTACAAGGGGTTGTAGGAACTGCCTTGAGACATTGTGGGGCTAACTCAGGCCTTGTTCTTTCTCTCTCCTTCATCCCTGTTGTCAGGGGAGTTTTGATTAATGTCCTTTGTTTAAAAAAAACTGAAACTTAGACCCAGCCGCTTATGAAATGAAGAAAGTTTAGACATTGAAGTTTATCCTGGACTTGGACTTACAGTTCTCCTGTTTCATATCCCTTTTAATTATATACTTCTTTACTTCAGGAATTATATTAATTAATTTTTTAAAATTATCAAATAGTTGGCATTTAAGAAGACTATCAACAGCAATTCTGGAATTGAACTGCAATTATTAGATAAGATAGATTTATAGCTTTCTGTGATAAAAAGATCTATTGCTTTAGAAAGCCAAATATAGTCTCTTTTTTCTATTTGAGAAACTTTTAAGGTTAGAATGAATGTGAGTGTTTAAGCGACTGTATCTGACCTCTCATTAGTAGGTTGTGTTCTCTTAAGAGATGGAATGCTGTACACAACCAGGATATGTGGATATGCTGCCTTTTGAGGTTACTGAATGTTTTACACTCAACACAAGCATTTCTTTGGCTAGACAATAAGCCAAGAATTTTTTCTTCTTGCCTAGTCTTGAATTAATTGTTTAATTGCTTTTTGCAGCAATGAAATATCCTTTAGTTGTATGTATTCATGATGAACACCAGTATATGTGTGTGTGTGTGTGTGTGTGTGTGTGTGAGAGAGAGAGAGAGAGAGAGAGAGAGAGAGAGAGAGAGAGAGAGAGAGGAGAGAGAGAGAGAATGTATAGGAGCACACATGACTTTGTAAATGACTTTGTAAATGTGTAGATGTTGACAGATAACTTTCAGTATTGACCTTCACCTAATTTTTTTCTTTTAAAAAT
This sequence comes from Myodes glareolus, assembly GCF_982192425.1. Taxonomy (NCBI): domain Eukaryota; kingdom Metazoa; phylum Chordata; class Mammalia; order Rodentia; family Cricetidae; genus Myodes; species Myodes glareolus. The sequence goes on along the minus strand of NC_142048.1, from coordinate 16,754,138 downwards.
AATTTTATTGAATCTTGACCTATTTTATTTCATCTTCCCACAGCACGGCAATGCCTCAGTGTTCACCGATGGACCTCTGAACTCATTGATCTCAGTATTTTTTTTTATTTATTAAAAATTTCTACCTCCTCCCCTCCTCCTATTTCCCTCCCACTCCCCCATGCCCCCTATCCCTCCCTCTCCAGTCCTAAGAGCAGTCAGGGTTCCTACCCTGTGGGGAGTCCAAGATCTTCCTCCCCTCCATCCAGGTCTAGGAAGGTGAGCATCCAAACAGACTAGGCTCCCACAAAGCCAGTCCATGCAGTAGAATCAAAACCCAGCACCATTTTCCTTGGCTTCTCAGTCACCCCTCCTTGTCAGCCACATTCACAGAGTCAAGTTTGATCACATGCTCCTTCAATCCCAGTCCAGCTGAACTTGGTGAGCTCCCATTAGATCTGTCCCACCGTTTCCGTGGGTGGATGCACCCTTCACAGTCCTGACTTCTTTGTTCATGTTCTCCCTCCTTCTGCTCCTCATTTGGACCTTGGGAGCTCAGTCCAGTGCTCCAATGTGGGTCTCTGTCTCTATCTCCCTCCATCACCAGATAAAGATTCTATGGTGATATTCAAGATATTCATCAGTGTGTCTATAGGACATGGCCAGTTCAGGCGCCCTCTCCTATGTTGCCCAAGGAACAAGCTGGGGATACCTCCTTGGACACCTGGGAACCCCTCTAGAGTCAAGTCTCTTGCCAACCCTGAAATGGCTCCCTTAATTAAGATACCTACTTCCCTGCTCCCATATCCACCCTTCCTCCATCTCAACCATCCCATTCCCCCAAGCTCTCCCCTCTCCCTTCTCTCTCCCCATCACCCCTTACCCCTACCTCACCCCCACCCCCATGCTCCCAACTTTTGCCTGGCAATCCTGTCTACTTCCAGTATCTAGGAGGATAACAATATGTTTTCCTTTGAGTTCACCTTCTTATTTAGTGGCTCTAGGATCATGAATTATAGGCTCAATGTCCTCTATTTATGACTAGAATCCACTTATGAATGAGTACATACCATATTCATCTTTTTGGGTTTGGGTTATCTCACTCAGTAAAATGTTTTCTTTTTCCATTCATTTGCATGCAAAATTCAAGATGTCTTTTTTTTTCCGCTGAGTAAAACTCTAAAGTGTATATGTGCCACACCTTCTTTATCCATTCTTCTATTGAGAGGCATCTAGGCTGTTTCCAGGTTCTGGCTATTACAAATAGTGCTGCTATGAACATAGTTGAATAAATGCTTTTGTAGTATGATGGGGCATCTCTTGGGTATATTCCCAAGAGTGGAATTGCTGGGTCCTGAGGTAGGTTGACTCCCTATTTCCTGAGAAACTGCAACACTGATTTCCAAAGTGGCTGCACAAGTTTGCATTCCCACCAGTAATGGATGAGTATTCCCCTTAGTCCACATCCTCTCCAGCAGAGGCTGTCCACTCTCTCCATACCTCTTCAATATAGTGTTTGAAGTTCTAGCAATAGAAATAAGACAGCATAAAGAGATCAAGGGGATTCGAATTGGAAAGGAAGAAGTCAAACTTTCATTATTTGCAGATGATAGGATAGTGTACATAAGCGACCCAAAAAACTCTATCAAAGAACTCCTACAGTTGATAAACACCTTTAGTAATGTGGCAGGATTCAAGATCAATTCCAAAAAAAATTAGTTGCCCTCCTATACACAAAGGATAAAGAAGCAGAGAGGGAAATCAGTGAAACATCACCTTTCACGATAGTCACAAATAGCATAAAGTATCTCGGGGTAACTCTAACCAAGGAAGTGAAAGATCTATTTGACAAGAACTTTAAGTCTTTGAAGAAAGTAATTGAAGTGATACCAGAAAATGGAAGGCTCTCCCATGCTCTTGATTGGGAAGATCAGCATAGTAAAAATGGCAATTCTACCAAAAGCAGTCTATAGATTCAATGCAATCCCCATCAAAATCCTAACAAAATTCTTCACAGACCTTGAGAGAATAATAATCAACTTTATATGGAAAACCTAAAGACCCAGGATAGCCAAAACAATCCTATACAATAAAAGTACTTCCAGAGGCATTACGATCCCTGACTTCAAACTCTATTACAGAGCTACAGTAATGAAAAGAGTTTGGTGTTGGCACAAAAACAGAGATGTTGACCAATGGAATCAAATCGAAGACCCAGATATTAATCCACAAACCTATGAATACCTGATTTTCAACAAAGGAGCTAAAATTATGCATTGGAAGAAAGAAAGCATCATTAACAAAGCATGCTGACATAACTGAATATCAACCTGTAGAAGAATGAAAGTAGATCCATATCTATCACCATGCACAAAACTCAAGTACAAATGGATTAAAGACCTCAATATTAATCTGACCACACTGAACCTGATAGAATAGAAAGTGGGAAGTAGTCTATAAGACATGGGCACAGGAGACTACCTTCTACGTAGAACCCCAGTAGCACAGACAATAAGAGCAACAATGAATAAATGGGACCTCCTGAAACTGAGAAGTTTCTGTAATGCAAAGGACACTGTCATTAAGACAAAAAGTCAACCTACTAAATGGGAGAGGATCTTCACCAATACCATATTAGACAAAGGTCTGATCTCCAAAATATATAAAGAACTCAAGAAACTAGTCACTAAAACTCCAATTAACCCAATTAAAAAATGAAGTATTGAACTGAACAGAGAATTCTCAAACGAAGAAGTTCAAGTGGTCAAAAGACACTTAAGGTCATGCTCAACCTCCTTAGGAATCAGGGAAATGCAAATCAAAACAACTTTGGGATACCATCTTATACCTGTCAGAATAGCTAAAATCAAAACCACCAATGATAGCCTATGACCTTCACCTTATTTGAGGAAAGATCTCTTTTATTGTCATGGTGGTGTTGAACACTGCCATGCTACCTGGTAAGCAAGGTTCCAGGGACTCTTGTGTCTCTGGTTTCCATCTGTGTATAGATGGTACACAGGGATGATATTGTCTGTGTAGCAATTCACTATGAATTGAAACACTCTCTCCCGGAGGAAGGAAAGAAAGCTTGGGAAACTCTGGAAGTAGATTTATATAACAAGTCAAGGAAAGTAGAAAACCAGAATTTATAGGAATCACAAGGCCCCTTACCAAGATAGAGGAGTAGTAAACAACCAGAGAGAGATTAAATTTTCTGAACTGTGCAACTCCCAGAGGAGACCCTCTTACTGACTGAACTGTCCACAACCATTCTGAGTGCTCTGGATACACGTTTTGTGAGTCATCGCCCATGCAAGAGTGGACCTTCAGATGGTGCCTTAGAGTTATCTGTGCTCTTGGAATACTCCAGTCATCCTCGTGAGAATCACTTCAACGAATTTATTGTTTTGTCAAATTGGATTTAAGTCAACTTGTTAACTTGATCTGTTATAGGTGTCCTATTTTGGATGAACAGATATTTATTGCCATTTCCACCGGGAAAGATACACTTCCATTCTCAGCTGTATCAGTGATTGTGACTTTTAAAACTCAGGTCCTGTTCGGGTCTAGTCTCAATAGGTTTGTATATACCAGTGTAGGGAAGTGTGGATTAGAAATGTCAGGCAGACAGAACAGAGACACAAAAGAAATAGAGACATAGAATATAGTTGGAACGGCAAGTTAGTGAATGCTGAATTCACCCACATTTATTTTCCATATGTTTATATACCCCAATATGAAAGGGGAGCCAGGAGGCAAAAGATTCCTTTGCTGAGATGCAAAAATCAAACAGAGAAATTATCAGTTTAATACCTGAAACAACGTTAGTTAAGTATTCTGTTGTTTAGGCAGAACATGCCTCAACCACACTCTAGGCCAAGCATCTAGGATCCACACCCTGGATCAAATCTAACCTTGAAGGAGTAAGAATAGGCCTGAAATCTCGCACTTTTGGTTAAGATAGAACAAATCCACATCCATGGGCTCCAGCAAGGTCCTTATACTTAAGTGATGTGGTTGTTTAAATAAGGATGGCCCCCATAGGCTCATATGTCTGAATGCTTGATCCCTGGTTTGTAGATTAAGTGTGACATTATTGGAGGAATTTTGTGCTGGATTGGGTATTGAAGTTTCAAGATCTCACACTATTACAAATTACTTCCCTCTGCCTTGTAAATATGGCTCCAGATATAAGTGCTCAGCTAGTGCCCCAGTGCCATGCATGTCTGTGTATGATCATCTTCTCCATCAAGGTGACCACGAACTCTAACCCTCTGGAACTGTGAACCTCATTAATTTTTTCTTTTACATTTTGCCTTAGCAATCGTGTCTTATTATAGTGATTGACAGGCAACTTTAAGTCATATGACAAACTCCAAGACACGATTCTTATTCTATAGTTTTCTTTATGGAAGAAGCTATCAAATATAGCTGGGTTCCCTCTCATTCTATATTATTCCTTCTCAGTCGAACTAACTGAAGATTAATGGTACCTGACTCTTTTAGTCTTAGAGTATCTGTGTGCATGTTGTGCTGGGACAAGCAAATAGCATCCTACTATCCCCTGTACTTGGGGTGATGAGGAAGACGGAGCTCGCCCTAGGGTCTCTTTGCTTTGTGATGTGTTGACTCATCAAACTGGGAAAGGAACTGGCATATCAGATGCCAGCCACATTACATATGGGCATCCTGACTTTTCTTTCTGTGAGCATAACACTCATTCCCTAGTATAAGTTATTTGGAAATGTTGAATAATTAAGATCTTAATAGATTAGTGTCTAGAGAGTTAATTCAAGAAAATGAATATACTGCTTTAAATGTTAGAGAACTAAGACACAGCAACAGTAAACTGAAATCTTTTTATTACCTATCATTCTGAATTTCTCTATTTTCTCTGTAGTGAAAACAATATGCTGTGAGTTTGCCCTAGTTGCCCTCTACTTCTGATTTTATATCACTCTTAGTTTGCACATTAACTGCATTAAGTGGTCAAGCAATTAATGCTCATGACTATGGTCTCTTTGTTTGTTACATAATGTGATAAGGTGTAGTCATCTTTATTTCTTGAAAATGGAAGATAAACTTTATGAAGACCAAAGACATAATCCTTAGAGACAATAGGGTAAGAGTATATCTCTTAGTCTAGAAGCCAAACTTTCAGTAAATCCGACCATCTTTAGCAGAAATAAATATGCAGAAATTGGTTAAAATATTAGTACAAGAAACTTAAATCATTTGTATTCCTATAGCAGATGGAGAAGTGCTTTTTCACAATATGGTCAAAAGAAATCTTCCCCTTCACTAGTGGCATGCTGTTCTTCAACGCAATGGGGTATGGTAGTGAAGTAAGTGGGCAACATTTTAAATTCTGGAGGATTGTATCTTTGAAAACTGTTTCCTCCACTTTCCAGCAATGGCTATAGATGGCCTTGGGTTAGAATTATGTTTTAAGTGTATTTTGATAGTAGAAATTTTGTTACTGAGAGGTAGTAATGGCATTCACATCATTGAGAAATTTTCCATGTTATCTTCTACAGTGACAGGTGTATAAATCATCCTGTAGAGATTGCTGAGCCAACCAGTTGAACAGATTCAATTTCAAGAATATGGGATGCCAGATTTAGAAAGCACAGGGACAGCATCACAGTAGTAAGTGTATCACGTCAGATGAGGCACCAACAGGTCAGAGCCTAAATGATACCTGGGCTAAGAAATATTTCATGAGCCAGAAGGATCATTAAAAAGTACATTTAAAAAGTTATCAAAGAAGTATGATGAACAGAGATTTTAGTGTCTGAGTATTTTGGCTTTTCCTTTAAGGTTGTTTCTTTTACTTTTTGGACTGTAATTTAATTACATCACTTCCTCTTTCCTTTCCTCCTCGTAAACTCTCCCATATACCCCTTCTGCCTGTCTTTCAAATCAGTGGTGTCTTTTTCCTTGATTGCTGTTAACAGGAACGGAACGATGACAGCAATAGACATGCTAGCATGGATGGGGTTATCATCCCTTCCATATTTTGGTGGTCCTTTTCTAAATTATATGCTTTGAATTATTATTATTTTTTAATTTGTATGCCCATAGGTGTGGTCACATGTGCCATGGTTTTCATGCTTAGGTCAAAGGATAACTTGCGAGAGCTGACTTTTTTCTACTGTATAAGTGCTGGGTGTAGGATAAGTTATCTGGCTTAGTAGAAAGTATGTTTACCTTCTCAGTCACCTTGCCAGCACAAAAATGTGTTTCATCCCTGTTATACAGCTCAATTCACGAACAAATGTGATGAAACAATCGGTGGAAGCAAGGTGTACCTGTTACAGTGTGTCAGTACATGTGTGTACTTCAATAAGGTCATATCTTTAGAAAACAAGGAAAGTGAAAGTACACCTCAATGCTCTCTTTAAGGAGAGCAAAAGGAAAAGGAGTGATCATAATTTAAAAGCATTTGCAGAAACTACGAAATCTTAGGTGATTTATCCCAAGTACCCTCTTCTCTTTCTGCTCCTAACAAACAGGAGGACAGACTGACTTGTTCTTGTTCCCCACTTGCATCTGATGCTTTTGTTTGCTGCTGTCTGAAGCATCATCCTTGAGTGTTTTGTCCTTTTACATTTCATCCCACGGAAGTAACAGCTTTTCTGAGAAATGTGTCTGCTACTCTTGAACAGAAGTGCACAGTCAAGGCTGTTGGTCGTGATGCTGTGTCTTGACAAACATGCTCCCTGACAAGCCTGACCCTCAGAGAGGCTTGTTCAGAAGTAAACCATGATTTCTGGGGCTTCAGGAAGCCTACTTCCTCTATAGCGTTTCTGTATTACCTTCACCCCTTCCTGCTTTTGCCTCATTTGAGGGAACTCTATAACCATCACTCTGCTTTTGTTGACACTTCCTTCCTTAAACAGTTTGACAATATTTCTAAGCCGGACATGGCCTTGAAGCAGCTGCCAGAAGATCTAGGTTCCCAAAAAGTCTTTCTCATCTGACCTCTCTGTCTACATATTTCCCTCTGGCTTTATTGTTTAACAGTATAGATTTTAAGATACCCCATAGTTGTTGGTTTTGCTTGTCTGAAAGACAGTATCTCAGGGATAATGATGTATTGTCCCCCACTCATCATAAAATGTTGCAAATCTATCACTTTTTCGATATTTATTTTGATACTTTCCTGTTAGAACTCAGTCCATATTGATAAAATTGTGCTAGCAAATCAATTTTATAAAATTAAAATTGATTGAAATTCATTTTTCTGAGAGGTTGATAACAGCATTGCAATCTAATCCAAGGTAACTTTCAAAGAAAACTTTGACTTAAGAGTTTTGCCTAAACCCTCAAACACAACCAAACTTTGCAAAGCACCAAAAGACATGCATTTGTTAGATCCAAGGGCCAGAAAAATGCATGTTTATAATAACTGAGGACACAATCCAATAAGTGTAGTTGACATTATTGATACTGTTGTATTGTTGTGGCGGTATTTATGTTACAATAATGTTCCAGGAAAAGCCAATAGCTGAGTCTGTTGGAATTGGCTGGTTTGTTTGGTAAGTCAGAACAAGTGATGTAAGAGGAGACTACAGAAGGAAAATCTTCAGTTATGTGCAGAGAAAAATAAAAATCTTCCCTGGCCAAGGTTGAATCAAGTCATTAGCACACACTGGATAAGAAGAATGCTCAAAGAGAAGTAAGATCAGCCTTCATTTAAAACTATACTGTAATTTTTAGCCATGTTGTATTTTACTAGTGAATAAAAATAGTCATAAGTTTATTCCTGAAGTTTTACATTACAGTAAAATAATGTAAGATGATAAAATTATATAGCTAGAAGTAGGCACATATGTAAGGTTCCTGTCACAAGAAACAATAATAACACGTAAATATTTAGCTATATTTTAAGCAAAATACAATTAAAAAAATGAGTTGGTTTGTTAGGATGCAATGTGAGAATCTTGACATTATATTATTGATTTCTGAGTTGTTCTTGTAAATGAACAGAGACTTCTAAAAACGTGGTAAGATTAAAGAAGAAAATAAAATTCTTAGTAGTAGAATTAGAATTAATTAGCAGAATTACTAAATTAATTTATTCTTAATTAATAAAACTAGTAAAAGCAGTTTTCAACCAAGACATACCTAACTCTTACTGTATTGCATATTTTCTGTTGCTGGGGGAAAAAGATAAACTCAAAAATAAAAACCAAAAGCATCCAAAAAACAAACAAAACCCTGATTAAAAGCTACTTAGGGGAGAAAGGAATTGTTTGGGTAAGGATTAAAAGCTGCTTAGGGGAGAAAGGAATTGTTTGGGTAACCTTTCAAGAGGGATAGAATTCATCTTGTTGGGGAAGACTTGGCAACAGGCAGAGAGTGCCTGGGTCCAGAAGCAGGAAGTAAGGAGATCACATTGCATTTAACCTCAGGAAGCAGCGACATTAAGCAGGAAGCAGGGCCAATCCCACCCCAGCTCTGTACTTCCTCCAGCAAGTCTCTGCCTCCTAATGCTCCTATCACCTTCCAAAGCAGAGCGACACACACAATAAAAGATGAGTGTAGATTATGCAGAATGTCTTTTCCACATCTACAATTGAGAAAGTAAGATCAGGAGGGTGAGGACAGTTTGAGTTGTGTAGTGAGTTCCAAGACAGATTGCTATAGATAACAATGCCTTTTCTCAAAGGAAAAACAAAACATGAATGTATTAATGTAGAACTCTTTAGAAAAATAAAGGAATGACAAAATAAAAAATAATTCCATGAACCACTGAATTAAAGGCTGTTAACATCTTACCAAAGAATCTTATAAATACACATATATGCATATATGTGTGTAGCAATATTATTCAAACAATTAATCCTTTACTTAACTCATAATGATGATGTAAGCATTTATTTTACAAAATCTTTACATGAAGAGCAACATGATGTTCCGGAATGTAGGAGGCAAATAAACCATATATTCCAACCATTTAAAACATACTAGTAAATACGTGTTTTGGAAATAATTCATATTTATTTTCCTTAAATGTATGGAAACAATTAGTAAAAGATAATTCAAATGCTAAATTTATCTTTCATCAATCCCAATGCTGCCTGATTTGAATTAATATGGAAGCAAGATTGCAAGGTCTTTTTAGAGTTTAGACTCAGTTAATATTGTAAATCCCTGTGTGTCATCCAATGAAAACTCTGGAAATGTCAGAGTAGCAGAGCTTGGAACCCAATTGCATATAAAAACAAATTCACAAGTTAACATAATTGTATTTTTTGTCACTGCATATTCCTCTACAATATTTTTTTGAGATTAAGTGAATTTATTTAGTTCATGTAGCCTCTCTTTGGGCTAGGTGTTTAGGTTGTTGCCAATGCTCAATAAGAATCCATTTTGTGGTTTATCTCATCGTCATAATGCATAAATTCTGACTTGTCTGTCAGTTCCTTTCTCTTACCTCAAAAGAAAATTCAAATAACAAACTTCCAGCAGATAAGTACCTTCATTTCGAAAATGACAGAGCAGCACTTCAACAGATAAAAAATAAGCACTTTCTGACTTTCTCCATCCTGGATGAGCATGCTCTGAATAGGGTATGAATAATAACAGCACATTATTGCCATCAGTCATTTTTCATAGCTGCCTTTCAAAGATTCACTAATTTTTTAACAAAAGGATTGTTGCATAGGTGCCCTATAATTCTGACATTTCATATTACCTCCAGTCAGTATCACTTAAGTCAAGACTAATTATTTTAGCAAACATTAACTCTTTTCATTCCAATCCTGTTATAATTGAAGAGCATTGGTTTTCTCTCTAGTGAATATGTGGCATTATCAGCCAAGGAAAAATGCTCCTTTTTTCAGATGGAATTATTTCTTTATCATATTAGAAACTTGTAATGAAGAAATATTTTAAGATATATATTGCTTCAGAATTAGAACAGTAAAACAATTACAGATGGCTATCATGTGTTGGAGAAATTTGAAAGAGTTAATAATGGAGAGTCCCTTTAAGGATGTTTCCTTCCCTGATTTCTGTTGCCGTGATGAAACATCGACCAAAAAAACACTTTGAAGAATGAAAGGTTTATCAGGCTTACAATCCTAGGTTACAGCCTGTCATTAGAAGAAGCCAAGGTAGCAGATGCTGCAACCGAACCCCAAGGCATGGAAAGATGCTCATTATTACTGCTTTCTCTGGCTTGCTATATTCCCTTTGTATACAACTATACCCACCTTCCTTGAGATGGAAGTATCACAGTGGTCTGGGTCCTATTCCATCAATTAGCAGGTCCATCTGTTTAAAACAGTTCATCAGTTGTGATTCTCTTTCCCCCAGACGACTCTAAGTTTGTTTCAAATTGACAGCTGAAATTGACTATGACAGGCTAGAGCATTCTAAAGGTAAAAGTGGATAAAATAATTTAAAATCTTCTTTTATACTGACTGCAATCATATTTGGAAAAGGGAAGCGTATAAGAGATATTTATGACATGATATATTATGATATCATGGAGATATATTATGGACATTAATTATCCATGACAATTAAATCCATATTTATTTATTAAAAGTTTATGTGAGTTATTAAATTTTAACTGCTTTATAAATAAGATTATTAAGAAACTTTGGAGGTTGTTAGAAATTAGCATGCAATTTCTAGTGCTTCAAAGATTATGCCATTTGACATCACAACTGCAGTGGAAAGTATTATGCTACAAATCACACCATCAGATTCTAGTAAAGCTCTTATCATAACCCTCTCGGGAGTCAAGGAGATGACCTAATTTCTGCCACCATCTAATTAACTCTAATGTAAAAGAATTAACATTAATGCACTAAAATAAGTTCACATATAAATATAAACTCACAGAAAGCATTAATAACTACTCATAAATCCACTAAGTAGTTTAATTCCTGTAAGTCACACATAAATATGCAGCGTTCTCTCTCAGTAGGGAAAGCACACAAATGTCATGGCAAACTCTCATCATACATTCTTTCATTATATTTCAACCTTACATCTAAATCTTAACAGAATTTTCTTACTTTGTTAGTAATTTTAATATAGAAACATCTGATAATTCTGCTAAATGTAATTTTTAAAGACAAATTTGTCTTTTGAGTTTATATTTCAAGCATTAATAATATCTGTCTTTCAAATAATGGGTCTTTGTTACTAGACTTAAAAACAGGCTGGTGAAATGCATTGAAGAGCATTAATTGGATCCAGTGAGATATTCAATATTTTTCAGTTCATTGAAACATTCTGATAATTACATAAAAGTAGAGCAATATCTGAGCACTCCTCTGAATGTTTTCTGTCTCTTCATTCAAGCTATAATAGCATTCCCATTAAAGCATCTCACATATTCTAGAGACCATGATAGCAAATTTATTGAAGGAACTATAATTGCAATCAAACACTTCATAATCATAATTATTTAGGTGAGAATTTTATTGCAGAATGTTCTTAGAGAAAGTAAAATATCACCAAGTTGGGACACTGACACATAACTAAATTTGATAAGACTCTTATGTGTTTTTCATTTCAATAACATTTTGGTAGCTGTAACTGCTCTATGAGGTGGATGAGATAATTTTCTCATGAAAAGTTTTATAAAGTTGAAGGCAATGGACCCCATGATTTATGTACTTTTTACAATGAAAATGTTAGTCAATTAAAAAAGTAGATTACGAGACTGGAAAATTCCATAGCCTTGAAGGAAAGGGCAACAAACAGGCCACCGTCCTTTAGTGTCACCCACCAAAGGACAGCATGTCAGCTTACTAAAAGCAATCTACTGAATTAATGTAATGCCCATCAAAATTCCAATATAATTCTTTACAAACCTTTAAAGAACAATGCTTTGTTTGGAAAAACAAAAAACCTAGGAGAGCTTAAAAAATCCTCGTACAGTTAAAGATCTTCTGGGGGTATCATCATCAATGATTTCAAGCTGTATGATAGAGCAATGGTAAGAAAAACCACATGGTATTGGTAGAAAAACAGACAAGTTGAAGATGGAATTGAATTGAAGACCCAGGAGTAAATCCACACCTATGTACATAATTTTTGACAAAGAAGCCAAAATTATCCAATGGAAAAAAGAAAACATGTTCAACATACGGTACTGGTCTAACTGGATGTCGTAATGTAGAAGAATGCAAATAGATTCATACATATCACCATTCTAACTGAGGTAAGTAGAATTTTCTCGGACGTTTTGGAAGTGGGTCTCTGAACAGGTTATAGTTCGAAATTTGCAATTTTGTTCACATAAGATTTGCAAGTAAGTAACATGTTTAAAAATTGCAAAATATAAATGGCTTACTTATTAAAGTCAAACAGGAAAGGCATAACAACCACAACCCAAAACATTGTCATATTTGGCTAATTCTTTTGTAGCTCTTGGTCAATGAGGTTTGATTAATCCCAAATACTAGAAGCCATTGTCGCTGCTCTTGATTCTCCAGAATTTATGGGAAGACCTTATTGCTTCAGATACAACAAATTTGAGTTCCACAAATGGAGAAATCAGGCTTGGACCTTCTTGGAAACTACATTGTACTGGCTAATGGACATAGTATTAAATCAACTCCGTACTTATCATTATAACCATGGATTAGTATATTTCCTGACATGTATCAAAGAAGCCATTATTTTCACTAGATGGTGATTTACATAGAGATAAAAAATTGGTCAGTGTAGCGGAAAGGAGACTGCATAGTGCTCAGCTTTCCATGGGACATGTGCATCACCATGCTCCATGGCCAAGAGAGCATCCCAGGAGAGAAAGAAAGACTGTAACAATCAAGGGATAGAGGGCTGCAGTGAAACACTCTTCCTATCAGAACAGAGAAGCTGCACACATGAACTCACAGTGATTGTTATAGCATCCACAAGATGCCACACAAAAAATACCAGCACAGAGGAAGGAGGTGGTTGTGAAGTACCGTACCTAGGTGAAGTTTGGGGAATTGTAGGCAGAGATTGCTCATTCATTTCCCGGTTGCCCAGACCCGAATAATAACACATAAACTATATTAATTACAACACTGTCTGACCAATAGATTAGGCATATTTTTTAGTTAACTCTTATATCTTAAATTAACCCATTTCTATTTATCTGTGTATTGACTTGAGGCTGTGGCTTACTGGTAAGGCTCTGACTGGTGACTGGTGTCTTTCTCCTTGGGCAGCTTCATGGTGTGTCACTCACTCTGCCTACTTTCTGTATTTCTGTTCAAATTTTATTTTATTGGCTGTACTTCACTAAGCCATTGGCTAAAACAGCTTCTTTAAATCCAATGATAATAAAACATATTCGTAGCATATGGAGGGGAATTCCATATTAAGGAACTGATGGCTTGTGGAAGAGGGAGTGTCAGCTTTCTTCAGGGATACCATCTCTCAGAAGCTACCTGTGACCCAGTAGATGGCTGATACCCAGGCACATACTAGCAGCACTAAGTGGACTTAGTTAGTGGTCTTAAGTTGGGAATAGTCATGGTCGGAATAGAGGAGAATTTGGAGGGGGAATGAGTGATAGACTTGATCAAAACATATTATGTGCATGTATGAAATTCTAAAATAATCAAAAATTTAAAATATAATAACATATTGTATATCTCTAGAAGACCTTTCGTTTGGAATCATATGGACATATGAGTGTAAATTTCTTGTCCAAAGAAAGGAATGCTGGCCTCTTTGGACTTGTACTGAGTTTGTTCATTCATAAATGCAGAATTTTAAAAGATGGTGAAAAACTTTCAACATATTTTCCTTCTGGGAGAGTTATTGTTAGATGTGTTGGATAAAACCATAGTAAAAAAGAATGTTGCTTTACCTTTCCTATTACCATAAAGAAGTTTAAAACACAGATGATGAGAATGCCTAACGTAAATGACAACGGTAGCTTTGATGTCTCTGTAGCAGGCAGCAAACAGACCAAACACATCTGATAATAATCATGTCATGAACTGATAATCTTTAGTAATGCATGACATTAGTAAATATTATCAACTGCTTCACGGGAACACTGTCAGGGTGCTTAGAACATCTTGAGTGTTTTTGTTTTCTCCTTTCTCAGTGCTGAAAGGCTTTCCTTCTGAGTTCCACATACAACAAACACCTTTTGACTGTGGTTGTGAACACCTGTAGATGTATATCTAATCAGTTCGGCATCCCTTAAACATCTTGTGCAAAGAACAACAGTCCTCCTTGTTATATGTTATTTTCATTTAAATGTTTAAAATTAGCTACCAAAAATTAAGATTCAGAAATTGAGAGACTAAGGCTACAGGTATGGGTATTATAAAGTTGTGGCAAAGAGACTCACAAACACTGAGAAGTCATAAAATTGTGAAAATAAGAATACCAGTATGATGGGGTTTAAATGAATATTAGTGATGGACAGTCCAGCGTTCCTTATCATTTTAATCCATCATAACTTTTGATTGAATATTTATATGTAATTTATTTAGGAAGCAACAGGTGAAAGAGCACATTTTCCGCTTGGCAAGTTTTGACGACTAGAATGTGAAAATTGAACTAAAGTTAGACTAGAAACTGAACAGCAACGTAAGCCCAATCTTTGGAGTTCTTAGCAGGGGCCTGAATATATTAACATTAAGTGAAAGCTTAAATAATTAAGGGCATTACAGTAGTGTGAAATTAAGCACTTTATAAAGTAGTTGATTAAAAGCCCAGTTAGTCAGGTGCTTATTAACATATTTAATTTAGGATGTCAGGATCACTGGTGGGGGCTTCCATGAGAAGATGCTAAAAGGAAGATTCCAAAGAAGATACTATTTATACCCTCAAATACACAGCACAAAGATTATTACTTATCATAATTTTTCAATTAAGTTTTATTAGAGATTTAAAGAAAATAAGAACCAAATACCAACCTAATTCCATTATTTGGTGAATATCTAAGGAAAACCTCTGATGTTTCCTGCAGTTGGGAGCACTGAGCTTCTCAGAGCTGTGGACTTGTCTTGTGAGCCCTCTGTTCTGTTTAATGTCCAGTACAGATTTGCTGGGGGTGATGTAATGTACTTCTCAGAAGTACGAATCTTCTTACTTTTCTCAGGCTTTGGCTCCTAGGCACTGTGCTTCTTGCATGTTCTAATATGAAGTCACTATAGTTAGCGTCGCTGAGGTCATTTATAATTAACTCATTTGATGAATGAAAATATAAAGGTGGAAAAAAAATTGGTTCTGTTTCTCAAATATTGAACGATCAGTAGAAACCAAAAAGAAAAGATTCAAACTCAAATCCTGTGTCTTTGAGACAAAATTTTATTAAGTGTTTTTAATTGTTCTTCTATCAAATTCCGTGTGTGTGTGTGTGTGTGTGTGTGTGTGTGTGTGTGTGTGCATATGCACATGTCATGTGTGAAGTCGGAAAATAACATGTGGGAGTTGGTGGGATCTTTTCACAGTGTGAGGTCTGAGGACTGAACTCAGGTCAAAAGTCTAAGCAGCTACCACCCTTACTGGTTTACCCATCCTCCTCGACCTCTTTGTCTCAGTAAGGAGCTGGAAACACTTGCTTTACACAGATCTCCATAGTACGCAATGCGTGTTCCTCTTCTAGAAAATTCTTAAAACACAGAGATCGTTTTCACTTCTATTTGAATACACTCAGTATTTATGAGGAAAATTTCCACTTGTCTCTTCGTTTCCAACACTGTAGAGCAAGACTACTCTGTCAGGGGGCCTTAGGCACTAAATTGCGTTTTCCTATTCAGAGTGCATTTATAAATCACACTGATTGTTACAGGCCTCTTGTCAATATCTAGCATGGCTTGATTGTGTCCCTTCCAAAATCTAAGTGTCAAATATCAGCTAAAGTGGGGTGCTAGAGGTGGGGCCTCTAAGAAGTGAATAGATCTTGAGAGTTCTACCCTCTGGCACTAAGGACCTCAAAGGAAGACTATGCAGCCTTTGTTCGTCTTCTTCTGCTTTCTGGCATGAAAGGCAGAATAATTCTTCTATCATGCACAGATTTCTAGGTGTCAGCATGGAAGCAGAAATCGGACCCTGGGAACAAAACATACTAACACCTAGATCTTGGACTCATGACTCTCTAAATGAGTGCTAAGTAAGTGTTATTTATAGGTTACCTGGGCTGTGGTGGTGTGTAAGAGTTGCTCAGATGTACATGAGGGGGGTATATATATTACCCGTGCTGTGGTGGTGTGTAGCAGCAGCTCAGATGTATGTGAGGGGGGTGTATACATTACCAAGGCTGTGGTGGTGTATAACAGTCGCTCAGATGTATGTGAGGGGGGTGTATACATTACCTAGGCAGTGGTGGTGTGTGACAGCAGCTCAGATGAACTTGCTCAGCTGACCACACCACCAATGGGTTTACTTATAATCAGAGTAAGATGAGTCTCAATCAACTAGTCTAGAAATTTATAGACCTGTACTAATCTAATTGATTTTAAAGCATAAATTTGTTCATTTGCTGGTAAGGTACTTTAATACTCTTTCCATTCGCTTGCCCCTTAGAGTCTCTTACTGCCCACTGGAACCATTTAGTTCAGGAGATGGATTGCATCACCCGTTAGTGACATTAGGGAGCCCACAGTTTCTGGCTTACATGTGATGTTTATAATAAAAAAATTGGAGATTTTAAGTGTAGTCCTTATGTAATTCATCCTAATTTGTGCCTAGTTAACACTACTGATTCCACTTTTTTCCCTTACGTCTGGTTTGAACACTAAACAATATTCCAGGACATAACTAATTACATTTATTCTTTGTTCATAGATAATATTGCATTTTCCCTACTAATTAAATACTAAATAGCTCAGACTCACTCTATTTCAAAAATTATCCATGAAAAGCCAGGAGTGCGTTAAGAGCTCCATTTGGAAACCAGAGATATTGCACTCAGAGTTTGAAAAGTAAATTAAATTTTCAAAATATTAGACTGCAGGCTTGAGAATACTTCCTGTCTTGATCTTCTATTGAAAAAAAAACTCAGTGACCTTTATATATTAAAAAGCAGATTAAACTAATAAGAAAAAAATCAAATCCAAGCAGTAGAAATGCACTCATCAGCAGTTTTGTGCCCAGTTACCAAATGAACGTTAGGAATACATCATTAGTCACTTCCGAGCAATCTGTCATCCATTGTGAATCTGTCGCTAAATTAAATCCAAATGGTCAAATGGGAACACAGCAAGCTATAACTCTTCAAGAAAACCTGGCAAGTGTTATTTTTGTCCAAATTGTGAACTAATGGGATTTTCTTTTAAAATAAAATGTTAGTGTTTATTGTGCTCCAACAGCCGTAAACTTACCTGCGATATTATTTTGAATTTTGAGGTATATAAACACCACCAGCAGTGCTTCCAAATACTGTACTTTGACACATCGCTCACATTCTTCCTTTCGTTTTTCCAGAATTGCAAGGAGATATAACTGGGCGCTAGAACCATGGGGCTCTTGTGACTTTTGTCCACAGCCCCTTCCATAACTAGTAATGCACTGAGTTTCAATTTGGACATTAACTGTATTCAACATATGTTTATTGATCTTTTTATTTCATTGATACATAAACAGAGCTTGTAACATTTCCCTATTATACTTAGATTCATTCTGTCTGTAATGTTTAATCTTTCAATTAATATGTATACAATGAATTTATGCAATAAACCTTGGAATAAAATACATGCCTGTTAATTAGACTTTCTAAATGGATTAATATTATTTGGCTATGAACACAATTAAAGACTTCCTCTTGACTATCTTAATAGTTTCTGCTCAATTTAATTTTATTCTCCTTTATCTCTCTTTTTTTAGTTTTCAAATATTTTGACATAGAGAAAGCTATTAACTTATTTCTTGGTTGAAACAGTTATAGTTTTCAGTTAAATTTTTATTAGTACTTTTAGATGAATGTTTAAATGTGTATGAAAATATGAATAAAGTAATTACAGTTATTTTATCCCACTGAGTGTTAAAGGATTTTGTGTTAAAATAAGACAAAAGTATAAGGCATGGATCCTGATATTTTATGTAATATAATAATTTAGTAGTCATTTTGATATTTTAAAAACACATGTCTTCAGGATGTTATGAATTATGGTAGTCAAAGAAAATAATGTTTGTATATTATGTTAGAAATGTTAAACACACACACACACTTATATACATATGTTGCCAACATTTTTTGTGTTTGATGGCTGCTTTAATTTGATAGGCATAATAATTCTTATTTGTATGGATGTGTGCTGTGTGACACTAAACATGGGAGACATGAACAAATCCTTGTCTATGTCAAAGATACAGAATGGACAACACGCACACTAATGGCACCATCAAAGTGCAGCTTGGGACACATGTCAGTGTTTTGGGGCTACTCACAGGGGTTTGAGTGTGGGTTTACTTACAAGGGCATTGATTGTTTAACAGCAGCTCGTCACTGAAAGCACATGTAAACATTGGTGATCTGTGCAAATGAAAACTAGAGTTCTCTGCACCCTTTCAGACAGCTCCATGGGCCAGACAGTCTGTCCTCAGAAGTCTTGCTCACATATACTTTGGAAGAGTGGAGTCTGTGGATCTGATCAGTTTCAGGAACTTTCTGAGGCTTGGGATTGTTTCATTTACTTTCTGCATCTTAATGATTCTTTCTTTAGAATTTTACAGGCCTTAAGAAATCTCCTTCTGAAATGGAATATTTCAATTTGGATGTTTCAAGGTAGTCGGAGGCTATTTATTAGCTCCCTGCCGCTCAGGTTCGAAATATTCACACAGAAACTGTATTATTTCCAATTTCATTTGGCCAATAGCTTAAGCGTATTTTCTAGCTATCCCTTATAACCTAAACGAACCCATCTCCATTAATCTGTGCATGATCATGAGGTGGTAGTCTACTGGCAAAGATTCAGTGGACTCTGGTGAAAGCATCTGTCTCCTGCTGTGGCTCCCTGACTCCGCCTACTCTCTCTTTCTCCACTGCTTGGAATTCCTGCTTTGCCCTATTCTGCACTGCAATAGGCCCACAGCAGCTTTTTTATTAACCAGTGGAATTCACAGCATACAAAAGGGAATCCTACATCACCAAAACACCAGTTTAACACTTAAGTTTAATTAACTTTCCCCATTAAAGTACTACATAGGCTTGTATACAAAATGAAGGGTGTGTAGAACCATCTGACATCCTGCATGAAATATAAGTGATTTCTTTCCTCTTAGAGGGCTTATTCAATATACTGGTTATGTTTCTACAATAAGGGTATCTCTTGTAAAAAGCCTAGGATGAGTATCAGAAAATAGTGAAATCAGGACAGTTTATAGAATAAACACATTAGAATTCAGTTGAGAGACATAAAGTACTTGTGCCAATTCTGAATTTAAAAAGCTAGCTTCTATGTAAAGGATTGCCTTTTGCTTGCTCTTTTCTCTTGCATGTTCGCTAGGGACTCCACAGAGACATCACATTCTGTTACTTTCCTTTGAAGCTTCCATAACAGATATTTTTATTTGCTTCAAAAGCGATTTTCTTTGACTCATCAATAGACGTTTGCACCTCTGTCTTAAACTCTAAGAAAGTACTGAAATGACGATCTAACAACTCTGAGGTGAGAACTGGAAGTGAGTCAAGGACCCTTTATTTCCCATTTATTATTGTGCCGTCTTTCTAATACAGCTGAACCAATAACAAACATGCACACTGGCATGCAATCTGTTTTGTATCACTGTACTTCGTTAATAAGTATTACAATATACAGATGAGACTACGAGGCACAACCAAGCTTGTGTGCTGCTTTTGGTGGCAGACGCTCTTCATCTTTTAACCACAGGTGACAGAATCACACCGACTTGTTGGCAGAAGTACAAAAGAGAGGTACAAAAACCAACAGAAAACAAACAAGCAAACAGAAACAACAATAAAAACCCACACTGAACAGTGGTGATACTGGGGTTTTGTTTGTCAAAGAAGTAAAATATTATATGGTGTCAGCCATGCTACATATTTGTATTACGATATAGAATTAAATGCCTTTGATAGGAAGAAGTAAGGTTCATGTTATGAACTTTGGAGTAAGATTGAAGTGGGAGAAGGGAGCAAAACTGTGAAGGGACACAATGTAAATAAGAGATTAGCACTGTAGGTTCATGAGCCTTTGGTCTTTGGTATTCTGTGTTTTCCTTTTAATGAAAACAAATTCTTTTCTCAGACAATATATTCTGATAGTTTACCCTTTCTTTACACCTCCAGTTTCTTCCCACCTGCCCTCCTCTCTGGATCCACTTCCCTTCTGCCTCTTGTTAGAAGGGAACAGGCTTCTAAGAGGTAACAACCCAACACCACAAAATAAAATTTAATAAGATGAGCCAAACACTAACATATTGTAGTTGGACACTCAATCCATCAGGAGTTAAAGAATCCCAAGAGCAGGCACAAGTGTCAGAGACCTACTTATTCTCACAGTCAGGAGTCCCATAAAAATACTAAATAATAGTTATAATACATATGCAGAGGGCCAGATGCAGACCTGTGTAGGCCCTGGCCTTGCCGCTTCAGTCTCTGTGACTTCACATGTGCTTTTCTTAGCTGATTCAAAGGGCCTTGCTCTCCTAGTGGGCTCCTGTATTTTTACCAGCTATTAATTTGCAGGACCAGGGCCGAAAGCTGGCCCATCAGTTCCCTTAATTCTGAGGCTTTTGCACTGTAACTGAGGCATAAGACTTCTCAAGGGCTTAGCTTTCTGGTGGTCTCTTCTGACACTCCAGTCTTCAGAAGTGAGTGATCTAGTATCTCTAATAAATTCTTTCTAATTTATCTCTGTGTGTACCATTGTCTTTACATTTTTATGACTTTTTTGGGACAGCACACTTACAAATAGACAAGGGACTGCTCTTCTCTCGGCTGCTTTCTACCATGTAAGGATATATTGAATGGGTAGCTATCAGCAAGCTAATAAATCATCCGTACCATACACTACCTCTGCCAATATATGATGTTGAAACTTCATGAATATGTAGTAGGAAAAATTATTAAACAAACAAAAGTTTTAAGTGGGCAAATGTTAGCATGATGAAATGAGAAAAAATTAAATTACTAAGGTAGCAATAAGGGAAGGAACATTGTTACTAATCACAGAGAAATACTGACATCTTCTTTTGGCTTCCTCATATGTGCATACCCGAAAACATACATGCATGTATAATATACATACACAAACACGCACATGAAAATAAATAAATAAACTGTCTGATAATTGAAAACCTTGGTTTTCCACAGTTAAATGCAATGTGTATAAAATAACTTAGTTGCTCCCCACTCTATGTTAGAGTCTAGCTAGCTGATGAGAATACAGTGGTGTAGATGTTGTCACAATAACCATTCACAAGTTTGAAAAGCAAAAGGCACAGCTTTTTAAATTTAAAACTTGGTTAGTAAACTGCATTGATTAGCACAGTGTGTGGCTGATAAGGAAAAACAAATAGATGAAAAGGGACATACCTGAATGTCAAGAAATTTGATTTTCCATTTATTAGTTTTGATTTTACCTTTAGAGTCTATGAAAATTTAATGAAGAAAGTGTAGTCTTTAGCAGTTGCATAGGAAAACTTTATATATGAGAAAGACTTTGGACCCTTACTTCAAACAACTGGCAAAATGAACACAAACTGATCAAAACCTCTAAGTGAATTCTAAAATTGCATAAAGTTAAAAAAGAAAACACAGTGTAGCTTTTCATAAACTTTCATTAGTCTGTTATAGATACAGAGCAGAAAAGGCCAAGGCATGCATGTGGGTGCACACACACACATACACAGAGACACACAGATACACACAGACATACACACAGAGATGGGGGAGGAGAGAGGGAAAGAGAGAGGAGGCTGAGAAAACATTAAAAGCTTTGTATTTCAAGGACATATATGGAGCATACAAGCAAGGCACACAGTGTGAGTATACTTCCAAATGCTACAGTTTACTTGGCACTTGTGTTCTTGTATTTGGAAATATTAGGGCCCATTCAACTCAACTGTTTAACCCATTTAAGTTAAACCCATTTAACTTTAGCAATGGGTTTGAGTATGTGTTTCTCTTACAGAGAAAAATAAAATGCCATTGAGCAGCAGAAGATAAGTTTAGCATCATCATTCAGATCATCTTTAAGGTCATTATAAATGTCAATGTAGCTATCACGGAAATATTGAAAGGTTTATTCTACTTCACTGTTTATGTTGCCATTACAATCAGCACGAGTTTACCAAGATTGCCTATCAGAGGGCAGAAACCCAAATCCACAGGTTATGATAAAAAAATCGATTGTTAATATGATACCTGTGTTGGTCAGACTATATCTTTAAATTTAGCTGTTATGAATGTATATAAATACAAAATAAACTTTGTCTCATTATCATACTACTGCAGACGCAAAAATAAATACAGTTTTACAAACTAAAATCAAAGGAAACCAAACCAAAATTATCTCATGATGAGATAGTCTGCTTCCATTGTTACTACGTGACAAATACCCAACCCTTTGACATGCCCACTCCCACAAACAGAGAGTATGACTACACTAGATGGTAAGTTATTTCTACATCATGGTAAATTTTATGGATTCTTTCTACAGATTTGTAACATTTTGTAATCCTTAGGGAAGTGTCATAGCCCAGTGACTTCAGAAATGACTCCAGATAGAAACTGAGTCCTGGTGGGCTCCCACAGGGAAGAGCTTTCTTGACTTTGAAATATCATTAAAATCGGTGACCTGTGCTAATTGGTGCACATCTCAGGAAAATGTCTCGCTCTCCTAAAGTTCAGAGTATTTCTTCTCACGTTGAAAAAATAGGACATAGAAATCAAAAGTTAAATGACATCAAAATATATAAAGTATTCAATAAAGTGAATTCATATCACCATATTCATGTAAATAAAAGATAAGAAGAGCATCATCAAATTCATAATTCATTGTTTCAGGGACACACTTTTAAAATATTTGGCTGATAATATGCATATTTTATAAATCAACATGAAGTAGTATAATTTCCCCACATTATGGGACCAATGTATAATTTATGTAACTACCAAACTTTAAGACCCTAGGATAAAGGGAAAAACTTTCAGAGCAGTAGCTACAAATTACGATCACATTTATTCATTTGGACAGAGAGCAATATCATACAAGAAAATGAAACAAAATCCTTTATAATTTATCTTAATGTGTGTTTTATGTGAATTCCATCAAGCCTATAGTATTTCACTTTCCTGATGGCTTTCATATATTTTCAAGATGAACACACAAGTTGGAGTCATTAAATTAATTAACATTCATTTTGTGCTTCACTATTTCCAAACCAAGCAGGTTTAGTAAGCTGTGCTTGCCTTGAGGCCTATGCAACTCATTGTGAGAGACGACGGGCAGTCAAAACAATCTTCTCTTCCTCAACCGAACAATGTTCCAGCATCAATATTTATTCCTGAGATGAGTACAATCGTACTAGATTTGGAACTTTATTTCATAACCTACAGCACATGTCCCAGGTGGCCCTTTAGCTGAAAACAGTACTCTAGGCATGAAACACTGGACTACATCCTTTCCTTTCTGTGCTTTGTAATTTGGATCTTAAAACCACTTACAGACCAGCAGCTGTAGAAGAGTAGTAGTCTTTAACAGTGTCATGAGAGAGTTCAATGTATTAGTATACTATTAGTGTTTGTATTAGATAGCACTAGTGTGAACCTGGAGTCAATGAAAAACTTCATATATAGTAATTTCTATGGTATTTATAAACACCATTCTATCTATCTATATAATCTATCTATCTATCTATCTATCTATCTATCTATCTATCTATCTACCTATCTATCATCTATCTATCTATCATCTATCTATCTATCTATCTATCTATCTATCTATCTATCTATCTATCTATCTAAAAATCATAAGAAATAACTTAGGTTAAACATATTCATCTGGCTGGGTGGTGGTAGCACACACCTTTAGTCCCAGCACTATGGATACAGAAGCAGACAGATCTCTGTGAGTTTGAGGTCAGCCTAGTCTGCAGAGTGAGTTCAAGGACAGGCTCAAAAGATACGGAGAAACCCTGTCTCTAGAAAGCAGAACAAGACAAAAACATATTCCTCCGAAGTTTCAATTTAACTAACGTATTTTAACTCTGTTAGTTAAATTATATAAAGAAACTTTGAGGGAAATTTCGATGCAGTTTTCTATACGATCCTTAGTATTATGACTATGTGATGTGGGAATATGACCTTCGGAAATAAATGTGGGGACAAAGAAGATTAGAAAGTCTCCAGAAGGCAAAACAGTCCCAAGCACACGAGCTGTCACATGATCTATTTCACATCCTCGAGCACAGGTTTCCAGCTGAAATGAATGCAGATGAATCGCTGCTCTTCCACAGTGTTATGAGGCTTAGCTCATTTTTCCTCCTTTTTGACAGAGCCAGTACATAACAAAGCTCTTAATGGAAGCGGAAATTGTCTTCAATTATACCCAGTGTCTAAAGGTGGGTCAGCCTGGCTTTTTAAGCTCTTAAAATGTCTCTGATTTTTGTCAAGGTTACCAAATTAATAGGACTCTGTGAACTTTTGTCCTTCTTTAAAAGTTAAAACTTGAAGGTGCTCACTACTCACATTAATGTGTTTTTAAGGAAAGATCTCCCTATTAGACAACGCACTCACAAGTTTATGCATAGGGCTGCCGAAGGAGTAAAGGACTCGAGAGAGAATCACAGAAGCTGTGAGAGTCGAGTTCTAAAGATACTCTATTTTCCTTTATGATATTCTAATATAATCGAGGAAGATGGATTTGGTACTCATGATTTTATATTCTAGCCATTGAGACTTAATAGCAACACAAACAGGAACTATCTTTACAGACCTTGCAGAGTGTCATTTAGGGAGATAGATCTGTATTTCCTATTTTAATTAGATAAAGATATTACATGAATAATTATAAGTGTTTCTAGTATTACCAACCTCGCCATATACCATCCATCTATCTGATATTGTCTGTCAGTCAGCATGTCTATTTGTCTATCTATATTATCTATCTGTATATCTATCATCTTCATATATACATATCCAAATAATCTATCTATCTATCTATCTATCTATCTATCTATCTATCTATCTATCTATCTATCTAAATGGACCAAGTGATGAGCAGACACTTAAAAGAAATATCACACTAGCTCAGAAATGAGAAATAGATAGTTATTTATTTAGAGGTAAACTCACAAATCAGAATTCTCTGCTTGAGTGATGGACATAGATCGAATTCAGCAATCCAGCAATCCAAATGAGCAGCCAGCAAAAAGGAGGGAAAAAGGGCCAGACACAGGCTCCTACATCTGCATATATAGTATAAGAGGCCACGCCCCAGTAGGTGGGTAACCACAAGCTGCAAGCCTTTCTACAGCTCTATCTATCTATCTATCTATCTATCTATCTATCTATCTATCTATCCATCCATCCATCCATCCATCCATCTATCTATCTATCTATCTATCTATCATCTATATATCATATATCTAAACAATCTATTATCTATCTACTATCTATCATTTATCAGCTATCAATTATATAACTATGGCCTATCTACCAATGGTATCTATTTATCTGTTACCTATTATGTCCCTCTCCTTCTTTATCCCTTCCCCTACCTCTTTCTCCTCCTTCTTTCCTCTGTCTTTCATAGCTATAATTTTATCCTATTCTATGCATTAACTGAATATTTTTGCTGTATAACTTAAAGGTTCACTTCAATTATAGATAATTAGGTATAAAGTAAGTCCTCCATACACTATACATAGGGATGAACCTCTTTACTATGTAAAAAGATATTTTTACATACTATTTACGTACTATTTTTTCTCATATTTTGTCATCCTGACACTACAATTAGTTTTAAAGAACAAAGCATTTTATTTTTTCTAACAGTAATAAATTCATACTCTTAGAATTAAAACCTCCCAGAGGACAAAAAATTTTTAGGCAAAATAATAGTATGTTTATTAAGTTTAACCCAAGGCTGTGAAGACTCATTTAAGTCTAATAAGGAAATTACTTTAATTAAAGGTACTGTATTTTTGATTTTTTTTTACAGTTCTGTTTTGGGAGAAAATAAAGTGGCATAGTTAAAATATTCTCATTATATTTGGGGAGACTGAATAGCAGTCAGTTTTCGAAGTGAGATGTTCAAAGCCTATCAAGAGGTGGACACAACCTGACAAAAATGGCTTTAGGAAAAATACGCTAAAAATATTATACAGTGAGTCATAAAAGTATTAACTTTGGATTTATTAGAATTTTTTTTCAGTTTTTACATTGAAAGATAAAGCTACACCATGCTTCGTGCATATGTACACACACATACACACACATACATGTACCACACACACAGACACACATCTGTACATTCTGTACATTGAGATCTTCGATTGCAAGCACCTACTTCAGCTCTTGGACTTTACATATGGACAATGGCAATAAACCTCAGGTCTTTATAGACGATAAACCCTTAACCAACTGAACAATCACCCTAGTCCTTGTGACCGATCTTTTAAAATTTGAAGCATGTAATTTTTTAAATTTTATTTTCTCTATTTTCTACAAAGTTCTTCATCATCATCTGTTATCAGATTAAGTGTGTCTTCTTTTGTTGCTGTGGTTTTAAGCCATATTGGAGAAAGCAAATTAGGGAAGTCGCTGAAGAAAGCATAAGCTTCCGTGTAGGAACTGAACAAGATTGCCTACAAGCAGGGTCAGTTTTCGACTTTGGACTCAAGATGCATATTTCACACTGAGGACATGCCTTATTCTCGAAGAAAAGTTGCTGTCTGATACAACAGAGTCGCAACTAAACTGAAATTATTGATTGCTATTCTCTTTCAAATTTTAACTTCCAACAGTATCTCAAACTGTCCAACATCCCAACATAATCACAGGTCTCTAAGAGGCCGAACAGTCAGTCAGCTGCAGTAGCTTTATTGTATTTTTAATGCCCTCTTTTTCACATCCTCTTTGGAGTCTATTACATGACTCAATTGTACTTTGCGATTCAGTTTTAGGGTGGATAACCAATACCTTGCTTACTAGTGAATGTGGGCTTAATGAGATTGAGTGATGGTGCTGGGTGCATTTTGGAGCTGGTGGTACGTATGCTTTCAAATTTCTAAAAATTAGCAGAGATTCCTTTAATATTTTAAATTAAATATATGATTGTGCAGTGATTTCAAATTATGTAATGTAATAAGTACAGATAAAAATACTTTTCTTGATATTGCTGTCAAAAAATCAAGGCAGAATTTATTAAGTGTTTATTGGTATTAAGGGCCAGATCTACAAACCATCCCCACAGGGAGAAGGTGGTGAATATAAAAAAGTTGTACAGTGTTTTGATCTCCTAGCTTCAGTATCTAACTCTCTTAGGGCATATGATTTTTTAGACAGAAACTGTAGATATTTAAATGTAGTTATTCATTCCTGCTCCTTGTAATTTCTTTTGATTTGTAAATTCCTTTGCAGTGAGGGTCCCATAGAGTTTTATAAGATAACCATGTCATCTCTGGTTATGTAAACAAACAGGACTTCCAGGGCCATTGGGGTCTACTTCCTGCTTGATTCTGCTGTAATAGGAAATTGGAACTAGATCATAGTAAGCAAAAACAAAACATTCAAAAAACTTCCAGTGTCTTAGAATTGCACTGAGAACCATCTTGCAGTGGAATTATTTGAACTCAGCTTGCAGGCTGCAGTAAGGGAAGTTCATTGCTCACTTATGTCTCAGTGAAGTTCGGTGGCATGTTTAGTGGGAATGTATGCAAACAGCCTTGGAAAGACCCATGTTGTCAGGTGTGCTAGGCCATTTTGATGAAATGGTATATTCAGACCATTTTACTAGCAAGAACGTCCTGACTCTTAGGAAACCCGAGCTTTGAAGCCATAACTCTATCTAGGACAATATTTGATCACAATGTAACAAATCCATGCTAACTGATATTGCTTATTTCTCTGATTATTAAAAACAAGAACTTGTATTATCTCGGAATTTTCTCACAGTTTAAAAAAAAGTGAGTTAACGTTAGAGTATAAAAATTGCTTTTTATGTACAAGGACCTAGCTTTTATGACTCAAGTCTTAGGCAACTATATCCTTCACCATCATTTCATGAAAATTATTCATGGCAAAAAGGATAAAACCTGTATTCTCTATAAGCATGTTACAGTGGTTTATACCCTTGATTATGAACTTATTTGGGGCAGTCATGAACTACTTTTCTCCTTTGTTTTTATACTGAGGCATTTATTTTACCTGGTATTTACTGGATATAGCTATTCTTGAAAACATTTTTTAAAAGGAACCACTATCTTATTGTTTCTATAATCTACTCCAACTCTGTCCTCTCCAAGGTTGCAGAGCTTGTGAATAACAGAGCAAATCTTAAAGTGAAAACTCTCTCTAGTACAAAAGCTTCAGCCTACTTTAATACTTATATACAAAGACTTTACAAATGTGTAACACTTAGTAACACAGAGTATACAAAGATAAATAATGAAATAAAATACAAATGTTTTGTACATGGAAATTTTTGTCAATTTTCTATGAATCAGTGCTTCAACTTTGTGAAAGCAGAGGAAAAAAACATACAAAACTTCAAAAAACCAATTGTTTAAAAATTTTAAGCCAATACAAAATGAGTGTATGAAGTTGGACTTGGGAATATATTTTTTTAATGTCAAAACTGGAAGGAGGTGGTTAACTTTGGCCTGACCCTCAAGCAGAGGAGCTGAATCTTTATCCCAAACACTCTTGTTAAATCTGTGCACAGGAGACTCTACAATCCAGGCTCTGAGAACACAGAGACAGGGGCATCCCTGGAGGTCAATGGCTAGACAGTTTAGCCTAATACACAAGTTTCAGGTTTAGCTAAAGACCTGTTCTTGAAAAGTAAAGTGAAACCTAATCAAAAGAAATACCAAATATCAATTTCTGGCCTCCAAGTTTACATGTACAGTTATGGAGATACAGAGACAAATACACACACACACACACACACACACACACACAGAGTAAGATCATAAGATTTTTATTTTTATTAGTTGTGTGTGTGTGTGTGTGTGTGTGTGTGTGTGTGTGTGTGTGCACAGAAGTGAAGAAGTCTTGGTAAGGTGCCTTAATCTATCCATAGTAAAGACAGAATCCAGTGACCTACAATGACCCAGCCCAAACCTGTGCCACATCAATTAGATTATATATCATATTGTGAAGTTAAGGGAACATCTTTAACTCTGTTTTATGAACCACTTCATTTCTCTGAGAGCTGTTTAGACTGCTAGAAACACTGGATTTCTCTTAGAGAATCAGTCTGATTGGCCTCCTGCAGGCACGGAAGGCCATTGTTGATACTTGAAATATCATGTGCAATTCAGGATTATTCTCATGTGTCCTCCATCTTCATACTTGTGTATACACATAGCAAAATTATAGTTTCTGTTATTGGGATGATCAGGCAAAAATAAATTAGATCCAATTATCTAGAGTATCTATATGTTCACAATATTATTTTATTAAGTTAATGATAGTCATCATTCATGTTTTAGTCTCTGAGACTTAGGTGCCTGAAAACAAACTACAGAGTAAGGAAGACTTACAAGTTGAAGCATAGATTCTATCCAGCTTCATTCAGACTACCTTTGAAGTCAGCACAGAAAATTACCACAGTGTGTAAAAAAGTGGAACCTTGACTTTCTGAGTCTGTTTGCTTACCATCTACTAAAAATGATACAAATGCACCATATCAGTGGAAAATTCTTCATTTCAGTGATTATACCTTTCTCTTCAGTCCGTTTACTCAGTTGACATAAAGCATCGCCTTCCTACTAGAAGATATTTGTTAATTGCATAGCTCATAAACACAGTTTAATTAAATGTTCAAGATGTATCATTTAATCAAAAAATCTTGAATGCCAAGAGAATAATTACCCAAGTAAGTGTTATACTTCAGAACGAAGGAGGAAATATTTGTATTTTGTGGGCTTTATTTTGTATTTTATTCATACATTTTTGAAAATTAAGAGCAGATGGGTATTTAGCCATCAAAAGAGCAGCTTGAAATATGGAACACGATATCATCAAAGCTCCCAGATCAGGGTTTGCTGACAGGAGGGACCATCATAAAACATAACCTTTTATTTCATCAGAGAAAATTATGCCTGCCCAAGATCTGAAGCTGAACACCCACAACATGGTTTCACACAAGTGACATTCTATTCAAAACAGCTGTCTACAGGGAAAATAAATGGGATTTAATCTGCCATAAAATGAATTGCACGATTTATTTTCTTGAGGAAGTCATGCCTTTGTAACACTGGTGGGCTGAAGCAGTTTTGCTTTTTTTTTTTTTTAAAAAAAAAAAACCCTCACATTTCTTCCTATGCCAAATCCATACTAATTCAACCAAGTAGAATTTCCCTCTAGAAAAACAAGTGGAATGCCATACTATCCTATTCACCATCAATCTAATGTCTTTGTCTGCCTTGATATGTGCTGGTTTAAAACATGAACCCTGGATAGACTCAGATATGAGACATTTTTTCAGATATGTGGCCTTTGAGGTTGAGATAGAAGCATCAGGCCTCATTGTCCTTCAAAAGTGAAGGATTTAATATACTCCAAACTAATATAGAAGAACATAATACTACCATAAAAACAAAATATTAATGATGATACACTCATAATAGATAATAATGCATTGATGTACTTTGATTTTTTTTAAAGACAAGAGAAATTAGGAAAAATTCTAATTATGGGATTTGTTTTAATTCTGTTAAATAATTAATTTTCAAAAATTTGTGCTGTAATAGAACTTACATTGTGTTTTATTACTTCATTCAGGCCTATATTATGCACAATAATTATATTTGTGGTAGAAATAGATTAGATGAAGTTTATTGTGATGAAAACACTCTGACAATCTACATTAAAGATTTTCAAATGATACTAAAGTAAAAAAACATTTAAAATAGCTTCTGTTAAGTGAGAAATATTCTTTTCATCAAGAATAAATAGACCATTGTCTCCATATAATCATTTCTAATGACTGTCTAGTAAAGTCAAGTCCATGAAATATTTTATTAGAAATAAACACCATAATAATATGTGAAGAACCTTTATCCTAGTCTATAAAGTGAGCACCGACTTGTATGCATTTTATCATGATTTGGACAGCTGTAATTCTCAGAGTATTCCTCAAACTATGGGGTTATCACATTTACAGTTTAGAAAAAAAGGGGGAAACAAAAAACTACCCTAAGTTGAAGAAAATGAGAAGGTTCAACTAACATGTATGTCATTATTTTTAGCGATCAGGGAAATGCAAATCAAAACAACTATGAGATACCATTTTACACCGGTCAGATTAGCTAAAGTAAAAAACACCAATGATAGCCTATGCTGGAGAGGATGTGGAGAGAGGGGAACTCTCATCCATTGTTGGTGGGAATGCAAACTTGTGCAGCCACTGTGGAAATCAGTGTGGCGGTTTCTCAGGAAACTGTGAGTCAACCTCCCTCAGGACCCAGCAATTCTACTCTTCGGAATGTACCCAAGAGATGCCCTATCATACTACAAAAGCATTTGTTCAACTATGTTCATAGCAGCACTATTTGTAATAGCCAGAACATGGAAACAACCTAGGTGCCCCTCAGTAGAAGAATGGTTAAAGAAGGTGTGGAACATATATACATTAGAGTTTTACTCAGCGGTAAAGAACAATGACATCTTGAATTTTGCATGCAAATGGATGGACATAGAAAACGCTTTACTGAGTGAGGTAAGCCAGACCCAAAAAGAGGAATATGGTATGTATTCACTCATAAGTGGATTCTAGCCATAATTAAAGGTCTTTGAGCCTATTATTCGAGATCCTAGAGAAGCTAAATAAGAAGGTGAACCTGAAGAAAATCATGTACTTATCCTCCTGGAGATTGGAAATAGACAAGAGTCCCAGGTAACCTCGGGTGCATGGGGGCGTGGGTGGGAGGGTTGTTGGAAGGGGAGAGGGTTAGAGAGAAGGGAGTAGGGGAGGAATGGGGAAAACTCGGGGGACTGAGATGGGGGGAGGGAGAAAGGATGGATATGGGATCAGGGAAGAATATATCTCAACTAAGGGAGTCATTTTAGGGTTTACAAGAGACTTGATTATAAATGGGATCCCAGGTTCATGAAGATATCCCCAGATTGTTCTCTGAACAGAGGAGAGGGTGCCTGAACCGGCCTTGGCCTATAACCATACTGATGAAGATTTTGCTTATCACCATACATCCTTCATCCGATGATGGATGGCGATACAGACGGAGACCCACATTGGAGCACCGGACTGAGCCCCCCATGGTCTAAATGAGGGGCAGAAGGAGGATGAACATGAAAAAAAACTCAGGACCGCGAGGGGTGCGATCACCCACTGATACAAGGGGACTGATCTAATGAGAGTTCACCAAGGCCAGTTGGACTGGGACTGAACGAGCATGTGATCCAACCAGATTTTCTGAATGTGGCTGGTCTGGAGCCTTTTTGAAAAGCCACTGACAATGACACTGGGACTTGTTTCCTCTGCATATACTGGATTTTTGGGATCCAGTCTGTTTGGATACTCACCTTCCTGGACCTGGAGGGAGGGGGGAGGACCTTGAACTTCCCACAGGGCTGGAAGCCCTGACTGCTCTTAGGGATGGAGAGGGAGGAGGAGGGGGAGGGTGGGAGTGGGAGGGTGTTGGGAGGAGGGACAGAAATGGAAACTTTCATAATTTAATAAACTTTGAAAAAAAAAGAAAAAAAAGAATTGAGTTTTAATACCATATTTTGATGTACAATAAACTATTCTAACAATTTTAAATACAAACATTAAATCAGCATAATTTTCAAGGTAGACTAGCTTTTACATAGAAAGTGCTTGTCTCATGGTCTAGTGGGGTCGCTGATGGAATGCCAGCACTATATTTTTGTTGACTGTCATCTCAGAAGTTTTATATGCACTTTAATGTTAGTATTTCATAATATGAAACAGAAACACATTGATATTCTTCATTCATTTCACAACCTTCTCATGTTGGTTATATGGTTCCACTCTGAGTAGTTGTAAAGCTTGTGCTAGTGAATTTGCCTACTCATGGGAATATAATCTAATGCATGCTTGGAAGTAATGGTATAAAATGGACGTTGAAATTCAGGACACATCATCATTATTCATGAAGTCATTAAAATTATTATGGCTATTTTAGAGCTTTATAAACAATGAAGTGAGGTCTGGGATTTTATTATATTTAAGACCTTCACCCAAGCTTTATATATTTTCATATATATTAATCTATTATCTATCTATCTATCTATCTACACATACATATAGAACTGCATTTTGGTGTTCAGCATGTAGAATTACTGACTAATTCTATAGCACAGACTTAGCGTGTTTTGAAGTTATTATTCATAAAACATAAGAAGAAATGTGACAATGAGAAGGGATCGTTACTGAGCTTAAATTCACTTAAAAATCCTTTCATAAGATGGTAAGACAGAGGTGTACAAAATTATAAAAATGCCAAGATCTATCAAAGAAATGTCCTGGATTAACATTACATGAAATAATACTGTACACTTTAGACTTAAGAATCTGATGTTAATTATGTGTTCAGCAATACAATCCAGCAGAAGCTTGTTCTTATTTGCATATATGCAAATATATTTTTAAAGGATATTTTTTGGAAGGGATCCTATTTATTTATCACTGGGGTTTTGGTTTTAAATCTGATGCTCATGACAATGATTTGCACTTTAATTTATGTGAAATTCCTCGGATTGAAATTTAGAGTCTCATTCATTTGAGGAAGAACTGAGATCTTGTATTACTCAGAAGCTTCAAGATGATGGCTAAGCTACTAGTGCATCGGTCACACCTTTGGCAGCAGCTGTCTAATGCAGCAGGTTTTTGTTGTCGAACTTTCTTTGGACCACTGGTCACCAAATAATGACATGGGGATTTCTTATTTTTATGAAAGCTTGGACTTAGCTTAGGCTTGTTCCCAAATAGCTCCTTATAATTTAAACTAACCTGCTGCTATTAATCCATATTCTGCCACATGGCTCTTTACTTCTCCTCCATTCTGTATATATGACTCCCTCCATGCCTGGTTGGCAAAAACCTGCCTCTCTTCTCACTTCCTGTCCCTGCCCAGAAGTACCATTTGCCCTGCCCTGCCTAGTTATTGGCCATTAAGGTCTTTATTAAACCAATCAGGTGCCTTAAGCAGATTTGGAAAAACACTGCTACATCTTCACACAGTATAAACAATTTTTATACAACATTCTAGGGGATCTGAGGGAAAGTAAGCCAGATTTCATCAAAATTACCATAATGGTCATCTTGTAAAGGTAGTTGACATCTCTGGCTTTTCCTCCCATCTAGCACACACAGAGAAGAATGTCCTGGTGAATCACAAATGCGAATTGTCTACCTCAATTCACAATGAAGCACGAACCAAGCTAAGGAAACAATATGTGAGTGTGTATATGTGTAGCTGTGATTTTGTGTGTATACCTCGATGCACAGAATATGCTGACAGACATGTGTCTGTATCACCCCCACCATTACTACCCCTAAATTGGACTTGTGCTTGTCTAAGAATTGTCTACAGAATTGTCAGGTTCCAACACACCCAGTCTCTGAGGATAAGCCCCAGCTTATTTCACACATTTTAGCAGTTTCCATGGGGATGCTGGTAAGGATGCCTGGAATTTGGAGATAAGCCCAGGATTACTTCTGCTTTAAAGTCTTCGTGAAACTGTGTTATAGGACTCAAGTTAAGTTGTACAAGGTATCTCTACAAGCTTCGTTGGGGCAAAGCTACACACTCACTCACTCCAGAAAAGTGAGCTCTAAAGAGCAAAAACAAGTCAGGAATGCTCAGACATTTATCTGTGGGCCTCAAACTTAACGTTTAAGAGATGACCTGCTTATGTTCCGAGACTAAAATAATAGTTTTCTTTCTTTCATTCTTTTTTTTTTCCAAACTAGCCTTGGAGTGGAAAGCACCTCAGCTAAGAACTCCTGGTGAGATACTGACTTGAAAAAAATAACTTGAAAACTAGGTCAATCCCACTTAGACAGATATTTGAGAAAACCACACAGTAATAAAACAGAATTATTCATAACTAAATGATTTTTAGTGTTTTCTTTATAGCAGAATGTTACAATTATTGTACTACATACATGTATCGGAAATAAGCACATCTAAGTGATATTTTACATGCACTACTAACATAGCTAAAATATTGCCATCCTCATTTTTTGTCATATATCGCTGTTCTATTGACATTCAGCACCTAAAATATAGGGCAGGGAATTTTGATTAAGTCTCGTCAAACTTTTATTGCCTTTGGCTGAAGGACATTGCAGACCATCCAGAAGACCATACTCTGGTAAGGAGTGAGGTCGCATAGGGAAATGAACTAAGACTGGAATGTATTGCTGAAAATAAAGCATAAAATATCAGAAATAATTTCCTCAAGGAAACCAACAGATTCTCTATGTTTTTTTACAGACTTAAAGCTTGTCTATCTTACCTGTTCTGAGTTTAAAGAGTTCATAAAAAATATGTAAGCAATGTAAGGTTGTAATTCATGAAATTTTAAAAAAGCTCATGCATGCATATATATCCTTATCAGTATCCTATTAATCACAACATATCTATATATAGATGGAACTATGTATAGTTCAAAGAAGTAGCTCCTGTCTTGGAGCCTTTGGAAGACCAGCCTTAGGATATCTTCCTTACCTAATCACAGTAAAAATCATTTTTGGAAAACATTCTGTTAAATGTGCCTTAATTCTATTTGTGTAACATTGGCAGATAGCATCGTCTCCACTTTTAATAAAATCTTGGAGGCTTATTTATTTAACATTCCTATAATGAGTTAGTAATCTCATTTGGGTTATTCCTTCTGTTTAAGTACTCAAAAGTTTCCAAAGCTTATGAATTACCATAATTAGTCATCACATATATTCCAGATAATTTGTTTTTGGGAATAGCTAGATGACAGATGAATAAAAAGATGAATGCATGAATATGAACTTTGTGGAGTATATTACGTGCAATTACAAATATATTCTCAGTAAAGAACAGAGATCGTTTTAGAGCTATATGGGAGTATGTGGTACACGCGAATACACGAAGGTGATGGCTCAGGTGTTTACTTTCTACTTTCTCCTGGACATTTGTCCACCCAAGACACATCTTCATTATAATGTACATGAGGAGACATATTGTCTTATCCCTTTGATAAAAAAGATGTGACTTCTAAAATTTAACTAATATACTCAGTGTGCATAGTTAGAAGTAGTTGGTAGGATTATAATATATATGCCAAATAAAATTATCAGAAAAGATTTCATAATACCAAGCAAAAACATAGAAGAAAGTTGTTTTCCTGTTCCATATAATTTCATAACTATAAAACAGAAGATTATAGAGACATTCTTATCACTTATTTCTTTCAAACATTTAGTTTTGCCTTTCATTACAAAATGTGGTTTACAGCTGGAATTTTTTCCAATGAAGAGTTACTGGGTATAGCAACCAGAGCCAAGGGCAGGCCACAGGCCCAGAAGTAGCTGGCAAGAACAAAATAGACTCTTAGTTTTTTATGTGTGCATTTTGTTTCTGTTTTTGTTTTGTCTTATTAGGTTTGCTTGTTTGTTTGTTCTTCATTTTTACATTTTGTTTTCATTGCTGTAGTTGTTGTTCTTGAGAGATGAAAAGAGAGACAGGAAAGAGAACATAAAATTGGGTGGGTAGAATTGGAGCAGATTTGGGTAAAGTTGAGGCAATAGGAAGGACTGTGATTAAAAACAAATAGTCTACAAACTTAAATAATAAAATTAATAAAATATTTACCTGAAAGTTTTGCATAAGCATTTGATTATTTTCCTCTTAAAATGTCTAATAATAAAGAGAAAGATCACCATTACTGTCCTAATTGGCTCTGCTTCTGTTTGTGTGGCATCTGTATCACTAAACTCAGTAACCATAGAAAAATGGCTACTGCAAAGAAGCTACTGCACCAAAAACAAGAGTAATTTAGAGCTAAGAAACTTAAGCCCCATTGATTCTCGTCATCTACAGTATTTCAGTTGAAATTTGTCAGAATATACTCTGCAAACTATACTCTAAAGACATTATTTTACTGCCATGCATTTCCTACTGTAGTAGTACCACAGGGCAAAAATTCTGTCATAATAAACAGTTTTCTAGGATAAAACTAATTATGCAGAAAATTACCCACACATATACCGCCTAATGTCATCTGCCACCAGTCAACCCTAAAGACCATTCACTTGACGATTTTCAGCCTTGGATTTTATTGTATTTTTTCTTTTCATAAATATGGTTTTAAATTTATTTAAATGCTGATGTTTGTATGAGATAAATGTGGATACTTTGAAATTTCTAACATTAATTTTAATAAAAATGAAATAGTGTCTTATTTAATTTTAGAGATATGTGACTACTACAATTTTATCTTTAGGATGTTATTTTGAGATTGTATCAAACATATACTGATCCTAAGCAACAGAATGGAGAAACCTCTGTAATCAAAGGGAAATAA
Organism: Myodes glareolus; assembly: GCF_982192425.1. Classification (NCBI taxonomy): domain Eukaryota; kingdom Metazoa; phylum Chordata; class Mammalia; order Rodentia; family Cricetidae; genus Myodes; species Myodes glareolus. Next base: position 16,716,487 of record NC_142048.1, on the reverse strand, counting down.
CCAAGGTGGCCACTTACACCAGAAAAGAATATTGATTTTGTTCAATTTGACGTATAAAATCAACAACCTTGGCAATCCTCCCATGAGTATTTTCAAATCAATCTTTCTCAATATAGCATCCTATGCATCCTTCTATATAACTCGTCCATGCCATGAAAAACATGATGCTTTGTTGCAGATCTAATTTCCAGAAAACACTTCAGCCTTATGATTTCAAGATGGGTTTGCTTCTGTGCTGAAATAATAATATTGACACAAATAATCTATTGCCACTCTTCCTTCAGATGTCATATTAATTAAAACACCGTATGCAGTGTTCTATGTTATGGAAATGCACACACCAAATGTGAAAATCTTCAAACCTCTTCGTCATCTCTCTGTGGACACTGTGATGTGTTCTCCTATCACTATATTGTTAATTCCTCATTTCAACCAAATGTAATTTAAGAATTCCCACTCTCAATGACCATTTTATAATTTCGACCCCTGCCTTATGAGTCAAACTGCTTTTACCTTAATGGGAATCATTTATATTGTGTCATGTTTTCTTTTATGCTGCTATAGCAAATTGTTTCTGTAATCCTTAGATATGAGAAAAAAAGAACTGAAACCATGAGCAAAAGTATATATTCCTGTCCCTTGTAACTTGTAATATTTGTGAAATCACAGAAGCATGCCTTGGAGAATGTATCAAACTAGTAAACAGCAAGGCACAATACTATTCAGAAATAGAAACACACTTTGGAAACTTACACGAATAACTCTAATGACATGTTCCTGCAACAACATAGTTTCCAGGTTTATCATGTCTGGAAATAAGCTTGAGGTAATTTCTCGTACTGTCTGATTTTCAATAGAATGCAAAGTAAATTTATTATCAATGACATCTCCAATGCCAGTAGCTTCTCATTATGTTACTTTTGCAATTGCCCAACCTTTATCTTCAATTACAACACAGGTAAAACCTCATGATCATCTTCAGATGGGATGAAAAGAAACCATCTTCCTCTTTCCGTGATTATGTGCGATTACAGCCTCAGATAACATGTTACCCATGCAGCTTACCTCTGTCACTGTAGTCATCGACTAGAATGATTTCCTCTATCAGACTCTCTGGGGTCCGGTTAATTATACTGTGTATGGTCCGCAGGAGAGAAGTCCAGCCTTCATTGTGAAATGGGATAATAATGCTGGTGTTTGGCAGCCTTTCAAGGTACATCTTGTGCTTACAGCTGGGGAAAATAGGGGAAGAAAAAGATGTCCAATTTAACACTGTTAGCACAGATCACACTGCAGTCTATTGATTATTTTATAGACAATGATAAATTCATGGATTTGTCTAGTATTTATCAAGCAGGGATTGTGAATTATGGCAGATATTCTCTTCATTCCTGAATCTTCATTTGCTCATTCTCACACACTTTTAAAAATATTTCATATCTGGGTGGCTCAAATATTTCAAGATGTTGAGATATTGTGTGATGTAGGTGGGCCTTCTGTCTATGTGTTATTTTCATTGGTTAATAAAGAGACTGCCTTGGCCCTTTGATAGGACAGAAAATTAGGTAGGTGGAGTAAACAGAACAGAATGCTGGGAAGAGGACAATGAGGCAGATGCCATGGAGCCAGCAACCAGGTCAGACATGCTGAATCTTTCCCAGTAAACCACCACCTCGTGTTGTTACACAGATTATTAGAAATGGGTTAATCAAGATGTGAGAGTTAGCCAGTAACTAATTCTCTAGAGATAATGGGCCAGGCAGTTTTTAAATGAATATAATTTGTGTGTTGTTATTTCCGGGACTAAGCTAGCCGTGCAGGAGCAGGGCGGGACAAAAAGCAGGACTGCCCACAGCTCCTCACTACAATTGTGCTCTTAATAAGGCTGATATGTCTTATGTATACATGTATATGCACATATGACTCATGCACATGCATGTGTGTGGTGTACATCTGTGTGCATGTTTGTATGTGGGTGTGCTTGGTTTTGTCTCCACTTTATCTTTTTTTTTTGAGAAAGGGTCTTTTTCTTAATCTGAATTATGTCTCATTCCAACTAGAGAACTAGAGTGTCTAGTCAGTAAATTCCTGATCCACCTTTCTCCACACTTCCAGAACTAAGGTTACTGGAAGGTACTACTGTGCCCAAATATGTGTGTGGGTAGTGAGGATCTGAACTTATCTGTGCGTCTGTATAGGAAGGACTTTACCCATTGATCCATTATCACATGTCACTCATACATTTATTTAATAAAACTAAGTATAAATAACAACTATTTCAAATAATTTCCATGGATATCATGATTAAGGTTTAAATGGGATTCATGAACAGTTTTGCAAATTAAATTCTTAAAAATGCTGTTGAATTATTTAACTTTGACTGTGATATATTTCATTAGCTTGATGACTTTTATGACATGATGGGAGAAGAAACCCCATGCCTTAAATGAAGATGTAACTCTAAATGACCATTTACTTCTTATAAATCATGTAGATTTAATAACTAAATAAAGACAGCTTTACATTTCCTCATAAAAACTTTAAAAAGAACTCCCAAGGTGAGAGTTTTCATTTCAACACAATCTGAAATAATTTTACTTTGTATCTTTATATAAACTACTAATTATAAAGCTTATTGTGTTCAAAAATATTTACTTATAAATAGATTTGGATGTTTTTAATAATTAATGAAAAAAGTTGGGAAAATCACGCAAATTATAGTGAATAATTGAAATATGACAAACATGTAAAATTTCTTGAAGGGTAATTTAAAAGGCCAAAGAAGATGTATCAGCAATTTCTAATGGAACCGAGTAAGGAACCGAGTAAGATGACTTTGTGCACAATGGACAAATATGGAAGGAGAGCCAGTATAATGCCATACATATCATAGTTATAACTTTTGAATGAAACCAAAGTTTTGAAATAAGTTTGCTTCTACACATCCATATATCAGTACCCAAAGAAATCGACTCTACTTCATGAACTGTCACATTCTATCATGTTTTGGGAAAGCAAATGATATATCTAGGAAAATAAAAGACTTTCCAAACGTGAAGACAACATTTTGTCCATATCAATTGCTTATGAACTAAGAAAAGACGATATTCATGTATTATTCTCTAAGTAGCAGGTCCGTGATGCTAAAAAGAATGCGAACAGCTTTGCAAAATCCAATAAAAGCACAAAACTCTGTGAGACATAGAGCTATGTAAGACTAATCCAGCGTAATACAAACTTTCTCTCTTAGAAATGTTTTCAATAATCTCAATCAGCATTAGCTCAAATTATTATCACACATGAAAAGTGAAAGACCATTTTCAATTTATTCATTCATTGCTTAACTGAGGGTTCTGTATAAGACAGAATCCAAATTGGAAATAATCATAGTTTAGAGTTACCATTGCTGTGGTGAAACACCATGACCAAAAACAACTTGGGCAGAAAGGGTTTATTTCTCTCACCCTCCCATATAACTGTTCATCTTCAAAATCAGTGAGAATAGCACTCAAGCAGGCAAGGAACCTAGAAACATGACTGAGGCAAAGGCCATGGAGGGATGCTGCTTACTGGCTTGCTCCCTCTGGCTAGGTTAGCCTACATTCTTACAAAGCCCAGGACCACTAGTACAGGTATGACATCATCCACTAAGAGGTGGAGTGGGCTCTACCACTAATCACTAATTAAGAAAATTCCCTACAGACTTGCCTACAATCATACCTTATGGCGATATTTTCTTAATGGAAGTTCCTTTATCTCAGATGATAAACATATCAAATTGATATAAAACTATCCAGCACAATTGACCCCTTTACAACTTGACACACAAACACACCACTGTAAGGCCACAACATTTCCTTTCTTGTTCATCCACAAGTTCACACATTACTATAAACATCACAATATAAAAGATTTTGCAAACTTAAAAGGTCCATAATCTTAAAAATTCACTTTAAAAATCCAGGCTTTTTAAAAATCTCAAAGCCACTTTTAACAACCAAAGTTTATTTTTAAAATCAAAAGTCTCTTAGTCGTGTGTTTCTAGTAAATAAAAAGTAAGTTTAATACTTTCTTATTTCAAGAAGGAATGACCAGGGCACAGTCATAATCAGATCAAAGTAAAATCAAACTGAACTTCTGATATCAGTGATTCACTTATGTCCTTCTGGGATCCTCCAAGGGTCTTGGTTCCATCTCAGACTCCGTCATCTGAAGCAAGCACAGCTTGTTTTCCAAGGTTAGGAAGGCTCTACTCCATTGTTGCTGTTGTTATTGGTGACCATCCCATGTTACTGTCATCTCCAAAATGCTGGGGTCTCTTGCTGAAACTGGGCTGCACTTTCACTGATAGCCTCTCCTGGGCTCTCTTCATGGTGCCAACCCTCAAATACTCTGCATTACCCATTAAATCCTGTATCTTCAGCTGTTACTGAGGCTGTACCTTCACCAATAGCCTCTCCTAGCCTCTCACAAGGCCAAAGCTCAACTGTTCTCCGTAATTCTTTCATGAGTTCAAGATTCTTACACAACCCAATCAGCTGCCAGAGGAAAGTACAGCCTTGACCACTTCTGTAACACAGCTTCTGCCTGTGGACTCTGAGGAAACACTTCTAAGGAGATTTCACCTCAGGGATGCTGATCTTTTCAAAATCACTGCCAAGTAACCAGCTTCAATGGCCTCAGTAAAGCAAAGGGTTCATTTTAGTTGTGCTGGTTTTTTTCTTTATTATGACTGGTTCTCAGCCTCAGCTGCCCAGAACCATAGAATCTAAATTTAAAATAAATGCGCAACTACTCTGATAGTCTTAAAACAGCTCTCAAACCTTCTTCTGGAGTAGCACAAGCCAAGCATCCACCATAATTACTTCTCTCTATACTCCTTGAAGACCCCACAGAACAGCCTGCCAATCTTTGAACACTCAATAGTTTTCTTGCCTAAAGTTTCAAATTCCTTCCACAATCCTCCCCAAAACAACATGGTCAGGCCTATCAGAGCAATGTCCCACTCTCGATAACATTTCTGTCTTAGTTCAGGGTTACCTAAAACACCATGGCCAAAGACACTTGAGGAGGAAAGGTTTTATTTCTTTCAAACTCCAAAATAACAGTTTATTATCAAAAACAGTGGGGACAGGAACTCAAGCAGGGCAGCAACCTGGAGGCAGGAGCTGATGCCAAGACCATGTAGGATGTTACTTACAGGCTTCCTTCCCTTTGCTTGTTCATCCGGCTGTCTTATAGAAGGCAGGACCCCCAGGCCAGGGGTGGCACCAACTATAATGAGATATGCCCTCCCTCATAAAACTGATAATTTAAACAGATGTTGTACAAGACTTCCCTATAGCCCTATTTTAAAGACATGTCTTTAATCTACCATTCCTTCTCTTGTTTGACATGAGCCTGTGTCAAGTTGACATAAAAATATTCATCACAAAAAAAAACAATGAATACAATGAAGTAACTTTAGGACACTCACATAACATAAGAAATACAGAATGAGAAACTGTAAGATTTTCAATTGAATGTATAATGTAGATGTTTAATTGCATACTATAGGCTAAGACAAGATTATCCTTAAAGCAATTTGAGATGTCCTCTTGAATTTCAAATATTCCATCTTAGTTTTCTATTTCTTTGATAAAACATAGACTAAAAGCAACTTAGATGAGAAAAGGGCTTAAATGCCTTACCTTTTATAATTCATCTACATAATAACCAAGGCAGGAACTCAAGTCATGAATCTAGAGGCAGGAAGTGAGGTGGGGTCCATGGAGAAAAGCTTGGTCTGCAAGGTTTACTTCTTTTCCTTCCTTACACAATCTTTGGTCATCCACCTGCCCAGGGGTGGCACTGTTCGCAGCGTGTTGAGACCTTCCGTATCAATCATAAATCAGGAAAATGTGATATAGGCATGACAATATGCCAATCCGGGGGAAGCATTTCCTCACCTGGCTTTCCCTCTACCAAATTTCTGTTAATTTGACAGAAACTAATCAATACAGTTAAAAGTCATCGGTGGCCTGGAGAAGGAATGTTCAAGGTATATTTTCAAATAGAACTGCCATGATTCTACGATTGGGAAAAGAAGAAAGGGAGAACTCTCATGTCTTCTGAAATAACAGATTTAATGAACTAGGGAATGATGTAGGAATTAGGTATTATCTTCACAGTTTAAGCATTTTATGATGGAGGATAAAGTTAGTAAGTTCAGCTTGGACAGTGAAGGTGTTAAAATATCCTGTGATTTGAAAACATTCATTTGTATATATTACACAGCTATCTTTTATCTATCTGTCACATTCCAGGCATATGTCTAATCAGTCATATACATACATCTACATCTGTGTATAGTTTAAGATGTAGGACCTAGGCATGTAGGGCAATGGGAGACTGCTTGTTTAACATGTGTAAAACTTTCAGTTCAAACTCAAGTTTCTGTGGAAAAGACAATTATGTCAAATATCTATTGCTGGAGGATCTTAAACGATGTCCATACACTTCAAATGTGTCCTTAGCATTCACTCTCTCAGTACAAGCCATGCACTTTACTCTAAAGCTCAAGGATGGACCAAACACACCCATGAACATCTCTACATCGGGGAGGTCAGATATTCTGAGAAGAATGAATAACCTCTCAAACACAAATCAATTGATGAAGACTGAGAGTTGGAGAATTAGCAACCTTTTGAAGGGACAGCTCTAAAGCACATTCTCAGCTGTCAGAGTTTCCCCCACAGGGTTTAGTCTCAGTTGCCTCCAGTGAAGAACATCATAACAACACACTAGATTCTATCTCTTCCTGGTTCCCATCTGTTCTCCAAGAGTGTCTGTGATTATTTCACAGAGAAGAACAGTTCAAAAACTGTTGCAGTCATTTTTTTTGTCTTGAGTCGGCTTTTACAGTGAATTCTATCTTAATCCTAGACATATTAAGTTATTGAAATTATTTCATATTTAGGAGATGCATTAATTATAAAATGATGAAATTAATAAATAACACTTATTTTTTGCACTTTAGGTCTTTTACTGAATCCCAGGTTTATTTATTTATCCCACGTTGATGTCCAACTTTTAATTGTTGAGGTTTCAGGAATTAGGAATGTTGGTTTCTTTCAACATCAATACACTCTGTCCCTTTCTGTCTCTGTCCCCCTGGTCTCTATTTCTGTCCTTTTTGTAGATCTCTGTCTGTCTGTATGTCTATCTGTCTGTTTCTCTCTGTCCCCTTCACTCATCCTCTCATACTTGGTCTCAGGTAGCCCAAGTTAACATCAAAGATACTATGTAGTCAAAGATAGCTTTGACATTCTAATCTTCCTGTCTCTATCTCCCTTGGTCCTATGATTATAGGAATTCAGTGCCAGGCTTTTTCTCAGTTCTTTTCTAAACTTATGCTATGATTTGTCTGTGCCTATGAAATGTAACTACTGGGTTTTACTAAAACCAGTAAATTTAGAAAAGGTTGTTTTGCCAATGTGCTGGCTAGATATGTGGTAACTTGACGCAAACTAGAGTCATTTGGAAAGAAGGAGTCTTTTATGTATGCCCTCATAATTATGTCTGGTAGGCAAGTCTATAGTACATTTTAATGAATAATTGATGTGGTGAGGCCCTGCCCATTGTGGGTGGTACCATCCATGGGGTAATGACCCTGGGTGCTGTAAGAAAACCTGGCTGAGCAAGTCATGAGGAGCAATTCGGTAAACATCACACCTCCCTGGCCTCTGCATCAGCTCCTGCCTTCAGGAGTCGACTGTAACTTCCCTCAGCAATGGAGCGTGGCTAGAGCCTTATAAACTGAAAAACGTTTCTCCCCAAGTTCTTCATGTTCATGAGGTTTATCATAGCAACAGAAACATAACAAAGACAAAAATTGGTACTAGAGTGCAGGGTATTGCCATGACTGGCTTGACTGTATATTTGCGGAAGAAATGTAGTAGCATTTGGAACTCTGGGCCATAAAAGTCATTGACTGTTCAGAGCTTAGTGAGCTACTGTGAGATCTTTGAAGGTAATCCTTATAGCAATACAGATGATAGAGGCCTAGATTGTGAAGTCTCTGCGTGAAGCAAAGAATTCTGGGGAAATTTATGTAGTTTTTTGAATTACTAATATTTGGTTCTTATCAGTAGATGATTAACAAGAGACCGGAACCGCAGAGATGGAACTGTCTATTTACTGGTACCATTGATGCTAGTAAGCTGGAGAAGAGAAATTAAAGGCAATTAAGAAAACCTGTAGAAGGATGAAAGTAGATCCATACCTATCACCATGCACAAAACTCAGGTCCAAATGGATTAAAGACATCAACATTAATCCGTCCACCTTGAACCTGATAGAAAAGAAAGTGGGAAGTAGTCTACAAGATATAGGCACGGGAAGCCTCTTCCTAAGCAGGACCCCAGCTGCACAGACAATAAGAGAAACAATGAATAAATGGGATCTACTGAAACTGAGAAGCTTCTGTAAAGCAAAGGACACTGTCAGTAAGACAAAAAGGCTGCCTTCTGACTGGGAGAAGATCTTCACCAACCCCTCATCAGACAAAGGTCTGATCTCCAAAATATACAAAGAACTCAAGAAACTAGGCACTAAAACTCTAATTAACCCAATTAAAAAATGGGGTACTGAACTGAACAGAGAATTCACAACAGATGAACTTCGAATGGCCAGAAGACACTTAAGGTCATGCTCAACCTCCTTAGCGATCAGGGAAATGCAAATTAAAACCACTTTGAGATACCATCTTACACCTGTCAGAATAGCTAAAGTCAAAAACACCAATGATAGCCTATGCTGGAGAGGATGTGGGGTGAGGGGAACACTCATCCATTGTTGGTGGGAATGCAAACTTGTGCAGCCACTGTGGAAATCAGTGTGGCGGTTTCTCAGGAAACTGGGAGTCAATCTCCCTCAGGACCCAGCAATTCCACTCTTGGGAATATACCCTAGAGATTCCCTAACATACTACAAAAGCATTTGTTCAACTATGTTCATAGCAGCACTATTTGTAATAGCCAGAACCTGGAAACAGCCTAGGTGCCCCTCAATAGAAGAATGGTTAAAAAAGGTGTGGAACATATACACATTAGAGTTTTACTCAGCGGTAAAAAACGATGACATCTTGAATTTTGCATGCAAATGGATGGACATAGAAAACGCTTTACTGAGTGAGGTAAGCCAGACCCAAAAAGAGGAACACGGTATGTATTCACTCATAAGTGGATTCTAACCATAATTTAAAGGTCTTTGAGCCTATTATTCGTGATCCTAGAGAAGCTAAATAAGAAGATGAACCTGATGAAGATTATTTAGCTATCCGCCAGGAGGTAGGAAATAGTCAAGAGTCCCAGGTAACCTTGGGTGCATGGGGGAGTGGGAGGGAGGGTTGTTGGAAGGGGAGAGGGTTAGAGAGAAGGGAGTAGGGGAGGAATGGAGAAAGCTTGGTTGACCGGGATGGGGGGAAGGGAGGAAGGATGAATATGGGATCAGGGAAGAATATATTTCAACTAAGGGAATCATTTTAGGGTTTATAGGAAACTTGATTATATATGGGATCCCAGGTCCAAGGAGAGATCCCCCAGATTGTTCTCTGGACAGAGGAGAGGGTGCCTGAATCGGCCGTGGCCCATAACCATACTGATGTATATTTTGCTTATCACCATAGATCCTTCATCTGGGAAGGATGGCGATACAGTCGGAGACCCACATTGGAGCACCGGACTGAGCCCCCCGAGGTCCAAATGAGGAACAGAAGGAGGAAGAACATGAAAAACTAAATCAGTACTGCGAGGGATGCTATCACCTACTGATACAAGGGAACGGATCTAATGAGAGTTTACCAAGGCCAGTTGGACTGGGACTGAACGAGGAAGTGATCTAACCAGATTCTCGGAATTTGACCGGATTCTCTGAATGTGGCTGACCTGAAGTCTTTCTGAAAAGCCATTGACTATGATACTGGGACCTGTTTCCTCTGCATATACTGGATTTTGGGGATCCAGTCTATTTGGACACTCACCTTCCTGGACCTGGAGGGAGGGGGGAGGAACTTGAACTTCCCACAGGGCAGGAAACCCTGACTGCCCTAAGGGACGAAGAGGGAGGAGGAGAGGGAGTGGGGGGAGTGGGAGGGTGTTGGGAAGAGGGGCGGAAATGGAAACTTTTATAATTTAATAAAATTTACTTTAAAAAAAAAAGAAACACAATTAACGTACATAATGAAGAGGTTACTTCCATGTATTTAGGAAGATATATGTATAACAGCAATTAATGAAAAAGAGAGGTCATGAATTTGTGAAAAAGTAAGAAGGATTAGAGGGAGGAAAAGAAAGGTAAATGATGTAATTATAGAATAATCTCATAAAGAAAAGAAAAATTAAAAAAAGAAAAGATCCGTGGTGATTAAGAAGAGACACGCAGCACTGAGTCCAGTAAATCTGAGACTATTTCCTCAGAGTCAGCACACAGAATCTGTGACCCAGAGCAGGCCAAGGGTAGGTCTCATGCTGGAAGCAGCAGCTGGCAGTGTGTATGAGCCACCCAAGTGATACTGGCTACGAAGGAATTAAGTAGTAACAGGGAGCAGCTGAGAGGCAGGGTTGGAGTCCCTAAAAAGAGGATTTGCTGAAAGAGTACCCTCAGTTGTAGTAGGACTGCAGGGGTCAAGGAGAGTTTAAGTGTGGTATCATGTGGCAGAGCCAGAGACCCTTGAGTGAGCAGGAGAGGCTATTGGTGATGGTATAGCCCAGTTTACTGCATGGGACTCCAGGATTTTGGAGACACTCATACCATATGATGACAGCTACGGACAGCAGCAGTCACAGAGTGGATTCCTGGGTGCTCTCAACAGCAGAGCTGTCCTCTGGGGTTTGGAGAATAGTGGGTGGGTCCCAGACATTAAGCATAGAACATTTTCTATTAGTGAACTTCGATCTTGCTTTGATTTCATTGTAAGTGCCCTGGTTAGGCCCTCTTAGAATAAGGAAGTATTTAACTCAGATATGGGTGGCCTGCCTGCATTACCACCTGAGACCAGGGTGTCATCCAGGCCCAGGCTGCTGATGAGGGCCATGGCTGGGTACATGACCCTGTAGCAGCCAGGGTCCAGACTGACTTATGTGACTCTAGTTACTACCTAGCACCCTAAGGAAGCCCGGAGTCAAACCAGCAACCCAAGTCCAGGTTGAAGTCTGAGGACCAGGATGCATCAAAACCTCAGTGGGTTGCTACTCAGCGATACGGCAAAGTCCGGGCCCAAGCTGCAGTTGAGGGTAATGTCAGGGTTTGTGGCCCTACTGCAGTATGGGTCTGTGCTGATGTCTGACGCTCCTGTTACCACTGAAGGCTGCGCAGACACCGAAGATCAAAAACCAAGTTAGTGTCTCAGTGTCATGCAGCTGCTGGGGCAGTGGTGACACCTAAACCCAGCAGTAACTTAGGACCATGGTCTCCAATGTGCTGCTGGGGGTCTGACCTGAGGTCCAGGTCCTGTATTGCCACTAATGGTCACCTAGAGGACTAAGGTTGGAGTTGCAACTTGAAGCCAAGTGTTGGTAGTATCAGGCGACTACACAGCTAACGAAACAATTCCCACCATAGTGGCCAACCCTCCACATATCCAGGATGTCGTCTGAGCCTAAGCTGCTGCCAAGGACCATGTTAGGGTCCATGGTCCAGCCTCAGCTAGGGTCTATGTTGGTGTCTGTGGCCAGTGTCATCTCAGGAGGCCTTAGGAACCATGTGAGATGAAATCCAAGGGTTATACTGAGACAGGTCCTCCATTTATTGACCTGGGAAAACGGATCTTCCCTCTTCCTGGCCACTACAGCAAGAGAGTTGGCCCCTGCACTCAGGAGAGATGCACCCTGAGTCCTTACCAAAAGGCGAGGATGAAACTACCGAAACTACCCTGAGGGTATGCATGTAGGAGAGCTGACATCACCATAGCAGCTGAGGCAGGTAGCCCCAGTAGTTCGAACTTACTTGTTTGGCTAAAACCCAGGCCCACAGCTGGGCCTTGGGTTGACCCACCCTAGCATCTACCCCATCTAGGTTCTGCTGGAGCACTGGAAGGGATTAGCCCTGTGGAATGATTACCTGCAACCTGCAATATATCCAAGACTCAGGATACCCCAGCAGACCTCTGGTGAGGATCCAGTGAGGATAGTGACGGACTCATCGCAATAGACAGTTGCCAGTCAAGCTGATGCGACAAAAAGGTGTACTATATGACACAGTGAAGCCCCCAGTGCCCCTAGAACAGATGAAGACATGATGGAGATGCAGAAGAGAAGGAGAAGCAGAGATTTTGCTGTTCCTCCTGCGGTTTTTGTTCTGTTTTGGTTTATTAGGGAGTTTTTTTTTGTTGTTGTTGCTATTGTTGCTCTTTCGTTTGTTTGCTTGCTTAATTTGTTTTGTTTCTTTTCATACGGGACACAGCATGGATGATGGGGAGATATGAGGGGACCTGGAGGTCAACAGAATTGGGGTGTATGATGTGAAACCCCAAAGATTCAATAAAGAAGTTAAAAAAGAAAGTGTTTACCTGATTTTTGTAGATGTTGTTTTCATAGAAACCCAAAGTTATGAGGCGTCAAATACAGAGAGACTTTACATATTTTAAAGAGACTAAAGAGACTGGCCTTTTAAAGTGTTTGAATTTTTAAAGTCTGTGGGACTTTAAATTTAGGAACAATGGGAGAAGAAATATTCTAGTTAAATAGTCATGTGTTTCTATGATAGCTCATTTTATGCTGACTTGACACAGCTAGAGTATTTGGGAAGATGACTCTTAGTTGATCCCTGGATTACTGGTCCTGGATGCAACACGAAAGTAGAATGAGCAAGCCAAGCAAAGCAAGCCATAAGTCACACTACTGCATGTCCTCTACATCAGCCCCTGCTTCCAGGTTCCTGCTGTGTTTGTGTTCCTGCCCTGACCCCCTCAGCAGTGGAGAGTGCCCAGAGAGCTGTAAGCTGAACTAAACCCTTTTGTCCCCAAGCTGTTTTTGATCACCATATTTTATCACAGCAATAGACACCCTAACATGAGCAGCATCTATAAGACTCCCTCAGTTTCATAATGTGTGATGATGCATTAAATTAGATAATCTATACAAAGCACTAGGGAAGTACTGGCTCTGATCCTAGGGAAGGATTCATTAATGATATCTTAATTATTACATGCATGTTTACTATTTTAGGTGTTTTTCTCTTATATACCAAATCCTCTATAGAAGGAAGAAGGGAAGTCAGAGAGACAGGAATAGAACAAAGGCATGTGGGAGACACTCAGAATAGACAGAAAAAAAGAATAAATTACAGTACGTTCCCTTAAGGGTTCACACACCAGTGGACAGACACAAAAGATGACTGGACTCAAATGAGACAAGTGATGTAATAAATAGTAAACAAGCAAGGAGAGCCAGAAGGAAGTATGACTAAGTCTGTCTGAATGGATTAGGGAAGCCTTCATGGATGGGTGTGTATGTTGAAAACAGATCATACAATATCTTGAAAAAGAGTCTAAGGAATTTTGACTTTACCCTCTAGTCAATGTGAAGTATTTCAAATAGTGTTAATCATGTGGAAGACGGGACCATGTTGACACATTCCTCAGGCGACAGGGTAGAAGACATGAGAGACTAGACACAGAGGAATTATTGATTCCAATAGTTTCGGTCAAAAACAATAAGTTGTGAACCTTATTTTTTATTCTAAGGAGAAGCAATCTCTCTGTAAAAGTATTTAGTCTGATGGGAATATATTCAGCTCTCTCAGTCATTCTTAGTACTTAAGTTGCTTGACAGAAGATTGAATTTGAGAAGTTGCAATGTGAATGACCTCTCCTCAGCATTGTTAGAAATCCAGCAACATGTCTTGTTGTCCTAAGAATACTGATCTATATGTTTGTGGTTGGGTGTCTAGTTGGGATGAGAATGGAAGTCTGTTAATTAAGCAGACAACAAGTAGCCATGAAACAGTGTTTGAGAGTTAGGTAAAAGAGAATCAGCCTAAGAGTCATTGGTAGAGCACATGTCTAATACATACAAGCCGCTGAGCTTATTCCCCAGATCCGCAGAGAAATGTAAATTAAAAAGCTATTAAAACTAAATTAAGTAAAACAAATTTAGTTTATGCCTACAAATATCTGGCATGTTTATAAACACAAGAAAATTGGAACAATTGAAAACATTTGTTGGCATAAATTTGCAGACTTGTGAGTAAAATGTCTCTAATGACTTGATTTCATTTTAATGTACTGTTTTCAAAATGAAATTAAGAGTCAGGAATGGTTTAGGGATTGGGACATCTCTTTGTTGAACAACACTTATATAAATGGATAAAACATTTCCTTTAAAATTCTCAAATGTGCCAGGGAGAGAAAAAGAGTTTAAATTCTTTACAATTTTAGTTGAGAAAAACAGTCTTGAAGACATTTAAAAAGCAAACAAAGCTCCAAATTAGTCTGCAGATATTCTGCTAAGCCTTTCACAGCAATGAAAATAAATGTCAATGCTAAATTTTTCACTCTCTTATGTTTTCCTAAACCAAAATGCACAAATATTTTTTGATAACTTTATATTGGTCTTTTCAAAGTAAGAGATTTTAAAAAGAATAATTGAAGTAACAGCATTGCTTACTTAAAATGTGTTTAGAAAACATTCCATTCATCTTTATACTAACTTGACTTTCTTAGTTTATTGCTTTCCCGGGAATAGCCATTAGTTCTTTTATCACAAGGCTTAGTTACAAATGCATGAAATAACTAGACACTGGGTGAGAGGGCTTGCTGAGCAAATCTAAATATCCTAGTTCAGATTCTCAGCACCCATGGAAAATGTTGAGAATGGCAGCAGGCTACCCTTCCCAAAAGAACATGGCAGAGGGTTATTGAGAACATAGGGCACTTTTCTTTGGTCTATGCGTGATTATCCAAAGGTGTAAGCAACCACAATTCCACATCAGCCCACACACCCCACGTGCACACACCATGCACCCACTCTCAAATACATACACACACAATTGTGTTTACCTTTTGGTACTCATTCCAGGTTTTGATATTTTTTGAAACAGGGTCTCAAGCTGTAGCTCACATTGCTCTGGAAGCGACTGTTTAGTATAGGGTGATCAAGAATCCAAAGATTCTTAGTGTAGACATTTTACCATCACTTAAGCATTCTTCTTCTTTTTGTGGCTGTATACTTGTATTTGATTTTTGAAACAAAGTCAAAACTCCCCCACTCCTACAAATTTAAACTCTGTGATAGCAGCTTTTGAGAACAGTGTTTAAGTTTATCCAGAGTTTGGCCTTAAGTTTTCTACTGTGTACAGCTGTGATCATCAAGAGTGATATTGTACAAATCCTTATGTACCAGTTTTTTAAAAAACACATTGAAATAATAAATATCATTTTGTGGTACAGGAGAATTGTCTGCATTCTGTCAATCATGTTTTAAATAAACGTTGATTGGCCAGGCAGGAAATATAGGCGGGAAAACCAGACAAGAAGTAGAAATGAGAACAGGAAAAATTCTGGGAAGGAGGAAGCTGATTCTTCCCAGTCCTGCGCAGACCAGTGAGGAAGCAGGATGTGACCTGCCGGCTGAAAAAAGCACTGAGCCATGTGGCTAAAATCGATCAGAATAATGGGTTAATATACGTCATAAGAGCTAATAAGAAGCCTGAGCTAATGGGCCAATCAGCTTAAAACTTATGGAGACCCCTATGTGATTTTCTTTGGGGATAAATAGCTGTGGGAACTGGGCAGGACAGAAACCCCAACAAGTATGGCCCCTCATGTTACAATTTTGTCTTTTATTACCAGTCTAAAACTTGCTTGCTGGAACAGGATATCTGCTCATTGCAAAAAGTTAAACCCTCTAACATTTTGAACCCTACCCATCATTACCTCAGATGTAAATAAAAACATAGATGACCTTCAAACTGGTAGTTAAGCACTCTGTCACACAAGGATGTCCCGCGCTACCGTCTCGCCTGCAAGAACCACGCTAAGTTCTTATCTGGGCGGAGACCCAGATAAGATGGAACCCATCCCTTATATAGGAAACAGACCCTGCTTCGGACGTGTCACTCTTGGATTGGTCAATTGTCCATAATCCCAGATGAATGCCTCGGGAGTAGTGGAAAAATACCAACACGTGTGAGCTTTCTAGCTCACCTGGCGGTGCAGCGCCATCTATGGTGGAGAGTGTGGTTGCGGCCTTCTACACAAGGAGATGTTTACTACTTACAGCTCATTGGTCATAACTAGTCATAGAACACCAATGTATGTGATGTACACAGTTTTCAGAATATAATCAGAAAATTACGTCAGATGACAGCAATAATCACTACCAGTTTTGCCTTTTGCCTCCTTTCAAAGTAATAATAGAAAATGAAATCTTGTTAGAATATTCGTCACTTAAAAATATCAACTTCTTCAAAGACAAGATTCATTTGCTATTTAAGCCCCCCCTCCAAAAATGCGAAATAATACAGAAAACTTAGATCACCAGTCTTGTTAACTAAATGACCTAGTTTAACCCCTCATTTAATTGGGGAATAAAAGCTAAAATTTTTATGAAGCTGAATGTAAATTATCTTATAATTTAGTTGAAAATTTTGAATGGAGGGAATACTTGATACAAGGGTGAAAGATTGCCCCTCATCTGTAGAGTCTACAATTCTTTAAAAGCAAATTGAAAGAAGTAGAGGTTGAGAATTCATTCTGCATTACTTCTGAGTCCCCTTCACTTCTGAAAATCACTGGCCCTTATATGAATCACTTCCATTAAATTATATCAATTCTGTCATTGTTTTATGAATAATAGGCAAAGACATTATTTGTGAAAAAATATAAACTGGGAAAAGAAATCATATAATGTGATAGGTGGGTTTCTATTATTGTGACAAAACACCCTAGCAAAACCCAAGTTAGGGAGAAAAGATTTTATTTCAGTTTACAGTGTACAGATCTTTATGAAAAGTAGTCAAGGCAGGAACTTGAACTGGGATCTGGAGGCAGAAACTCAAACAGGGTCAATGGAGGAACAGCATTCACTGGTGTGTTTCTCCTGGTTTCTCATCTGGCTTTTTTATATTACCTGGGACCACCTGCCCAGAGATAGGGCTGCCTAATCCTGTAGCATCCCAAATAATCATTAACCAAAAAAATGTTCTTCTGATTTCCCTACAGGTAATAAAATGAAGGAATTTTCTCAATTATATACTTTTTTCCCATATGTGTTTATGTTTGTGTCAACTTGATAATATAAGTAGTCATTTCTATTATTCTCGAACACGTTTGAAAATAAAACTTCAGTATTATGTATAGGAAACATTGATCACAATAGAAAGATGATGTATATGAATGAAAGTCCTGTGTTTTACTTTGACTGTAGGAAATATGTAAGATAGTTGACTCAGAGACAGAAGTTATTTTGGTAGTTTCAGGGACTTAATTCCTGGTTGGATGACTCTCTTGAGGTTAGCCTGGAAGAGCTCAGTATAATATGTTGGCTCTTTGGTTTTTGAGCCTAGAATAGTATGTCATGTTGTGATTGTGGGATGGAAAAGTTACCTAGCTAATGGTAGTTCAGTTGTAGAAAAGACTAAAGAAGGGGCCAGAGATTCACTTTTCCCCTCAAGGGCATGTCCTGAGTGACTTTCCTCTTTCTACTAAGCTACATTTCTTAAATGTTTATCTACCACTCAACAGCACCACAAAGCTGGCTACCTGGGTCTTTGGTGATGCTCACTCAAACTACTGCTGGCTCTGAGAGCCACTAACATTACACTACAACTAGCAAAACAATAGGAAAAATATCTGCAACAACAATACCCATTTACTGCAGTTGTGCATTTTAATACACATATATTTCCCATTTATATCTGATATCTATTAAGTAAAATTATTATTGTTACTTTGTGAGCCTATTGCAATAACAGTATGATATCAGTTAATTTGATCCAAATATACTTTGGGTGCCTGTATACACAGTGCATGTATTTAGGTATATCTTCATATGCATCTGTAAGGTGTACCCTTCGGTGCTCTCGCAGAGGCCAAAGGAGACTATCTTATGTCCCATTCAGCTACTCTAAGCTTTATTTTCTGAAAAAGAGTTAGAGGCCCAATGCCTTTTCACATGGAGGCCAAGTGTCTGAACCTAAGTCATCCTATTTGTGTAGCAAGACGTTATTCATTGTGCCATCTCCTCATCCCCACACCAGAATTTTAAATATGAAATAATGGTATTCAAGACTTGGAATACCTCTGAGAAAAAAACAATGACCCTACTGAAATAAATACACATCTCCTTTCTTACTTTATAGGCCAAGACTTCTGGTAATGATGCAGTTAGAAGAATTACAGTCAGAACCAAGTAATTTACATGAAAGGAAGAGGAGAATATTACGGAGAAATGAGGTACAAGAGTCATTTTGTACAACGAATGCATAATAACCACAAATCAAAAAGAAAAGGGATATGGATCTCGTTACAAGTATTTGGGGAACTGAAAAGCAGTTAGGGCCGGCAGTATAAAGCACTCTGAAGCTCAGAGCTGGGCTGACAGTTTTTCTGAGGTGTTCTAGTTTCTGCTCTGTTGGTGTGATGAACACCAACATAAAAAGGGAATAAAAGAGTTTATTTTTTTCATTTAATTTTTATTGAGCTATACATTTTTCTCTGCTCTCTTCCCCTTCAACCCTCTCCCATTGTCCCCATGCATGCAATTTACTCAAGAGATCTTGGCTTTTTCTACTTCCCATGTAGGCTAGATCCATGTATGTCTCTCTTAGGGTCCTTGATGTTGCCTAGGTTCCGTGGGATTGTGAATTGTAGGCTGGTTTTCTTTGCTTTATGTCTAAAAGTCACTTATGAATGAGAGCATATGATATTTTTCTTGGTCTGGGCTACCTCACTCAATATGCTTCCTAGATCCATCCATTTGCCTGCGAATTTCAAGATGCCATTATATGTTTTCTGCTGTGTAGTACTCCATGGCGTAAATATACCACATTTTCCTTATCCATTCTTCAGTCAAGGGACATTTATTGTTGTTTCCAGGTTCTGGCTATTAAAAACAATGCTGCTATGAACACAGTTGAGCATAATGTCCTTGTGGTACAATCGAGCAGCTTTTGGGTATATACCCAAAAGTGGCATTCCTGGGTCTTGAAGAAGGATATGTCCTAATTTTCTGAGAACTCGCATACTGATGTCCAAAGGGACTGTACCAGTGTGCACTCTCACCAGCATTGGAGGAGTATCCCCTTTACCCCACATTATCTCAAGCATAGGTTATTATCAGCGTTTTATTTTTAACTTACAGGTTTTTAGCTCATCATTAAGGGAAGTCAAAGCATGAGCTCAAGACTGAAGCTTGAAGAAGACATCTACAGAGGAACACTACTTACTGGCTTAGTACCTTGGGTTCACTCAGCCATCTTTTAATACAGACCAGACATACTTCAAAGGGATAGCCTTGACCTCAGTGGGCCGGTTCCTCCTACAGCTAATAGCAATTAAGAAAACGCCTCACAGCTGTCGCCACAGAGCAATTTGTCTAAGACAACTCTTCTGATGAGGAGCCCTCTAACCAGATGTCTCCAGAGATTTTTTTTTTTCAAATTCACATCAGAAGTTAGCTCTGACAGGAGGTCATAAAAACAGGCAATTCTTCTGCTCGACGTTAGTTGAGGCATGTTTATGAAGCAATGGCCTTTAGTTGGTGAATGCATGTTTATGAAGCAATGGCCTTTAGTTGGTGAATGAAACACCAGAAAAGATCAGCATGAAGAGTACCTATGACATATACAAGGACTGAAAAAGCTCCCTGAGAATTGGAAAAAAGGATGGATGGGCTTAGAAGAGTTTCGTCTCTATAAGTCAGTGACTTAGCTTTAGTTCAAAAGCAGCTCTGGTGCAGCCTAACAAGGCTTAACAGCAAAACTTGGTATCATTAAAGTGAGTCCACGTTTCATAGAAACACCACAAAATACAATTCAGTAGCATTTAAGTAACATAATATTCCATACTTTAAAAAGTCAAACCAAATTCCAAATAGGATATCTTCCTCAAAATTTATCTCATTGTAAGGCTAATTATAAAATCTCCAAACCACTTATTTATAGAAGCCATATTTTTAAAAAGAAAATTTCAGTATTCAAAAATACCATATTTAATCACTTCAAAATTAAGTGTGATGCTGTTTTTGTTTCTTACTCTGTGGCTCTTTGGGAGGCCTACCACCCAGCTCCTAAAGAATCACATTAAGACTTGTTCTTTATTATGAATGCCCAGCCTTAGCTTGGCTTATTTCTAGCCAGCTTTTCTTAAATTAACCTGTCTACCTGCCTCTGGGATTTTACTTTTCTCTATTCTGTATACCTTTCTTTACTTCTTACTCTGTGGCTTGATGTGGAACTGGTGACTGGCCGCTAATGTCCTCCTCTCTTTCACTCCTTCCTCCTTCTCAAGCCTACATTTTCCCTCTAATTTATTCTCTCTACTTGGCAGCCTGCTTATCCCTCTCCTATCCAGCTATTGACCATTCAGCTCTTTATTAGACCAATCAGGTGTTATTGGCAGGCAAAGAAACACAGTTTCACAGAGTTAAGCAAATGCAACATAAAAGAAGGCAACACAATTTGCATCATTAAATAAATATTCAACAGCATGTAACACATGTAACAAATCTTGAAATAATATGCTACAACAGTGAGTTCATTTCTTTTAACTTCCATCTGAGATAGTAGGAAAGGAAGAAAGGTTGGTCTTTATTTGTATGGTTTGATGCAAAAACAGTTTTTGTAATTGTTGGTAAATCACATCAGAATTTCACCAATGCAGTGTTAATTATCACACATTTCTTGGTGAAATCTGGAACTGGAGAGACAGCCATACTATAAAAAGTGTTTAATTATATTAACATAGTTGAAATTAAAAGAGTTTATGCGTGTTTTGCATATATACATATCTTTGTATATAAATAACTTGTGGGAAATTTATAATAGACTTTTAAAATACTTTAATTTTTTCATTTAATTAATTTATATTTAACAAATTCTGACAGCTGTTTCCTACCCTGTTACTCCTCCCATTCCCTCCCCCTTGTCTCCTCTGTCCTCCATCTCAATCCACTCCTCCTCTGTTTCTGTTCAGAAAGTGGCAGGCCTCCCATGGGTATCAAAAAGCATACTATATCAAGTTGCAGAAAGTCTAAGTGCCTCCTTCTGTATTAAGGCTGGGCAGGGTGACACAGTATGAGAAATAGGTTCCCAAGAGCCAGTTGTTAGGAGTCTAACAAGAAAACCAAGTCACACAGATGAGACATATTTGTGGAGGGCTTATGCTGCTCCCATGCAGGCTCCGTGGTTCTTGGTTCAGACTCTGTGAGTCTTTATGAGCTAGGTGAGTGATTTCTACGGATTTTCTTATGATGTCCTTGACATTTCTGGCTCCTATCATCTTCCTCTCTCCTGAGAGAGATTCTCCTATCTCTGCCTACTGTTTGGTTGTGGGTCTCTGCATCTGTTTCCATCAGTTAATGGATGAAGGCTCTGATGACAGTTGGGGTAGTCATCAGTCTGCTCACAGTACCCACAATTACTAGTAGTCTTAGCTGGAGTCATCTTTGCAGATTTTTGAGAGTTTTCCTTGCATTGGGTTTCTACTTGACCCCGAAATGCTCCCCTTTCCAGTCATCTCTTTCAGTATTCTTGCCCTCCAGCCACACCCCGACAAGACCCCTCAATGTCCCATCCCCACCCACTCCCAGTCCATCCAGAAGATAGCTTCTATTTCTCCTTCCCAGGGAGAACTCCATGTGTTCCCCAGCTGGGCTTTCACTATTACCTAGCCTCTCTCAATCTGTGGTTATCCTTTATGATAATCATATCATGGTTATCCTTTACATTACAGCTATGTCTACTTATGAGTGGTTACATACTATGTTCATCTTTTTGAGTCCGGGTTAACTCCTCAGTATGATTTTTTTCCTCTGGTTCCATCCATTTCCCTTCGAATTTCCTGATGTCATTGTTTTTAATAGATGAGTAATATTCCACTGTGTAAATGTACTAAATTTTCTTTATCCATTCTTCAGTTGAGGGGTATCTAGATTGTTTCTAAGTTCTGACTTTATGAATAAAGCTGCCACGTAGTTTAGCCAGTGTTCTTTTCCCGTTCTGTAGGCTGCTGTTTTGTCTTATTGATAGCGTTCTTTGCCTTTCATAAGCCTTTTGGTCTCCAGATATCCCATTTATTAATTGTCAATCTCAGTATCACGTCACCATAACAACATTCTTCACATAATATTGAAATATTATTGGCTAGCACTTTTCCTAATAAACAGACATGGAGTCAGAGTTTGAACTTTAGGGCCCATATTGTTCATTATGATTTGTGTAATATTAGAATCATTTATGGAATTAGCTTTGTTAGCGATAAAGAGGTACATAGGAGAAAACTAATTCAAAATGGTACAATTTGTTTGGACTCATTACATCCTAGTATTTTTCTACTGTTGTTGTGTTGAAACACCTTGACAACAGCAAGCTAATAGGGAAAGCAAAACGGTAGATTCTAACCCAGAATTGCCAGCTGGGCAAACTTTTTCAGCAGCTTGGGGTGGAGCAGCCTTTTCTATATTCACACCCTCATGGTCACCTGATCCTCCAGGATCAGGTCTATTGTGTTATTCTGCAGAGATGCAGGGGTCACTCTCCCTAGTTTTGCAGCTGGTGAGAGGCAGAGCCAGCTCTCCCACCTGTCACAGACAACAAAGGGGTCTCTCTCCCCTTCCCCAAGCTCCCCTATGGAAGATGCAGGGCATGGCCACCTCCTACCTGTGCCCCTGTCAAAAGGGTCACACAATGCATCTTTGTGAGGAATATAGCAGGAGGTTAAAATATCTAGTTACATTCATAGCCAAGGACAGAGAAAAATGAACAATGAACATGCCTTAATTCAGCACCTGTTTCTCACTATTGTAACATCAGGTTCCCTTGCCCATGGAATGGTGCCACCCATAGTAGACAAGGCCTCCTTTTACCTAGGTAATCCACATAGGTAGATCTATAGGTCAACCTGAACATTCCTTCAATGAGATCTCTTTTCCAGATAATTGTAGATTATGTCAAATTGATAATTAAAACTAAGCACCAGAAAATAAATCACATAGTTACAACAAAATAGTCATATAAATTTATTTATAGATATCATTTTCATCAAATTGTACTCCAAATGATTAGTTACAGAATGAGATTACTGTCTCCTAGTTACGAAAGGAAAGTTTTGCGAATCTCCATTTTTTTTTTCCTCAGAGGCAATTCAGCTAGCTGCATTTGACAGAATTCAAGCTTACTAAACAAGATTGAGCAGAATAGCGAAGAGTGTTTGATTGGCGTGCAAGTTGGATTTGCAACACTAGCAAAAGGCCTGAGATAAACAACTTAGGTTTAAATTTATCTTGGTTCATAAATTTAGAGATTTCCGTTCACAGGCTATTGGTCTTATTGTTTTGGGACATAGTAGTAAAATCCATCATGGTAGATGTGTGTGTTAAAGGAAGTTGTTCAGTATAGGGCATTTAGGAAGCAAGGGGAGAAGAGAGTTGTGAACCCAATAGTTCCTTCCGGGACATGTCCCTGATGATTGGGTTCTCCTTCAAGTTTCTACTATCTCCCAGTATTGTCACAGGCTATTCACCAAGTTCTTATTTTGTGGACATTTGGAGAACTTGGAAGATATTTCCGTTTAACAGTTATAAACTATTTGTTTAACTCTTACTGTAAACAGATCACAAAAGTTCAGGAAGCTAAGGGAAAAAAATCCTTATTTTCTTTAACCTTTTGTCATTGTTCCTTCACAACCTGTTTTGGTTCAGCTACAGGTCTCTGTGCCCTGTGCTCAGTAGCAGCAGAGTAAAATGTCAACTTGACATCTGGCTAGTGACAAGTATATTACGGAGCTGATCTGTATAAGTCATTCCCAAGCACCAATTTACATAGTAATTGTTTTAATGTCAGCATATTCAATTTCCAATGACTGGTTTTAGTCACTCCATTTTCTGTTCCAATCTTTCCTTGTCAACTGGATTTGATAAAGTAGTGATAACTGGCAATTTATTTTGCCTACGACAGGTCGGGAAAAACTAGTGTTGACTGTCATGTGTGTGTATTTGAATACAAGGGGTCATCATTACTTGTTTATGCATTTACCACATATTGAGTGGATCTTATGAATATTTTACATAAAAACGTGTTATTTAAAAAATAAAACAGTAATTGTAATATTTTTATGCTCATACTTAGGAACAGCAGAGTGTGTACATGGTCATCAGCTATTTGTATATTCAGTCAATAGGAAAGTGACTAGGGCTAGGTAAGGAATAAGAAAATGATGCTGATATTTTATAAACTTATTATTTCATAAAAAATAAATTGCTCATAATAAAAATATTCTATAACTATTTTTTCAAAAATATGAGCATTCTAGGTACTTTAAATAATGTTCTCCCTTCATTCATAAGGCTGAGAGTTGCTCCCTCTCCAAAACACATCAGAAGGGTGGGAATCAATACATATAATCCAATTGTAAGGCTATTTGGGTATTTGAACTAGGAGAAGCAAGCTCAGGAGAAGTGGACACATTTAGATGTATTTGGGCAGTATATTTTAGAGAGAGGATTACTGATTAGATCAACAAGGAGAGGAAGGATATAAAATAGACAGTCAGTACTGAGCAATGATGGATCTTAGCATGTGGCATCAGATGTGTGTGATTGTTAAGAAAAAGAGGATGAAAAGGTTAGGGAACAGAGAGCTTTTATTTCTTGATAGAGACAAAGAGGTTAAGAATAGAAGTGTCAAAGAATTTGTTGGTCCTATCGTGTTGCAAAAGGAGTGGTGGGCTGTGTTCCCACCCAGATCCCGGCTAGCTAACCCCCGAAATAATTACACGGAAACTGTATTCATTTAAACACTGCCTGGCCCATTATCTGTAGCCTCTTATTGCTTAATTTTTACATATTGAATCAACCCATTTCTAATAATCTGTGTACCACGACGGGATGGTGGCTTACCGGGAAAGATCCTAACCTGCGTCCATCTCGGGTTGGGGAATCATGGCGTCTGCCTCATTGCCTTCTTCCCAGCATTCTGTTCTGGTTTCCCCACCTACCTATGTTCTGACCTATCAGGCCAGGCAGTTTTCTTTATTAATTAACCAATGAAAGCAACGGATAGATAGAAGACTCTCCTACATCATTATCGAGTTTCACAAGAGAGACTAGAAAGATACATGCAACATAAAAAATCATTAGTGATTTGACAAGAACATTAGGGTGACATTGCAGTGCACTGAATGAAGTTGGAACCGTGAATGGATAGGAAGTTGAGGAAGTCAAGCAAAAGGTAGACTTTAGTGTTTTGAGCTGATAGAAATATTAGAATAAGGTAAATAATAATAATGTGGAAGCACTTGATTAAGCAAATTAATGAAATGAAATGGTATTGAAATATGTGACTAATCCTGAGTTTTACACAGCTTCAGAGAACACTAAACAATCTTTTCTATAGTGGGAATTTCATATTTTCAGAAGAATTTTCTTTTCTTTTAAGAAAATAAAACAAACTGTCTTTTTCATTTTACATATTAATCTCAGTTCTCACTCCCTCCCTTCCTCCCATTCCCTCCACTTACCCCTCAACCCCACCCTCCATCCACTCCTCAAAAAGAGTAAGGCACATTGCTTTGGGGAAGGTTCAAGGCCCTCCATACTATATCTAGGCTGAACAAGGTATCCATCCAAAGAGAATGAGTTCCCAAAAAGCCAGTACAAGCAGTAGGGATAAATCCTGGTGCCATTGCCAGTGGCCTCGGAGTTTGCCCAGCCATAGAACTCTCACTCAGATCCAGAGGTACTAGTTTAGACCTATGTTGCTTCCTTCCCTATTTGGCTGGAATTGGTGAGCTCCCATTAGCTCAGGTAGACTGTTTCAGTGGGTGAACCCATCATGGTCTTGACCTCTTTTCTCGTATTCTCACTTCTCCCACTTTTCAACTGGACTTTGGGAGTTCAGTCCAGAGATCCTGTACTATTCAGTGGTAAAAAATAATGACACCTTGAAATTTTTATGCAAATGGATGGAAATAGAAAAAAAATCTTAAATGAGGTAATCCAGACCCAGAAAGATAAACATGGTATGTATTCACTCATAAGTGGATACTAGCTGTAAAGCAAAGGATATTGAACTTATAGGCCATGACCCTACAGAAGCTAAGTAACAAGGTGAACCCTAAGAAAAACATATGCAGATTTCCCCAGAAAGGAGAAATAGACAAGATCACCGAAACTGGGAGGAGAAAATAGGACAGGAGGGAAGGAGAAGGGGAGAAGGTGAAGGAGGAGGAGAACTTGAGGGAATTGGATAGTCAAGATGGGGGAAGAAGAGAATTTGATTGAGGGAGCCATGATGGGGCTAGCAAGAAATCTGACACTAAAAAAAATTCCCAGAAATCTACAAGGATGACCCAGGCTAAGACCCTAAGCAATAGAGGAGAGGGGGCCCAATCTGGCCTTGCCCTGTAGTCAGACTGATGATTATCTTAAATATCACCATAGAACCTTTATCCAGCAATTGATGGAATCAGAAGAATTTTATTAGAACACTGTGTGCCTGACACTGAGATATTTGAATCTTTCAATTAACTATAGAAATAATAGACACTTATAACTACATAATCGCTCTAATTTTCCACAGACAAATAATTATTGCTTTGACCAGATAGTAAGGTCTTTTTTCATTGTTCAGTTTGGTGAAAAGTGAGCATGAAAAAAGAAAGATATAATCATTTCAGTTAACATCATATAAACTCATAGACAATGGACCAACAGCTAAGGAGTCTACATGGGACCGACCTAAACACTCTTCATATGTTTGACAGTTACGTAGCTTTTTCTGTTTGTTGGACTACTAGCAGTAGGATCAGGTCCTGTACCTAATGCTTTGGCTGGCTTTTGGAAATGTATTCCTCAGAATGGTTTGCTTCCCTGGCCTTAACCCAAAGGGAGGAGATTGGACCTACCTCAACTTGATATGCCATGTGTTGTTGACACCCATGGGAGGTCTACCCCTTTCTGAACAGAAACAGGAGAAATGGATGTGGGTGGAGCAGAGTGGAGGCAGGGGGAAAGATAGAAAGAAGAGGAGTTAGAGAAACTGCAATCTGGATGTAAAATAAATGAAAAAATTTAATCAAATAAAAATTAAAAATTAAAATTAAAAATTGAGGATGATTTTTGAAAGTATAATTTATATGTCATACAATTCATTATTTTAATATTGTATATGTAAATTCAGTATATTTAGTTTATACACAGACCTTTATAATCAGCTGAAAATCATCCTTAGAATGAGCTCATCAGTTCAAAGAGGAGTGCCATCCATTTACCAATCGCCCTCACACCTTCTGGTGGCCATGTCAGAGGAGCATCAGTTGACAATCAAAGTTCAGGTGTCAACCCATCAGGAGGAAAATACATGATGGGTGAAGCTCAGACAGTCAAAGCCCTGAAACCACAGACTCTAGAGTATCTTTTGTGCCTTTACATGCTTGCTGCTGCCATCTTTCTCTGGTATCTTTGAAGATTTAAAAAATGTGTGTATTTATTGGCACACTGGATAAGCTTGTGAGAAAAACATTTTGATAATAGGGGCTTCAACCTAAACAAAGAATTAGTCTGCTGATAGATACCAACTACGATGGCATTACAAGGAGGTGGTAGAGTTTGGCATTTGGGAATAATTGGAGGAAGTAAGTCACTGAGCACTGCCTGAGAAAGCTACATCATTTTCTTCTTCTCTCTGTTTTCTGTCAATCATAAGTTTTTACTTTCCACATGCTGGTCTCAGGCCTATGGGAATGAAACCAAGCAATGATACTGAAACCTGTGAGATCATGAGCCAATATACTTTCTTTCTTTCTTGTCTCTCATGTGCATTTTGCTACAATACCCCAAATAAACACACTATTAGAAATAAACCCACACAGCTATAATCATCTTATTCTTGGCAAATTTCAAAAAAAAAACCTACATTAGGAAAAGATAACTTACAAAAACGCTGAGAAGACTGAATATCTACTCATAGAATCTTTTTTAAATGATTTTTATTGAGCTCTACATTTTCTCTCTTCCCCTCCCTGCCTCTCTCCTCCTCTCTTCAATCCATAGAATCTAATAATCACATTCCTATCTTTCTCCCTATAAATTCAATTCAAAATAAGCTAAAAATTTTGATTTAACACTTTAAAACTTCAAGAGGTAGACCTAGAGGACTCTAAACCTTGGCACAGATACTAACTTCCTAAGACTTTGGTGATTTAGGAAACAGGACAAATTCTTGATTGATGAAATTGTATCAAGCTGAAAAGCATAGCTAAAGAAAATAAATGCTTACAGAGTAAAAGGACAACTCGCAATGGGAAAGGATTAACTAGCTATTCTAGCAGGAGAGGGTTAATCTTCAGAACATTTAAACACTTAACAGACTTGATATCTAAAAGATGAACACATAGACAAGTCAATGAACAATTGCACAAACAAATGAGAAGATGCTTTTCAAAAGACTTGCAAATATCCAGTAAGTATGTGAAAAAAATATTGCCAGCTTTACATAACTAGTAAGGCACAGAAAAACCAATTTGGATCCCTTTTGATCATTTATTCTTTTATTTTTGAGATTATAATAAATGACATCATTTTCCTCTTCCCCTTTTTCTCTCTAAACCCTCCCATATACTTTCTTTGCTCTCTTTCAAGTTATCTTTTCCATTAGTTATCATTGTATGCATAATAACGTGTATGTATATACATATATGTTCTGAAATACAACCAGCTCAGTCTGTATAATTCTACCTATATGTTTGTTTTCAGGGATGATCATTTGCTACTGATTAGCCAATTGTTTTGATCATTCTTGAAGATGACTGTTTCTCCTGTTCTTAACATTCCTTTGTTGCTTGTAGTTCTTTGTGTAGGGTTGAAGTCTCATGACTTTTCCTCCAAACACATTGGCAAGTCTGTTATTGCTACCTTTGTTCAGTTTATCTGTTGACTGTGACCCTAATGAGTCTTTGTGGTGTTGTTTCTGACATTCCTGGGAGATACAGTGTCAAAGCAAATCCCTGACCATCTGGCTCTTATTTCCAACTTCTCGTCTGCAAAGTTCTTAAGCTTTAGGTACGGGTTGTTAGTTGGATGTATTTGCTGGGCATGTTTTTAAGGGGATACTTCACTGCACCTTTTACTATGATTTCCTTCTTAGTTGTGAGACAGTTTTCTTTTACTGTTGCAAGTGTTCTCCTTGGTGTTTTATAGAAGACAAGGTCCTTGTGCTCACAGATAATCCCTACAAAAATTAGGAATGTTCTACTTGTACATGGACGCCACATTATTGTTTTTATTTTCTGCAAGCTTCATATTTTGTTGCAAATTTAGACAATAGATATTATATTGTAGCAATTGGGAGTGCTAATGTTTCTACTCCTCCCTCATTTGTTATTAAAGTTTTTTTGTTTAATTTGTAATAATTGGCCCAATTAGTGAAGTCTATTTCTTTCCAGTACAGTGTTAAAGCTCTAGTGTTGACACTTACAGAGGGGCAGCTTGGGTATTCTCAAACTTAGAAGGAAGCAGTGACAGTGGTAACCTTTTCCCCCTACCAAATCATAACGGCTCTGAGTTTTCATAACCCTCATTGGCTACATTATTTTTTTCATTAGTGCAACATCTTGGAATATAAATCATTCTACAGGCGAAGCTGTAAGAATTGTGTCTTTTTTGAAGACATATATTACAAGGTTCTGGATTTTTATTCTTTGAGAAATTCATACAGCATATTTTTATTGTATTCTTTTCCATTATTCAACTCCGTTCTTATCCAACATCATGTTCTTTCTCTTGGTATAAAAACAAATGAACAGCAACAACAACAAATAGAAAAAAATCACAAAACTCAGGTCCAAATGGATTAAAGACATCAACATTAATCCGACCACTTTGAACCTGATAGAAGAGAAAGTGGGAAGTAGTCTACAAGATATAGGCACAGGAGACCACTTCCTAAGCAGAACCCCAGGAGCGCAGACAATAAGAGAATCAATGAATAAATGGGACATACTGAAACTGAGAAGCATCTGTAAAGCAAAAGACACTGTCAGTAAGACAAAAAGGCTACCTTCGGACTGGGAGAAGATCTTCACCAACTGCTCATCAGACAAAGGTCTGATCTCCAAAATATACAAAAAACTCAAGAAACTAGGCACTAAAACTCTAATTAACCCAATTAAAAAATGGGGTACTGAACTAAACAGAGAATTCACAACAGATGAACTTCAAATGGCCAAAAGGCACTTAAGGTCATGCTCAACCTCCTTAGTGATCAGGGAAATGCAAATCAAAACCACTTTGAGATATCATCTTACACCTGTCAGAATAGCCAAACTGAAAAACACCAATGATAGCCTATGCTGGAGAGGATGTGGAATGAGGGGAACACTCATCCATTGTTGGTGGGAATGTAAACTTGTGAAGCCACTGTGGAAATCAGTGTGGTGGTTTCTCAGGAAACTAGGAGTCAACCTCCCTCAAGACCCAGCAATTTCACTCTTGGGAATATACCCAAGAGATGCCCTATCATACTACAAAAGCATTTGTTCAACTATGTTCATAGCAGCACTATTTGTAATAGCCAGAACCTGGAAACAACCTATTTGTTCTATTGAGGTGCCCCTCAATAGAAGAATGGTTAAAGAAAGATGTGGAACATATCCACATTAGAGTTTTACTCAGCGGTAAAAAACCGTGACATCTTGAATTTTGCATGCAAATGGATGGAAATAGAAAACGCTTTACTGAGTGAGGTAACCCAGCCCCAAAAAGACGAAAATGGTATGTACTCACTCATAAGTGGATTCTAGCCATAGTTAAAGGTCTTTGAGCCTATAATTCGTGATCCTAGAGAAGCTAAATAAGAAGGTGAACATGAAGAAAATCTTATAGTTATCCTCTTGGATATTGGAAGTAGACAAGATTGCCAGGCAAACTTGGATGCAGGGGTGGGGTGGGGTGGGGGGTGGAAGTAAGGGGAGATGGTTAGAGAGAAGGAAGAGGGGGAGGATTGGGGATGGCTTGGGGGAATGGGAGAGGGGAGGAAGGATGGATATGGGACTAGGGAAGTATATATCTCAACTAAGGAAGCAATTTTAGGGTTTGCAAGAGTCTTGATTCTGGAGGGGTTCCCAGGCCCAAGGAGAGGTCCCCAGATTTTTCCCTGGGCAGCAGAGAAGAGCGTACCTGAACTGGCCCTGGTCCATAACCATACTGATGAATATTTTACATATCACCATAGATCCTTCATCGGGCGGTGGATGGAGATAGAGATAGAGACACACATTGGAACACTGGACTTAACTCCCTAGGTCCAAATGAGAAGCAGAAGGAGGGAGAATGTGAGCAAGAAAGGCAGGACTAGAGGGAACCTTCATCTGACGATAGATGGAGATAGAGACGGAGACCCACATTGGAGCACTGGACTGAGCCCCCAAGGTCCAAATGAGGAGCAGAAGGAGAGAGATCATGAAAAAGGAAATCAGAACCGTGTGGGATGCATTCACCCTCGGATACAAGGGGACTGATTGAATGAGATCTCACCAAGGCCAGCTGGACTGGGACTGAACGAGTATGTGATCAAACCGGAGTCTCTAAATGTGACTGACATGAGGGCTGACTGAGAAGCCATTTCAATGGCACTGGGTATTGTTTTGTCTGCATGTACTAGCTTTCTGGGATCCTAGTCTGTTTGGATACTCACCTTCCTAGACCTGGAGGGAGAGGGGAGGAACTTGAACTTTCCACAGGGCAGGAAACCCTGACTGCTCTTAGGACTGGAGAGGAAGGAGGGGTGGGAGTGGGGGGGAGGAGGAGAGGGAGTGGGGAGAATGGGAGGGTAGGGGGAGGAGGGAAGGAAGTGGAAATTTTTATAAACAAATTAATTAATAAAAAAATCAAAATAATAAAAAACATGGAGTTCAATTTGTGTTGATCACCTACCCTATGCTCCTGAGCACCAGGCCTGCCCTGGGTTGATATAACCAAGTTTTGGCATCTGTTCTTATTTCAGAACTCTTTTTTCCCAACTTTCTTGTTCTTCACTTCTTTCCTGACAAGTATCTGTCTACAGACATAGCTATATCTTTGTGAAATACACTAGCTGCCTTCCAGGTGATTTCTGTTACAATCTCTAGCCTTTGTCAGTGAACTGAGCTGTTAAAATTTTGTATTATATTGCAAAGCAGTTGCTTTCTTCAGTAAGAGCAGAAACAGTAATTATATGTTGGCATGGAACTCCGTCAAAAGCAGGGATCTTCACAGGACATAGGAGAGCAGGCTAAGATCCCAAGAGTGACACTGCATTTCAGGCGCTGAGGTCTCCGGAAGAGGGGCCAGCAGCTGCTTCCCTCACAGGAGAGCACATCACAGTTATGGAAACTGTGACTGGCAATGGAGGATTTCGGGATGCCACATGCCAGGAAAGCTTCTGCTGCAAGAATGATGCCCAAGAGCAAGAGACCCTGCTGACTCTCTACTGTGCACATTCAAAGTTTCACCTTAAAGCAACAGGGAGCAGGAAACTGGGTTAGAAAAGCTGTACCACCATCTGACTGGGAGCATGGCGCAGAGGCAACCCGGTGAGCCTTTCTCTGGCAGCATATAGGAATCTGACTTGCAGAGATGGCAACAAAGAAGGATGACCCACTTCTGGTGTACATATCTTCTCCTTTTCTTACATTGCAGCCTACTGTATTGCAGCAGATTTCTTGAATAGATGTTAACTCATTTGCTTTTGGGGACAATTTTCAGGGGCTTCAAATATGTTTGTTTTGAAAGTGCTCTCCCCAGCTTCATTGTGGAGTAGGCTGTTACTCTTCCATTACAGAAGTTAATCCCTGGGTGAATTATCTTTGCAAACACATATTAGTGCATGTCACTCATATGATTGATAAGCACTTTGTCATAAAGGCAACATAGATTATATATATTATTGAAAATACAAAATGAGGATTACTAAATATTATGTGTTTTAATATATTTATTCAATAATTTCTTTGAGAATATTTTAAATGAAACAAGGTACAATTATGTGTTAATATTTGAGAAATTATAAATGTAAAAATATGCATTTAAAATGTTACTGTAATATGTGAATGAGGTATTTGTTTCAATCTTAAATTACTTATTGATATTATTCATTGATGATTAAATCAATTTTGATTAATAAGTAGGTTAAAGCATAATATGTTTTTAAATTTGCATTAGTATTAGGTATACATATTTCCCTTGGCTATCAACACAAACATCAATAATATTTTTCCCACCCCATTCCAACATCAAGTGACAAAATGCACAATAATTGCCCCAAAATTACATGGCTCACTGGTTGAAAAATAAATCTATCACTTTCCTGAGAACAGCAAAATTTTTCTCAGACCCACATTTGTTCTGTGTAAGTTATGGTTTTAAGCAGTGTCTTTCATTTCTGGAAGCTTCTGAAGGGGGTGAAATTAAATAGTGAATTTAGAGTTGTGCTTGCTACAATAACATTTGCAAAAAAAAAAAATTCCAATTCTTTCTCTACGTGTTAAAGGCCTCCCTTAGAATTCTCTATGCAGCCCAGGGATCTTACCCCTTCCAGCTCTGTCCTTGGCCTCTCAAATGTTAGGATCACAGACAGGGGCAGCCATGCCTGACACCTATGCTCTTTTCTTTACAGAATTCAAGATATGACTCTATTTCTCAGTCTCATACGCATTTTTGTTTTTTTATTTGACTCTTATTGTCAGTTCACACACACACACACACACACACACACACACACACACACACACACACTATCTTGAAACTCAATAGATACAATTTTAAATTGGCTAGCTCATTCCTAAACGGTTTAATGTTTTATGTACACAGTTCTTCCACCAACACTCCGAGACAAAGGGCCCTTCTTCTTTCCCTCATTTCACTTTTCAAAGAGTCTGTTTCAGGCTCTGTCATTCATGCTGAAGGCTGAATGCCTGACAGCTTGCCAGCCGTTATCTCTCCTAGGAAGGTTTTCATCTCCATAGCGATGTCATAGACAAGTTTCACTTACAGTGATAAAACATCGTCTCTGTTTCTCAGGCTTTCGTCATAAGATTAGGGGTATGTGTTAAATTTGTTATCCTGGTAACTTCATTATAAATCTAGATGTTGACTTCTAGAAACACAATTATGTCTTGATGGTTACACTGTTATACTTGGGCATATACTTACAGCCCTGACAAATCTAGAAGATACTCAAATATGTTTTAAAAGCTTACTTGTATTTGTTAATTACTGGACATTCATTCCTCTAGCATGTTGCTTGTAACCTTTATTGATTTTTCTCTTTTTGAAGGAGTGCTTTGAAATGATCTTAAACCGCATTTGATGCAACGACCTCATTTCCTACCTCCTGCGCGGATGGTCTCACACCTGGCTAGAGTACAGAGAGAAGCATTTTAGTTTGTCTGTGGCTGAATTCACTTGGGAACTTACTGAATGAAATGATTTCATGAAATTCAATGCAGGCTACCATAAAAGCATGAAGGCAGACTCACTATTGCTAGTCAAAATGTCCCGAAAGCTATTATAATTGCGAATAAAAAGCAATATTCTTCAAAACTTTTGGCTACTTACATCCAGACATTTCTGTGAATGAGTGTTAGCATTAAAGAGTCAAACGTATTAAATCATATTTTTGTATTTCATATATAATTAAGATAAATATTTTAAGCATATTGACTGAATCTTAATTAAAAGTTGAATATATATTTATTAATTCTTTTAAACTAAAATTAACTGACTAATTTTATTATAAAATGGCAGCTCAAACATAGCATTAGAATTGCTATTTTAACTATTTGCTTTCTTAACATTTAGAATAATATTTTCTTCATAATCCAAGCTCTGTGGATATAAAACAAATTTTGATTTTACTTCTTGGTATTGTGTAAGGATATGTCTTTTTTTCATGTTGTGATCACACTAAAAATAAACTCTGAAAAGAACAATCTATCATCTTTCCTCCACAGCTTCTGTGTTGCTAACTGTAGAGCTTTCCACTCGAATGCACCTTAATAGTTTGGAAATGTTGGGGAGAAGGGAAATAAAAGTAAATTATTGTCTGAGAATATTTATTATGTCAACAATGCAGCATAATCGTCTTTAATGGAGCACAATTAGACATTGGAATTTCTCAAAACAAGAAATGTTTTGGGCAGTTGGAACTGCTGCAGATAATTGTAAATAATCTGAGAATAATTGGTCTGAATAAAAGGCTGAGAACAATATATAGAGTTTTCAGTTTAAGATAAATTTAGTGCTCTTCACATTAATCCTCTACTTAAAGATATTAGAAAATGTAATTTAAAACAGATTCTGAAAAGAAACCCAGTTATTATTGTATTTGTCAAATAAATGGATGAAGTAGCGATGAAAATAAAATAATAGCCCCCTAAAGTATAAAATGTTTTCCCTCTTAAGGGTCAATTATCCTTAAATAACGCAGAGTTTTACATATTTACAATTCATATTTAATTTATAGCTCTAATCATTATTTTTCTTGGTTTCTGCACATTTGATTCTCTCCCTTCTGCCACCCACTCTCCCTCGCTCCCTGTTCGCTCTCGTACAAATGTTTCTTAAAGGAGACTGAGATGGGAGCCTCCAGTGAGGTGGAAAATGCTGTTCACATAGCGTGTCATCAGATTTTCGGCATTGTATAAGCTCTCAGAAAACCACAAAAGACTCCACTCCCCCCCATAATTAGCAATTTAAAGGTAAGCTTGAGGTCATTCTAGAGAGGTGGTTTCCAGAGGATTCCAGACAGCATTGTTGGTGGATTAATATATACAGTATAACTCTCTGTCAATTGCCAAACCACAAGCAGTTCATAAAGTGACAGGGAATTGAAAAAGGAACTACTACCATGTAATCACTCATTCTAATTACTCCTAATATAGGAATATTAGGCCAAGGACCCAAAGAAATGCTAGCTTAAGAAAGCCGTCCATTAAAGGTTCATGTCCAAATACAGTTCTGGTAACATGTCAACCAGAGAAAAAATATTTATCATCAATCCATAATGTCAAAGATAAAAAGTATGGACATCTTCTAAAAACATTTTGTTTTAAATGAAGATAATATAGGCAATGAAACTGCAATCATCTTCAGAGTCCGTGTTAGGGTTTAGATTCAAATTGTTGGTCACAAGCTCATGCATTCGAAGATCTGATCTCAGAGGCAGCATGGTTTGGGGAAGTTGTACATCTTTAGGAAGTAGTGATTTCGTAAAGGAAATGGGTCACTGGAGGTGGGCCTTGTGTTTTATATCCTGGTTCAATTTCCTGCCCCATCTCTGCTTAGGCGTTCACTAAGAGTAAGTTACTGCTGTCCAGATGTGTGCGAGCCCATTACTGGGAGCACCATGATGACCCACTCACAGCTGCAGGCTGGTCCTGCTGCATTTCCCTGTCTGTTGTTCACCTCAGAAGGTGCTGCTTCACCTTCTGCCCCTTCCGTTTTCCTTTTTCTTTCTTTCTTTCTTTTTTTCTTTCTTTCTTTCTTTCTTTCTTTCTTTCTTTCTTTCTTTCTTTTTTGCCTTTTTAAAAATTGTAGCAAGGAGTAATGTTGGCCTTCTTTTCGAATTTCAAAATTATTTAATTTTAAATAAACACGCTTAATATTACAAAACACGTAATTTTTAATTCAAATGACTAGAGACAGAGTCCCACATTGGAGCACTGGACTGAACTCCCAAGGTCCAAATGAGGAGCAGAAGGAGGGAGAACATGAACAAGGAAGTCAGGACCGCGAGGGGTGCGCCCACCCACGGAGACGGTGGGACTGATCTAATGGGAGCTCACCAAGGCCAGCTGGACTGGGACTGATGGAGCATGTGATCAAACCAGACTCTCTGAATGTGGCTGACAATGAGGGCTGACTGAGAAGCCAAGGACAATGGCACTGGGTTTTGATTCTACTGCATGGACTGGTTTTGTGGGATCCTAGTTCGTTTGGATGCTCACCTTCCTAGACCTGGATGGAGAGGGGAGAACTTTGAACTTCCCACAGGGCAGGGAACCCTGACTGCTCTTTGAACTGGAGAGGGAGGGGGAGGAGAAGTGGAGGGAAGGAAATGGGAGGAGGGGAGAAGGTGGAAATTTTTAATAAAAAATAAAAAAAGGAAAAAACTTCAGTTACATATACCATAATAATATGCTTTAAAAATAATAACATCAAGTGAGAGAGCTGGCCCTGGGGTCACAAGAGCAGGAGAGCTACCCCTGACCCTCATCTGCTTCAGCACACAAGAAAGCAGCCTCTGCTTCCCGACTGGGCAGCACACTAGAGCTGACTCTGTTGTCAAGGACGCAGGGAAGCCTACCCAGAGGCCTTGAGAGGAGGAGCACTAACCCCGCTGTTCCCCCATAGCCAATACAGCAATACACAGAGAGGGTGCTACACAGGGCAAAACAGTAGAACTGGCCCTGGTGATGTGAATGTGTGGTGACTGGGTGGTGGTGGTGGGGAATCTGATGGTCTGAGGGCAGAACTAGCCCTGATTCTTGTTGCAGGCTACTTTAAGTGAGCTAGCCAAGGCAGTCCTAGATAGCTCACCCACATAGCGATGAGGAGGGAAATCTAACTAGCTGACCAATCCAGCTACCACCCAGGCCTAGAACCAGTTGGCCCAACCTAACATCCACTGAATCTATGATGTTGGAGCATGTGAAGGCAATAAACCTACAAACCCAAAACAACAGGATCTCCATGACACAGAAAGACAGCAAAAGGATATTCAAGAAGAGCCCCAGTGGAAGCCTATTATCAGTGGTGTAGCAGAAGACAGAGGCCTCCAACCAGACCAATGACTCATGGCAACTAACACTTGAAACAAACACAAACAGACTAAAGGGTGAATTATGTGTCTCAATGGAAAACACTACAGCTTCATGAAAAGATTCTTATTCTTCTTCCTCCTCCTCCTCCTCCTCTTCCTCCTCCTCCTCCTCTTCCTCCTCCTCCTCCTCCTCTTCCTCTTTCTCTTCCTTTTCTTCCTCTTCCTCCTCCTCCTTCTTCCTTCTCCTTTTCCTCCTCCTCCTTCTTCTTTCTCTTTCTTTTTTTGTTTCTTTGCTTTATTTGGTTTTGAGTTTTTCTTTTATATTTGGTTTTGCTTTGTTGGGGAGGTTGCCAGGGCAGAGGGTAGATGTCAGGGGACAGAGAGAAGTGGGATCAGAATCCATGATGTGAAATGCGTAAAGAACCAATAAAAGTTAAAAACAATAATAACGCAAAATAACCAAAGTGACAAACACACTTGACATGTTCACACTTACTTTGCATGACGGATATCTGGCAGAGACCTCTCTAAAGCAATTTTGTTGCTGACAAAAATATTGAAGCCGTTTTCCCTGTAAGCTGAGTCATCCTGGTATTCTTCAGTAAGGGGATATGGTTTTCCATGTTCACCTTTCCCTACAAAGGAAAAAAAGAAAGTTTTCATCTGATAAAAAATTTGTTTCATATTCTAGAACAGATATTCATAAATAGATGATGTATAATGAAATTGTGCAATATACACACTGGCATATTTTCAGCCTTGAAGAAAAATTGAAAACATGACATATTCAGAAAAATGTTTAACTGAAAGCTATTATATTAATCAAACCAATTATCATCCAGAAAGACCAACACTTGATTTTCTCTCATATGCTGGTCTCAGATTTTGATTTTTATATACGTTTGAAAGAGCACCAGCAGGTACACATATGCAAGTATGTACATGTGGATGCTGAAGGTTGCCATCACATGTTCCTGCTCTGTCTTACACACCGATGCAAATGTTCTAGCAGAACTTATCCCAAACCTCTACACAGCACATGCATAGGCCTCTGCGTGCATGCTTGAACCTACTTGCAAGCAAACACCATACTTAGATGTGCATCACAAACACACATACTCACAAAACCATCAGCACAGTAGTAGAAATATTGCTAGTCTCTTGCTTTCTTTGCACATTTGCTTGGGTACATTTGATGATATTAATGCTATTCAGCATTACTAAAAACCCAGTAAGCTAACGTTTAGTATTTGAAATTAACATTTCTCATGGAGCATATTCTGTTGAAGACTAAACTGGTGTCACTATTATATGAAATATTTAGCAAACTAACCCATGGAGTGTGTTTTTGATACATTGAGTTTATCAGTTCTTTCTTATGGTATACCATGGTTACGTATTCTCTTATTTATTAAAGCTTTATTATAATACATTTGCAAATAAAAATCATCACCCAACATAATAATCTAGCCCCAATGTCTATACATCTCAATGAACATGAAGAATTAGAATAGCCATTCTGAAACTGAAGTTTCCCATTGGGTTTTACACTTTTACTAGCCAATATTTTCATTCAAAAATTTTATAGTGCTCAGGGTGGTAGAGTGCTTGCTTAGCATTTATATGGCGCTGGGTCAGATGTTTGACACTTCACTATTGGGCATGGAAGGACTCACAACCAGTCTGAGTACTAGGGAGGTGGAGGCAGATAACAGGTTGAAATTATCCTCTGTTACATGGGAAGTTTGAGTCTAGTCTGTACTAGAGACTTTGATTCAAACAACAAAAGCCACAAACACCCTCCTTCACCCAGCCACTCCAATAAAAATCAAAATCCTGATATTATGCCTCGGCCCTTATTTTATTTTCATAGAAGATGTCACTTACTTAACTGTTTACTAAACTAAATGGAAATTAAAAAGTCAGTGAAAATTTTCATGTGCAAAGCATTGTTCTGAAATATTTTATATGCATTTGACTCAATACAATTATGCATTGAAATAACAGTTGTTCTGTCCAAGTTGCATGTGAATAAAATAGAAATAAAACTACACTAATTAAGCATTTCTATGCCTGGGAACTTTTAAAATCTGTAAACCACTCTTCTCTAAATTGTCCGAATTAACAGCAGAGAGATTTTGACCTATATGGGCCCTGCTATAACTAGTTTTACACTTCATTTTATAAATTGGGATAAGCAAGAAAGGTTTTAAAAAAGTACTGCTTTTGTTTTCTAGACAGTCCCTCAAAACTAAAAGGCAAATTATCATATTTAAAAATATTATATGTAATTACTAAACCCCAAGTGAAATACACACATAACACTTCTTTTCACACTTTTTATAGAGAAATTTTTATGTTCATGACTTCAAGTACAGACACTTTTCCGACTACAAATATAGACCATGTATATTAGAATCATTATTAGAAGACCTGTCAGGAGGAAATTCATTTTCTCTGTGTGAGAGCTTAGTGTTCATACTGGCAAAACCCCAGAAGCAATGGTTTTCAAATAAATGAGTGACTCTCTTTAACATTATGTAACAAAACAAGTGCATTAATGTTAATTATATGTTAGGAATTTTGTATTGAATTTATTAAGCTAGGATTTAAATATTGCATTTTTATATATAAAGGCAGAAGATTTGATTGCAAATTCTACAAAGTTGTTTTAAGTTTTATTATCAAGAGCCCTATAATCCCCAAATTCACAAGTCTTTTTTTAAAAAAGCAACAAAAACAAAAAAGCACACCAAACCTAATGAAACAAAACAAAAGAAAAATTCAAATAAAAATAACAAATCAAATACTATAATATCAAAATTATTTACTATTATTGTGAATATACAGTTATACCTGTTTGGAAAAACTAATACACTATAATGTAAGTCATTTTAATGAATTGTATATTCAATTTAGGCAGCTTCTTTAAATTCTGAAACACTGTATCAGTCATTACTTTTAAAAAATAGTACAAAAATAAATATGATATCTTTTAAATATCATTGGTAAATGTATAAAATTGAAGCAGAAAGGAGATTACCAGTATGCAATTGATGCTGTGTACTCAAATGAGATATTGGGCACTTGAACAGGAAATTCATGCTGATTTTTTTTCATAATGCATTTGGTATTTGTCTCGTGGCTAAAATGGCATTAATAGAACTGCCTTGTAGATTGCTATGATGATCAATCTGGAGTGTGTATTGATGGTGTACTATGTGCGCTATTGGGTACAGAAGTTGAAAACATAATAGTATCATGATAGACCTGCAAAAGCTGGGAGCATGCTATGATTAGCAAGACAAGGGCAAATTTATTAAACGGCTGCTTCAAGAACAAAATCTGGCATGTGTACAATTAAATACACTAAAAACAAACAAGCGAAATTCAATGGACTAAAGAAGTTAGTGTGGGCTGACTAGGGAAGGAGGGTTGTAGCTCAACTTTCCTGAATAGAAGAGGATGTGAACCATTTTTAAAGAGCTAGGGCTGGAGGCATTTTACATAAGAAGAAACTGGGATAATTGAATTGTGAAAACCCAAAATTGAAATGCAGTGCTGAGCAAATATTTAGTAAATCTATTTTACAAGACAGAGATCTGTTTACATTGAATACTGAGACTAAAATAGGCTTAGGTCAGAAGAAGGATTCGATGACATTTTAAGTTATTCAGATTCTTCCTTCTGAGCAAGAAGCATGAGCTTAATATTAAAAATCACAGAGAATGTGCAAATGGGAAACTCAAACATACTTGAATCTGAATCTTTTTATTTATTTTTATTGAGCTCTACATTTTTCTATGCTCCCCTCCCTGCCTCTCCCCTCCCTTTCAACCCTCTCCCAAGGTCCCCATGTTCCCAATTTACTCAGATCTTGTCTTTTTCTACTTCCTATGTAGATAGGAATCATGTATGTCTCTCTTAGGGTCCTCATTGTTGTCTAGGTTCTCTGGATTGTGATTTGTGTTTGTGAGCTGGTTTTCTTTGCTTTATGTTTAAAAAGCACTTATGAGTGAGCACAACCAGAACCTGGAAACAACCTAAGTGTGCTTCTACTGAAGAATGGATAAGGAAAACGTGGTACATTTACACAATGGAGAACTACACAGGAGAAAAAATAATGACATCTTGAATTTTGCAGGCAAATGGATAGAGCTAGAAAACATCCTTGAATCTTGCTGTCATCAAAGTTTTTCATATGTATAGAAGTTTCATTATCACTCCAACATAGACAAGAATCTCAAATACCATATGCAGACTCTTTTTTCCAACTTTTCATTTCTTTTCTTTTCCTCCTCCTCCTTCTTCTTCACTGACCCTTCTTTCCCTCCTTCCTGCTGTTCCATCTTCTTTCTCTTTCCCCCCTTCCTTATCCTTGCCTTTCTTCCTCAACCTCTACTTTCTATTTCTCGTTTTCATATGCACACCGACCCTTCTCATTCCTTGTTCCTTTTTAAAAACACAGTTCCAAATAAACCGGGAACTTCCTATGTAGACCAGGCAAACTCAAACCTTGTGGTGATCCTCTTGTCTCTCTCTTATAATTGCCGGGATTGCAAGATTGTGAAAATCTTTAGAAACATCTGCTTTGTTTAACATATAATTATGGTGAATTAATGTTTTACTATTTCATGACTGTCTTTCAGTGGATATGTACACTGTAAAAGCAAAAAATGTTCAACATTATGTCACCAACTTCTAAAAGGTGATTATGACAGAGTAGGTACCAGTCCATTTTATATGGGGAGTAAGCAAAAGAGGAGGTGCTGAGAATTTGATATCTATTTCCTGAAAGAAATAGTCATTTATTTTCTTGAAAGCAAATATCGACCACTTTATATCAGTAGGGGTTTGAGGATTAAATGATGATTATAAGAGTTACTATTTTGACATTAAAATTTAAGAGAAAAATTTGAGAAAAAATAGGATATTAGAATTAAAGAGCAGTATAACAATCTTTAAAGCAACTCAGGTCTGGGAACATGTTTTGGATGCAGAATCTACCTCTCTGACTGGTGCTTTTGCTCGCTCTCATTTCAGTAGAAATGGAAGAAAAAATTCACAACTCTTTATATACATACACTTTCAATTGTCCCTATAAATATTATGTACACCTGGGATGTGTGGAGTACCAATATGATAAGGTGTTTGACTGAGATTTTTTTTTCTATTATTATAATTACAGTGTAGAAAGTTTTCACCGTGCTGCCTAGTCTGTACACAAACCCCTGTGCTTGTATGTTTTCCCTTCTTAGTCTAATGGGGGGTTGTATATACATACATACACACACACATATATGTATACATATATATATACGTGTATACACACACACACACATATATATATATATACGCATATACAGTTTCTTCAATTCACTGAACACTGAATACCTATATCTAAGCATCTAAACACTTAGCTATATCACGAATAAAATGGATAAGCAATTCTCATCATGCTCAGTCACAGCAGGCGAGCAGTCTGCTTAGGTGGAATTCCTATTTCATGCCTCATTCACAGGCTTGACTGTATCTTCTTGGAAGAAACCACTGAAGATTGATTTCATAAAAACTTCAGATTGAATATGAATATCAATAAAACATGTTCACAAGATATTATATTCCTCTTTGGGGGAACCTAGTAAGTCATTCTATTTTGGGACTGTCAGTAGATTGACACTAAATTTGCTTTAATGTTCTTCATTAGTTTTTTATTTGAGTAAGCAATGGATTTGTTTGAAGATGACAAAGAGGGCTGTGTTTTTTTTTCCTTTTTTCATGTCAAACTATCTCATCATACTGGTTGTTCCTTTCCTAAAATATATTATAGTCAAATCTCATGAACTATACATTTTCTTACCTTGGTAGTGTAAATAAAAGTAATTGATTATGTACATATTAGAAACTAGACACTGGGTACTTAATGTGTGTTTATGAAAGTTGGAAGTTTATCACCACAGTATTCGTCAGAATTGGTATATTTGCATGTACAAACCAACAGAAAAAGTTGTGAGGTAATGCTCTAACGTTTCTTTAATTGTCTTTGTGTGTATCCTCCACTGCAGTATTTTTATTGCAGTCCTTTCAATTACATCCTTGGACTGTTTTTGCAGACTTATCTCTTGAAATAGTCATTGTATTTGCTAGGACACGATTTAACAGAATTGGGGGGTCTTTTTGTATGTTTGTTTTGTGTTTTGCTGTTTCTCTCTACTTCTCTGGCTGTTCTGGTGTCCTGGAACTCAATCTGTAGACCAGGCTCGCTTCAGACTCAAAGATCTGCCTGTTGCTGACTCTTGAGTGCTAGGATTAAAGGCATGTGCTAGCACCGCCCAGACTGGGTTCTCTTTTTATTACAGCTTTGGAGAAAGGCTGGTAGAGAACAATATGAATGACTTGTCATATTTTGTGTCTGGATAAATGTGGTATGTCCTAAAATTTATTCATACACAGTTATTGAATCCTTGCTAATCGTCTAACTTCAGAGTGTGTGGAAATTTGCTACACAAACCAATGCGTGATTCCTGCTTTTATAAAACTCTCAATGAGGTTATGAATCTGCAGTACTAGATCAGCAAAAGGAAATAATTTGTCAAGAATAATATGGACTTTAAATACATGACTTCTTGAGTATATGCCTAACATTTGTATTGTGAAATATTTCAGTGCTATCAACTAAGTGTTGTTGAGGTGAAGAGCCATATTTAAAACAAAGTAACATAACAATTATTTTTTTATTATTATATTTCCATTTATAAACTATATTATATTTTCTATGGAAAATGTTATTCTTTATTTGTAAAGTAGAAATTTTGATTATTAGATTTTGTTTGTAAA
The DNA here is from genome assembly GCF_982192425.1 of Myodes glareolus. Lineage (NCBI taxonomy): Eukaryota > Metazoa > Chordata > Mammalia > Rodentia > Cricetidae > Myodes > Myodes glareolus. The sequence continues at coordinate 16,671,658 of NC_142048.1, read as the reverse complement.
ATAAATATAAAATATGAACATAGTAATTGTCTCTCAGTTGATATCTATTTGATATTCTTCTAAGCTTTATGAAGTACCAGTCACTGAACATTCTTAAATATATTTGGGATTTTTAAAGTTTTGTTTTCTTTGTTGTGAGTACATGACAATTTTTGTTATAACATTTTTCTCTTTGGTAGTGCAGTGGGTAGATATTTTTTTCCTGCTTTGGATAATGTAAATTAAAAGTATGGCTTTTTCCTTTGTCCCCTCTAAATTTTTTCCCTATTTCTCTCTTTTATTTGTCAGTTGTTTTTATTTTCTTTTATGTATTGTCTTTAAAGGTGAACTGATTCACAGGATTAATCAGGAACAGAATGACTACTTCTCTATGTATAGGATTACAGTGTTGATTAATCTCTGATCACAGCACTCCTACTGATGTGCAGAGAGAGATTCTGAGTTGACAGCTAAATATCCAGACCCTAAATTTCATATCAAACTTCCACAAGGAACTAGAACTATAATAAGCTCTTTAGCTTTTTGTCCCTTGATATTTTTACTTATGAAGGCAACAAGTGAGGCTAGGCAGATAATTAGTATTTTAAATTACCTTCAATCCTCTAATTGTTCCTTTCCATATAATCACCTTTCCTTGGATAATTCATACTAAAATGACAAACTTGATAATATTATGAGGCATCTTATACTATAAAATAATTATGCATTTAATGAAACTTAGTATTCAAAGGAAAGCGATATAATTTAGTCATGCATACAATATATGGTAAAAAATTGAGACTCCTCTAAGAATATAGATATTCTTATAAGGATATAAGATTCTTGTGATCAGATTTTGTTTCTTAAAAAAATATATATGCATATATATACATATATATATATACTTACAAATATGGAAATAGATAGATAGATCACATTTATAGAAATGAAGTATAACTAGAATAAAGAAAACAGAAACAAACTAAGATGTAGGCACTCTGAAAAATTTTATCATCAAAGATGTCATATTCTTTACTCTTCTGTTGTCAAATTCTACAAATAGTGTTAGATCTCATACTGAACTAAAAAAAATAAAAGTAGTAGAAGATAAAATCAAAAGTTTTCTCAGAAAATTTCAATTAATGGTTCTTTAATTAAAGATTAACATTTTGAATTTTTGAAGGAACACATTGAAATTACTCTATTCAATTAAAGTGATCTAAAAATAGAGATAAGAGAGGAAGTCCCCATCTATAACTGCAACAACTTTCTAAATAGAGCAGAAAAGAATAAAGACTATCATCATAAAGAGTCAAGTAGAAAAGTACTTTTTTAAAAAAATAAAAAATTAGAATAAATGTTAGAAAGGGAATTCATTGTTTTCCAGAAGGATTTTGGTGAATAAATCAAGTTTCTACTATTAATCAGTTATCAATATACTATGAGAAAGAAGATGAGTTACAGGAGGAGGATGAACCAAAACTAAGAATGTATAAAAATGTCACATGAAAATCCACTTTTATAAACTTATTAAAAAGAATTTAAAGTAGCCCTCAAATGGAAACATTCTATATGGGTGGATGTTGATCCCAGACATCATGAATCACTAAAAACAAAACTGTGATGTCAGATATGTGAAAACTTCATAAAAGCTGTTGATCAGAAAGGCTTCAGAGGGCCCCATACACTATTCAGGTTATGATAATTAACTTTGACTTCTGACACACTAGATAGGAAGACCCTATTTCTGATTGCACTGTGTGCCTTGATTGCAAAACATAATATATTGCCAAGACAGCAAGGCGCCATTGTTGAAGACACCATCTACTCAACTAATTGAACACGGATATATTAGCTGATGCGTAGACACCCTGTATCCTAATGCATTTGGTACAGAGAGGTACTTTGTAGGCTAACAAAAGAAAAATGTGGACTCCAACCTAGTTATGAACCTTTGATCTATAATGCTGTCCTGCCTGCAAAATACGATAGGTCAGGGGGGACACAGAGCTTGTGGGAATAGTCAAAAAGTGCCTGATTTGTCTTAAAGCTCACTCTAACAGATGGGATACATATTTGGCATTGCTTATGTGATCAAAAGTCAGATAATAGATAGCCCAGAGGTCTAGGGTAAAATCAAATGCTACTGATCTAAAAAAATAGTGCTAAAATGACTATGAATTATATTCTTCTATATGCATAGATCAGTGCCTTATTCAGAGAATCTTCTTCACTCAAAAGATGGGAACCTACAGAAACCTGCAGGCATACATTACACACACACACAGAGGGAGAGAGAGAGAGAGAGAGAGAGAGAGAGAGAGAGAGAGAGAGAGAATAACCAAAACACACAACTCTAAATAGATGTCTCCATTCAATCCCTACCTTAGGAGCTCAGCCTGAGAAAAAGGATCCAAAAAGAGACAGAGTAGATGGTCCCCAGGAGAACAAGGCTCTCTAAACCAACTGAACAGGCTTGTATGAACTCATAGAGACAGAAGATGCAAACACAGTGCTGAGAAGGGTCTGTACCAGGTCCTCTGTGTATATATTATAGCTTTACATCTTAGTATTTTCATGGGACTCCTGAGTGTGTGAATGGGTGAGTCTCTGATTCTTGGGCCTGCTCTTGGGGCTCTTTTCATTTCTGATTGCCCTGTCTAGCCTGCATGTGATGGATTTTGTTATATCTTATCTTTTATTTGCTCATGTTTGGTAGTTATCTCTTAGAAGTCTGTTCTTTTCTAAGGAGGCAGGAACAGAAAGAGAGAACATCTGGATGGGAAGGGAGATGGGGAGGAACTGGAAGGAGTAGAGGGCAGTGAAATAATAAACTACCTAGTAAGTTCAAAGAAAGAAAAAAGGAAAGAAAGAAATATTCACTTGAAGCATACATTCCCATCTCTTAAAATAAAACCAGATTAACATTCAAAAAGTGTTGTGAATATAATAATGCCAGAATGGCAACCAAAAGAACTTGAAGTGAGATTAAAACTCTGCACAATTATGGTAAACATGAAACGCTTGACTCTTCTAGGAGATTTGTTGAACCACGTATTGCTTAAATATTGCAACTGTAGACCCAAAGAGAATAACCAGGTCTGAATTCAAGATCTCACTTCTATTTCACAACTATAGATTTCACATAATAACAAGAAGATGGACATTCTTGTAACGGTTTACTTTTCTGACACAGACTCTTGTTTAGCATCATAAAAATGTTTGCAGGATGTACCTTCTCTGTCAATTTAAATGGCAACTAGGTTTGAGGATTTTCAAATAATTGAATTTCACTTTGATGTGTGTGTGTGTGTGTGTGTTTGTGTGTGTGTGTGTGTGTGTGTTTGTGTGTGTGTGTTCTTGTGTGTTTGTAATCCAAAAGTTAATGGCAAATACCTTTTCTTATGTACTCCCTTATATTTTGTGATAAAGTCAGTCACTAGGTTATCTGGCCATTGAGACTCAGGGCTGCCTACCCAACACTGAGATTATGAACACAAACCACCAAGACTGCATGTTAGAAATACAACTCATGGGGGTCCTCATGTTTACAAAGCTATATAGCCAGCTCCCAAATGAATATGGTTTGTAGATATCAATTAGTTCTACATCATCTGTAAGAGATATAATAATACACAGAACTGGCTTCTCTAAATATGAATTAGGGTAAATTGTGATAATTGCCAAATAATACAAAATAGAAAAACCTAATTAAACTTATTGACATTTTTAAATCCAATAAAGAAATGGTCCTTAAAATACAACCTTACTAAGAAGGTCACTTAGAGTGTAGCTATGAGACAGAGAAGGAAAATGAGATGATCATAACATTATTAAATAGTGAGAGAATGGGTATCTCTGTAGTATGCAGAAAAGTTTAAATGCTTCAACTTCTTTTCAGTAACAAATACTATTTAACAATTTATTTTGATTTTACAACTTGACTGACAGTTGGAGAAAAAAACATAAAAATCAGTTACACTATTTATTTAGCGCAGCATTAGTTTTTTTCAAGACATGTTGGGATGTAAGATTTTTAGACATGCATGATGATTAAACCTCAGTTCTTTAGGGTTCTATGGGATATAATTACTTCATATTATATTTTATTTATTATTTTTCAAATTTCATTTTAAATTTCAGCCACAGTTCTCTCTTATGCCCTCCTCCAGCCCTGCCTCATCCCCTAAACCCACTTCTCATCCATTCCTTCCAATGGTAAGTACTCCCATGAGGAGTCAAGCAAGTCTGACACATTAAGTTGGGTCAGGACCAAGCCCATCGTCTCCCATTCATTAAGGCAGAGCATGACATTCCACCATAGGTAATGGGCTCCAACAAGCTAGCTTATGCACCAGGGACAGATTCTGGTCCTACTGCCAGGAGTCTCTCAGAGAGTCAAGTTTCACCTCCCACATATAGAGGGCCTAGTTTGTTCCCATGGAGGCTTCCTGTGGGAGACAGTAAGGCAGGAGGTAGGGACTTGGTCCTGCTCCCAACTTAATGTGCCGGACTTTGTTTATCTTCCATTGGAGCCTTTACCTATTGAGAGGAATGGATGGGAGGTGGGCTGTGAGGCAGGGGGCAGGAGGAGGGTGGGAGGGAGAAATGTGGTTGGAATGCAAAATGAAATTAAATATATATATATATATATATATATATATATATATATATATATATATAGAAAAATTGCAATATGGAGGAATTGATATCCCATAGAACTCTGGGGGCTGGAGATGTGGTTAAGAACACCTGATGCTCTTGGAGAGGACCTGGGTTCAATTCCCAGTACCCACATGGTGGCTCACATATAACAGGTCTGTAAGTCAGGCACACACAAAGCGATCAGCTGTTAAATCTTAAGTACGATAGAAGGAAAAAGAATGGACAAGTCAATGTCAGTTGACACTGGCATTTTAATGATTAACAAAATTATAACTTGAGAAAATAATGATAAATGCGTTTTGTATATACACTCTGTCCGTTCATTTAATCCCTAAGGTATAATTGACTTTCAAAAGGTGTATTTTCAAACCAGATAGGATGGCCTGCCTGTGCGATTGGAGTACTGAGAAGGCTGACACAGGAGTGGGTCCCAAGCCATCCTCTACAGAACGGTAGTGTTAGGGAAGTCAGAGCTGCATAGTGAGACTTTCTCGCTAAATTTCCCAACAAACCAAGCAAACAACAATAGCAAAGTGAGTAGATTCAAAGAATTGGGGCTCATGTGTTTAATATATCAAGTTAGACTTTATTTCTTCCTCAGGTATCTATTATATCCTCTTTCCAAACCAAAAACTGCTAGTAAAATTTAGAAATGTGGGTGAAAATTGACGTGGCTCCAGCCTTCATAAAATTGTGTCATAACTTCGAAAATGAGTTATAAGTAGATAAATATACCCAAGTTCTGAGACAGTTCTGATTCTTGTAAAAGCCTCCCCTTTTAAAAGAATTCAAAATCTTTCATATTTTTCTGTGTAATCCACTAGTTCTATTCTGGGAGCATGAATAATGAGCTTAGATTTTCTTTATCACTTTCAGCGAGAAAATCATAGTTTTTCCTGTGATGTGCCATTAGTTCATTTAGCAGAGTAATTCAAGGTCTAGCTGCTCTTCTCTTATGTTCATGATATTTTCTGAGATCTGAAAACAAAATCCATATGTGTATTTTGTAAGATTGCTTAAGATTGTATAAAGTCTGTTGTATTTTTCCTGCTGAGGCAGGTAAATTTCTTAGTTTGTAATTTTCCCACAAGTTCAATAGCTTCCCTAAACAGCTCAGCACCGGCAGTCATTTCCCCCATAGAGAGGTCCGGCATGGAAAATATGTATTCATTCCACCTTAATGTTCACATAAGTAGACACATTTTTTATATTATTGTAAAGCAGTAACACCTACCTCTTCTAGGAGATAAACTTTTCAATCTAAACCACAAAGAATCAGGAGTCTGTACGCATCACTTCCCCTGCGAACTGTTTGCCTCAGTGCTTAAGAAAGGTTTATGAGTCACACTGATCGAACATATCACATACATATTTTTATTTATTTTTATTTTCCTTCTTTCATCCTTTCCAATTTCATTTTTAAGCCCCAGGTTCAAATTTTTTCTATCATCAGAGAATCTTCTTCATTCAGGAGATGGAAACCTACACAGAGACCCACAGGCAGACATTACACACACACACACACACACACACACACACACACACACATAGCTTTCTAAGTGGCCTTCCACGAACTAAATTACCCATCTCCCTCCACTCTTCATAATCTCCCCTTTATCATCCATTCACTTGCCTTCTTAATGCTGCCCTTGTTTAGTGAAACCCATTTCACAACTGTGCCCACTTTTCATGCCAGTATTTCCTATGTGTTTTTGACGAGATTCTTCTTGGTGAACTCAATATGTAGTTCTTTTGAACATCCACCACACTGGACATCATGGCAATCCTACGTAGGTACTTGTTGCTGGCTTGGCCCTTGAATCGATGTTTTGCTTGGTTTGGGTTATAATCTCGTCATCCTACATTCCCATTCTATTTTATTGCCAGGATTTTCCATTACCTTCATCAAGTGGCCACTCTCTCCTCTTTGATACTGTCACCACCCATAGATGAGCCACCTAGGTACCACTTGGCTTCACTGTTCAGTAGCAGTAGTGAATAAATGAATGAATTCATTTTTATTTGTTAAGGTTTCAGAAGTCAAATGACATACCAGCCACTTTTAAGAATGAGTCTGCATTATCTTTGTTTTAAAAAGAATTTTTTTCTGTAATAGAGTTTAATTTTGCCATAAAGAAGAATGAAATTGAGTCATAGTTTATTATGAATAAAACAGGATAAGAGAAACTATTCAGCACTCTTTAGTAATCTCTGGGGAACTGGGAGATTTATGAGGTTTTTCATGGTAATGGGAAAATAAACTCTTTAGAAAGATATATAATATGTCAATACAAATCAATTGAATGAATATACAAAATCCACAAAATGACAGAATAAAATATAGAGAGTGGATTTAAAAGACTGAGATTTCAATGCTTTTGACTCACAGAATGATATCTATAATTTCTGCAGCTTTTATTCTCAACAAGGTGATTTTTGAGATGCTAGCTCTGCCTTTTGAGTAGCTCATAGAAATGCACAGCTTTAAATTCTTGCTCATGATCTTTATCCAGTGTGCAGTCACTGTTACTGTAGAAGCTTTAGGGCTAAAAGAATCTAGAGTGGAAGGAAGTCCATGATCAGACTTGCAGTGAAAGAGGCAAGAAGAAGTCAATGCAAGGCACAGCTGGTGTGAATCAGGGAAATGCCGAAGAAGCAGAGCGTGCAGAGGAGAGTGCCCTCAGGAGCCTCTCTCCTGAGCAGGGAATCCTTGCCTTAGTGAATAGCTCTTGAAGTTTGAAAAGGCAGGAATCATCAGAACCCAAGCACTTGAGAGGCTTAAGAGCGTCGGTTGCTTTAAATGATGGACACAGTGCTGAGAGGATAGAAAATAAAAGGAGAAGTCTAGAGTCTATTACTGTGCACGAGACAGTCTCCTTGCTTATGCCTCTGGGGAGAGGAAGCTTTGTAACTGATTTTCCTGTCAGCCAGATAAAATAAGGATTAGGTGTCAATTTAATTTATTTGTCAAGAAGGCATCTGTAGTACATTCAGAGCCTTACTTAATATTCAAATCCTGTGAATATTTGTCATCTTTGTCGGCCATAAATTGAGAATACGCAGAACGTACCTGTCTCTCCTCACAAACATGTGAGTAGAAATAGATTATTTAGAGGACTTTTGCAGTTAAAAAAAAATACCTTGAACCAACACAAGGTAACATTATCCAAGCTCCGCCTTATGTTTTTCTAATTGCAAAAGTAGATGAAATAGACCCAAGAACTAATTTCATTGATAAAAAGAATAATTGGCTCATTTCTTCTATTTTTCAATTATTAATAGTAACAGATAGCGCAGAATGCCTAAAATTCTTCTTACTAATGCAGAATCTCAAAGGACCAGCTAATAACGTTTTTATAGTGATCTTAACATTTCATGTTCTCTCTTCAATCATATTTTAAAAGACTGATTTAGGCTATGAAAGAGCCAAGCAAAAGGTAGTTGAGAAGCAAAATTAAATTTTAGATTAAAGGCTAATTTTCTTCAATTACCCTCTGATCTAGAAAAATCAATGTCTTCCTCACATTTAATCTCTGCAAATTATGAAAATGAACTGAAAGTATTCTCTTGAAGGTGTTTAATAATCTACAATAACATAATAAAATATTTAAATAGTGGAATGCTAGCATTCATTCTGTGATAATTTATTTGGATGCTATTAGCCAAACTACTTACATGAACTGTTTTGCTACTATGAATGATCTTCTATTATCATGTTATTCAGCCTGTTCAAGATTTAATGCTCATCATTAATTAGTTTTAAACTAATCTACCATATTTCTGTACTCAACTATATTTGTACAAAGCAAGTAAAATGCAAGCTATATTAGTTAAAATGAGAGTTATTTCTTTGAGCTAGTCTTTATTTTTAGTCAGATCATTAATGTTACATTCTTTCATTTAGAAAAAGTGATGTAATTTATCATACACATTTCTTAGATAGATTATGAACATATTTATGCCTCGAAGACAGAGTAATATAGTAATTATTAAAATAATTGCCATTATCTAATACCTACATATTTTCTAAGAAATTAGCACGAATTTATAAAGCATTTTATTATTCTATGAAGGTGTTTTGCCCTTTAGTGGGAACATTAAAACCAAACAAAAAATGTTTATTACCAGCATTATACATAGCTCTGATTCACTTCAACATCCTTATAATTCGAGAAAACACGTCTTCAGAAGAGTACACCTATTTTAAACAATTGCTCTGTGTAATCAATGCTTTATCCATCAAGCACTCACAGCTTAATGAGCTGTTTTGGGTGCTTGGAAGGTAAGACTGCTGAGAAAAAAGCAACCAATGAAAGTTTGGCCTGAAAGTTACAGAAGGGCTCAAAGTCTATCATGGTCATGTGTATAATATTTTGGATGAAGTAAATACGGAAGTTAAAGCTTTTGTACTTTACTGGGGCAATAGATGCTAGCCTGCTGTGGCTGAAGAGTTAGCTATCACTAAAAAGAGATCAGCAAAACTTCAGCACATCATTAGGGCAGTGGTGGAGTATTCCTTAGGGTCTGCATGTGTACGCTGTTGTGTAAGATGGGCCAAAACTCCACATAAAGCTGGAAGAAGAACTTAGTAAGTGTTAAATTATAGTCGCCCGTGTCATGCTTATTTTAAAGATATGAGGATGTAAGACTGGGTGCGTGTCATGGAGAGTGGTTAAGGCTCATCACCTTGACAACAGGTTGGAATCCAAGAAGAGCTATTAGGAGAGGTTAGTGGGGAGGGGTAGTGTCAGTTATTATGCATGCCAAGAACAGTAGTAGGTGTGAAGTGGAGCGGACCTGATTCTACAGCACAGGATGTGTAAATTCATTTGAAAAAAAAGAAAAATGAAAGGAGTGACAGTGGCCAAAAGTTTGAGACCAGAGATCATGAGTAAGTTCCAGATGCTAGCCACTGAACTCCAGGATGAGACTGACACCACTAGATATTGCTTTTGATTTTATCTGATTAATTTTATGGCCTGATTCTTTAGCTTTGTGATAATAAATAGTATATAAGTATATAACTTGGTTTTATTTTCATGGAAGCTCACATTAAAGAAACAGTGAATGTTTAAAAAGATGACAGATTTTTAAATATTTTTAATTTTAAAGCCTGGGAGACTTTTAAACTTGCACTGTATTTTATTTATTTATTTTTTATTAGTAATTTTATTAAATTATAAAAAGTTTCCATTTACGCCCCTCCTCCCAACGCCCTCCCACTCCCCCCCTCCCTCTCCTCCTCCCTCTTTGTCCCCAAGGGAAGTCAGGGTCTCCTGCCCTGTGGGAAGTCCAAGTTCCTCCCCCCTCACTCCAGGTCCAGGAAGGTGAGCATCCAAACAGACTGGATCCCAAAAATTCAGTATATGCAGAGGAAACCAGTCCCAGTGTCATTGTCAATGGCTTCTCGGAAAGACTGCAGGCCAGCCACATTCCCAAACATACTACAAAAGCGTTTGTTCAACTATGTTCATAGCAGCACTATTTGTAATAGCCAGAACCTGGAAACAGCCTAGGTGCCCCTCAATAGAAGAATGGTTAAAAAAGGTGTGGAACATATACACATTAGAGTTTTACTCAGCGGTAAAAAATATTTTAAATTATATTAAGTGATAGTTCAACTGTGATATGTTTGTTTGTCAAGATTACAAGGGATAGAGTGTTCTAGTTAAGTATACTTGTTGCAGTATAGAATCATCTGAGAAAATTAAGAATTGCCTCAATCATACTGGCCTATGGACATGACCGTGGGACGTTAACTTGATGGATAAATGATGTAAGAGAGTTCAGCCTACTGTGGGTAGTACCATCTCCAGACAGGGGTTTATATGTTGTTTATGAAATTATGTGAGCAAGCAAGTAAGTAAGGCAGTAAAGGACTGTTAGTGATTTCTTCATTGGTCCCTGTTTGAGATCTTACCTTGGTTTATCATAATATGGGACTGTGATTTAGAAGAATAAGTTAAGTAAATCTTTTCTTTACTCAAGTTGTCTTTTGTTATTGCTTTATCATAGCAATAACCATGAAATAGGTATTACCAAGAGCAATCTAGAGAATCAATAAAATTCATCTCAATTCCAGTAATATTCTTCAAGGAACTTGGAAAAGACCAATCCTAAAATTCTTACGGAAGTACACAAGATCTTGAATTGCCAAAGCAATCCTAATATATTAAAAATGCAGATTATATAATATTGTCTGATTTCAAATTATACTATAGAACTATGGAGCCATACTGTGACAAAGAAGCCAACCAAGCAATCAAGTGAACAAAAAAATTTCAAATAATAGAGATGGATTAAAAACAGACATACATATCATTGTAATAGATAGAGAACCCCTAAGTAACCAATGCATCTATAGACACCTGAGTTTTGAGCAACATCATTGACATAAAGACAGCCTCTTGAAAAAAAATGGGAAACTGGATGACTGCATGTAGAAGAATAAAATGGAATCCCAATTTTTTTATGTGCAAATATAACCAATTCAAAATGGATCTGGACGTAAGGTCTGGAACTGAAGGATAGGAATACACTTGTTAGCAAAATGTATGAGTAAAACAAGCAAAAACAAAGGCTTTTTAAAAAGGCTCCAGTAACTCAGAACAAATGGGAACAAATAAACAAGTATGACTAGAGAAAATTTAAAGAGACCCTGACCAGAAAGGCATAGATAACAACAACAACAAAATCCCAGCCTACAGGAAAATCATTTTTACTAGATATAGTTTGGCAGATTAGTGTATGGAATACACTACAATACAAAGACTATATCCCCAAACATCAAATAAACCAATCAATAAATGGACTAATGAAATAAGCACACAGCTCCCATAGATGATATTAAATGTCCAATCAACATGAAAAATGTTTAACATCTCTAGCCCTCAGGAATATGCCTAAAATAAAAATATATTCAGATATTCTGTGTCAGAACTAACATCATGTGACAATAGATACAAAACTATTTAGGATCTATTTACTGGGCAGGAAATTAGCATCTACTAATACAAAAGCTAAAATTGTCACCAAAGAACATCCAAAGCCTACAGAAAAGCTTCACCAATTTCATTGTGCATGCCAAAATACCCACAAAAGTATTTTAAGAGACGGAGGAGACAAAGATTCTCAGACAATGGAAATAAGAAGAAGAAATTGATATCTCAGTTAAGGAAATGCTAAATTAAAAAAAAAAGCCCTTGTGACACAAAACAACTAGAAAATCTGGAATCCTATGAGAAGACCAATCTGAGAATAATAGGAATGCAGAAAACAGAAGAAACCTAGGTCAAAGTCACAGAAAATATTCCCCCCCCAAAAAAATCATAGAAGAAAATCACCACAACCTAAATAAGGAGCTGTCTATTAAGGTACAAGAAGCATACAGATCATCAAATAGACTGGACCAGAATAGAAATTCCTCTAAGAACATAATAATAAAATATCAAATATACAGAACAAAAAATAATATGAAAAGATGCAGAGAAAAGGATCAAGTACTATGAAATGCAGATCAAGTACTATATATTGTTAGAATAACACCTGACTGGAAACTCTAAAAGCCAAAAGTGCCTGGATAGATGTTCGAGAGAATCTAGGGGACCACAGATGCTAGTCTAGTCTGCTATACTCAACAAAACATTCAATCATAATAAATGGAAAAAGAAAGACTTTCAAAGACAAAACCTAATTTAAGCAGTATCTCTCTACAAATCATCCTTACAGAAGGGTGCTAGAAGAAAAACATTTTAAGGTTAACGACACCTAAGCACAAACAAGCAATAAATAAACCCCCTTAAAAAAAAGCACATCAAATGAAGAGAAAACAACAACAAAAAAAACACTACAAAATCAAATTAATAGAAATCAATAAATATTGCTCTTTGATTACTCTAAATGATGATAACTTTCAACATCAATGGTCTCAATTCCCTAATAAAAAGACACAGACTAACAGATTCTATGTAAAAACAAGATCCATCCTTCTGCTGCATCCAAGATATAAACCTTGACATCAAAACTAAATATCTCCACAGTCTAAAAGTAAGGAAAAAAGAAGACATTCTAAATAAATAGACCCAGGTGTAGTCATTTTATTATCTAACAAGTTAGACTTTAAAATGAAACTAGTGAGAAGAGATAGGGAAAGATACTACATTACATACTCATCAAAAATATCAGCCAAGAGGACCTTGTGATTCTAAATACCTATATAAAAAAAATCAAGAGCATTCAACTTCATAAAAGAAACAAAGTTATAGCTCAAATTTAACACAGAGTAGTTAATATTGACACTGACGTACTGACAGTTGGAATCTTCATAACCTCATTTTCACCGATAGACAGGCTATCCAGGAAAAGTAAAAAGATAAATACTGGAGCTAACAGACCTTATAAACCAAATGGACCTAACAGCTATTCACAGAACATGTTATCCAAACATATAGAACATGCCTTCTTCTCAGAAGCTCATGGGACTTTCTTCAAAATTGATCATGTACATGGACACAGATTAAGTCTACACATAACCAAGAAAATTGAAATAACACCCTAAATATTTTTTGTCCACAATAGATCAAAGCTAGATATCAACAACAGAAAGCTTCCACACTTGGAAAGAGGACCGCATCTTTAAAAAATTGTGTGGGTCTAACTGGATGGCTGCATGTAGAAGAATCCAAAATATCCACACTTTTAACTCTGCACAAAACTCAACTCCAAATGAATCAAAGATCTTACCATAAGATCGGATACACTGAACGTGGCAGAAGGGAAGGAGGGGGATAACCTTGAACTTATTGGCACAGGAAAAGACTTTCTGAACCGAGCACCCTTAGCACAGGTACTGAGATCAATGATTAATAATGAAAAACAAATGACAGCTCATGCTGTCGAGGAAGTGGAATGAAAGGTATACTCAGCCATTGCTGGTGGAATTGAAAACACATGCAGCAATTAGGGAAATCAGCATGGTGATATCTTGGGAAGACCGGGAGTGATGGAGCATGTGATCAAACCAGACTCTCTGAATGTGGCTGACAATAAGGACTAACTGAGAAGCCAAGGACAATGACACTGGGTTTTGATTCTACTGCGTGGACTGGCTTTGTGGGAGCCTGGTTTATTTGGATGCTCACCTTCCTAGACCTGGATGGAGGGGGGAGGACCTTGGCCTTCCCACGGGGCAGGGAACCCTGACTGCTCTTAGAACTGGAGAGGGAGGGGGAGGAGGGAAGTGGGAGGGAAAAGGAAGATGGGGAGGAAGTGGAAATTTTTAATAAATAAATAAATTTTAAAAAAAGGGGAAAAAAGACCCTATACCACTTTTGGTGTATACCCAAACGGTGTGTCATCCTGCTGCAAGACACTTGTTAAAACATGTTCATTGTTTTTTATTCACAATAATCAGAAATTGGAAACAAACTAGATGCTTATCAATAGATGAATGGATAAAGAAAATGTGATACAGGACTAGACAGATGGCTCAGCAGTTAAGAGCACTGGTCCTTCGAAAAGACATGGGTTCAATTCCTAGCATCCACATGGCAGCTCACAATTGTCTGTAACTCCAGTTCTAGGGGATCTGACACCTTCACACCAATAAAGTTTAAAAATTGTAAAGAATGTATTAAAAGTTAAAAAAAATAGAATGGGGCCTCCAGGAACTTAAAAGAAAAACAAAACAAAACAAAAACTACTAAGCACTGGGCCAAGCTCCTAGAGTCCACTCATAGAAAGGGAGGAGCAATTTTATGAGTAAAGGAACCAAGACCATAATGGGGAAACCCATAGAAACAGCTGACTCCAGCAAGTGGGAGGTCACTGACTCTGGACTGACAGCTGAACAACCTGCATAATATCGAATTAGACCCTCTGAAGGTAGGTAACAGTTTTGTGATTTGGGCAGTTTCTAGGGCCACTAGTAGGAGAACCAACATTTATTCTTAGTGCATGATCTGGCTCTTTGGAGCCCATTCCCTATAGAGGGATAGCTTGCTCAGTCTAGATACAGTGGGGGAGAACCTTGGTCCTGCCTCAAGTCATGTGTCAAACTTTGTTGACTGTCCATGGGAGGCCTCACCCTCTCTGAGGTGTAAATGAGGTGTGGGGGGGAGATGGGGCAGCAGGAGGACCAGAGGAAGAAGAAACTGGGATTGGCATGTAAAATAAGATTGTTTTAAATAAGTAAAAAAAAAAGATGTGGTATATTTACATAATGGAATATTATTCCATCATCAAAATTAAAAGAAAAAATTGTACTGCTAGTTTTATGAACGTGACACAAGCTAGAATTATCTAAAATGAGGGAACCTCGATCAAGAAAAATGCTTCCATTAGATCTGATTTTAGGGTATTTTCTTAGTGACAGATCAGGGAGAACCCAGGGTATTTTGGATGGTGTCATCCTGAGATTTATTGTTCTAAGTTCTATATGAAAACAGGCTGAGCAAGTCATAATGAATCATCATTCCTCCATGGCCTCCAAGTTCCTGGCCTGTTTTCATCCTTCTGACTTCCTTTTATGATGAACAGTGATATGGAAGTGTAATCAAATACACATTTCCCTTTCCAAGTTGCCTTTATTGATGGTGTTTCATCACAGCAATAAAAACCCTAACTGTGAAGCTGCAGGTAAATGGATGAAACTCGAAGAACATCGTCCTGAGGGAGATAACTCAGACCGGAAAGACAAATGTTGCATATGCTTGTTTATATGAAGATTTTAGTTGTTTTGTCAAAGACAAGCAAGCTACAATCTGTATCACCACAGAGGTTAGATATAAAGTCAGGGACCTGTGGGGAGGGACAGATCTCCCAAAGAATAGGAAATAGAATATATAGTTATGTACTAAGGGGAGAAACTGGAATGGACGGATAAAATGGGGAGGAGGAAGAAGAGAAGAATGAGGAGGAAATATGGGGGTGTCAGCTAAAATTTAGGGACATTTGAGGCACTGTATAGAAACCTAAACCAGTAGAAACTTCCTAAATTATATACCTATATGAAGGAAATATACAGGAAATTGTAAATTGATAACCACTTGCAAGTGAAAAATTAGATTTTTTTAAGGGAGTCTTACTGGAGAAACAAACTACTCTAAAGTGTAGGTTTTATGCCCAGCAGTAGATGGGCAACAGAAAACAAACCTGGTGGCATCTTTGGAGGGAACTTGTCTTTGCATGTAGTATCAGGGCTTTTTTTATGTTTTATATTTCCTTTTATTTTATCTTGCTTATTTTGCTTTTGATATGGAATATGATTTTAACTAGGCAAAGACGTATTACATTTGCTTATGCTAGAGAATATAACTTTAACTGTGTAAAGATGTATTACATTTGTTTATGCTGCTTTTGTTTAACAATGTAAAGATGTTTGTTTAATTATGAAAAGATGTGTTGCTGTTTCACCTTGCTTACCTAAGACACCTGATTGGTCTAATAAAGAGCTGAATGACCAACAGCTAGACAGTAGAGGAATATGCAGGGTTGGCTGCTGTGGAATAACACTCCTATGTCCTGTAAAAATTTGTGACTCATACTGGTTTAATAGAATGCTGATTGGCTAGTAGCCAGGCAGCAAGTATAGGAAGGGCAAACATATTAGGATAATTCTGGGAAGAGGGAAGACTTAGTCTGCAGTTGCCACCCAGAAGCAGAGGAAGCAAAATGAAAATGCTGCACTGAAAAAGGGTACCAAGGCATATGGTTAAACATAGATAAGAATTATGGGTTAATTTACACAGTAAGAGCTAGTTAATAATAAGCCTGAGCTAATAGGCCAAACTGTTTAAAATTAATATAAGCCTCTGTGTGTTGTGTGCTTCTTTGGTACTGAACAGCTGCATGACCAGGTAGGAGAGAAGTTTCCATCTACAGCTGGCAGACAGAGACAATTAGTAGGAAGAGAAATCTAGGCTCAAGAAGAATGAGGAGAGAACAGGGAGAAACAGAGGGAGTTGCCTAGAGCCAGCCAGGCAGCTGTCAGCCAGCAGACAAAGAGTAGAAAATACAGAAAGAAAGGCAGAAATTTCTGAGGTAAAAGGTAGATAAAGATAAGTAGGCAAATTTACATTAAAGAAAGAAAAACTAGGCATAAATGAGCATAAGGTAAGGCTGAGTATTCATAACAATAATAAGTCTCCATGTCATGATTTGGGAGCTGGTTGGTGGACCAAGAGAAAAAGTCTTTTACACAGTTTTTGTTTTGATTACCATAAATTCAAGATCAGCATGGGCTACATGGTGAGTGAGTTATATAGTCCAGGCTAGGAGAAACCTTGTCTGCAGAAATGACCCAAATAAATAAAAAACAAAACCAGATCCCCCAAGGAGTGGATGCTTCATTTGCTTCTGGTTTTGTGTTTTCATGGTATTCTTAAATGTATGAATCAGTGGGTCTCTTCTTCTTTATCTGTTTCTTGTGGCTTTTCTTCTTTTTTGATTATTTATTTTCTACTACTATGATTTGTTTGTTTTTGTCTTACCTTATTATATTTCACTTTATTTTCATTTCTTAGGTGCTTGTTTGTTTGCTAATGAGAGACAGGAATGGGGTTGATCCAGGTGGGAAGGGAGGATGTGGGGGAGTGGAGGGAATAGAAAAAAAATCAGAATATAGTATATAAAAGTAAATCTATTTTATGTAAAATAGAAGTAAGCAAAGAAAAACAAATGGTGTTCTGACTCCACGATGAAGTTTTGATCGGGCTTAAAGAAGAATGAAATTACACTATTTGAAGGAAGATGAGTAAAAGTGCACGGCAAATGTGCAAATGTGTAAAGGTAATGGAAATTCAGAAACAATGTAGCATGGTTTCTCTCCTTTTTAGATCTCACATGATGAATGTCATAGTAAGATCCTCTAGGGGAAGGGATGGAAGAGTCTAAAGGAGGTGAGGAGAAAAAAAACTCACAGTAAATCAAATGAACAGAAGATTTGTTTTAATACTATAGCATGACTTCTGAGCACCCTGGAGATTGGCATGAAGCATTTCTTATCAAATATACTCTGTTCTTATTGGTGTTTCATTTTTGCCCTTACAAACATCAGAAAACAAAGAAGTGTTGTTTTATTTAATCATTTAGAATTCATTTCACAGACTGAAATACTTAGAAATTCAGGTAGATTTTGTAATATTTTGAATATTTGGCTTAATTTAAAATTCTTACAATGACTATTTCATATTTTTATTCTGTAAATGTAAGTGGGAAGTATAGTCATGGTACAATGTTACTAAATACCTGTGCTTGATTTAAAGGGTGGGTTTTAAAAAGAGATTTATTTTAGAAGTTGTTTTATATAAGTAAAGTTACTATCTAGCAAACAGAAGTGCATATGATGATTCAATCATAAAAAATAGGTAAAAATACTTTTCTGTCTTTGACCATTGGGAAGCAGCACCTGACCATCCTTATGAAATCTCCCTCCTGAAGGTAGAGAATTTCCCTTCCACCTTCGACTGCTTCTTTAGAGGACTTCTCTCCCCATTTTCTACACCATTTTGACTCTGCATTGTGGCAGAGTGTTCTTTATTTCTTTTTATTCTTGGTCTTAAAGTGGAAGAAATTTGGGGATTTTACTCTTTGCAGGAGCTGAATTCATTTCCCGTCCACTGACAATTGTGAAATTTCCCGAGCACTGAGGGCTCTTATCAGAACTGTCTTATTAACGTTGCCTGATGTGTTAATGTTCCCATTGCAAATTGTCCTTGGCAAACTGACTCTAGGTCTTTCACTTGTTGGAATCTAAACTTGAGGTCTATGGACAAGAATATTTTGGAAATATAGACATCTGGCGTTCAACTTCAGCATAGCTAAGAGTGCCAATAGGACAAAATAGGTTTGCCTTGAATACTGTCAATTTTGTTCTTTGATGCAGAAATTTTGTTAATTTTAATGAAATTAAAATTAACAAATTTTAATTCATTTATATTTATTTATAATATTCAGTTATATTTATTTTTGTTTCCTATGTTTTTGATGTTATATTTTAAAAATTGCTAAATTCCATATCATGAAACATTTCTCATGTTATAATTATCAACACTGGGCATAAAATCACCCAGCTTAGCTGGCTTGCACGCTGGGACTGGGCTGGAAGTGCAACCCGGCAGGAGGGAGTTCCTGTGTTTCAATAGCCTGCCAGTGGAAAGGTAGGCCCTGTGTCAGCTCAGCAAGATTCCTGGCCAGCAAGGGGCGCTGATCCTCTAGCAGAAGATTCATCAGAGAGGGGAACCTGACCCGGTACCAGAAGATCCATTAGAGATCATTTGAAGGAAAAAATGGGCAGATGCCAAGGCAGGAATTCCTCCAATAATCTGAAATACAACATGAAAACACCAGATCCCAGCGACCCTACAGCAAAGGGACTTGAACATCCTAATCCAGAAGAAGTGGAAAAAAGTGCCATTATGAAAGCAATAGAGTCCCTTAAACAGGATATGAATAATTCCTTTGAAGAAATGGATGACAAGTATAACAAAAAGTTTGAAGAAATGAGTAAAGAAATGGAAGAGAAGTATAACAAAAAGTTTGAAGAAATGAGTAAAGAAATGGAAGAGAAGTATAACAAAAAGTTTGAAGAAATGAGTAAATCCGTAAAGGATACCCTGGGAAACCAAGAAAAAAACAATCAAACAGGTAATGGAAACAGTTCAAGAAATGAAAACTGAAATAGAGGCAATGAAGAAAACACAAACCAAGGGTCGGCTGGATATGGAAAATCCAGGTAAACAAACAGAGACTATGGAATCAAGCATAACTTATAGAATACAAGAGATAGAAGAAAGAATCTCAGATTCTGAAGATGCCATAGAGAAAATAAACGCTCTGATCAAAGAAAACAGCAAATCCAACAAATTCTCATCACAAAACATTCAAGAAATCTGGGACATAATAAAAAGACCAAACCTAAGAATAATAGGAGTAGAAGAAGGAGAAGAATTGAGGATCAAAGGCCCAGAAAATATATTCAACAAAATTATAGAAGAAAACTTTCCCAACCTAAAGAACGATATTCCTATGAAGGTTCAAGAAGCATACAGAACACTGAATAGACTGGATCAAAAACAAATCATTCCCTCGCCATATAATAATCAAAACACAAAACATACAGATTAAAGAAAGATTATTAAGAGCTGCAAAGGAAAAAGGTCAAGTAACTTATAAAGGTAAACCTATCAGACTTACACCGGACTTCTCTATAGAAACCATTAAAGCCAGAAGGTCCTGGACACAGGTACTGCAAAAATTAAGAGACCATGGATACAAGAACAGACTACTATACCTAGCCAAGCTATCATTCACTGTCAATGGGGGAAACAAAATATTCCAAGATAAAAACAAATTTAAACAATACGTAGCCACAAATCCAGCCTTATAGAAAGTAGTAGAAGGAAAATCACAACCCAAGGAATCTAACATTGCCAACACTGCCCACAATAACTCAGACATATAGCGACCATTCACAAGCACAACTAAGAAGGGAAACACACCAACTCTACTACACACAAAAAAAAAATAAAAAAATAACCAGAGTTAACAACCACTGGTCATTAATATCACTTAATAACAACGGACTCAACTCACCTATAAAGAGGCACAGACTAAGAGATTGGATACAAAAACAGGATCCAACATTCTGCTATTTACAAGAAACACACCTCAACCACAAAGTCAGACATCTACTCAGAGTAAAGGGTTGGGAAAAGCTTTTTCAAGCAAACGGAACTAAGAAACGAGTGGGTGTGGCCATTCTAATTTCCAACAAAATTGACTTCAAACCAAAATCAATCAGAAGAGATGGAGATGGACATTTTAAACTCATATCAGGAACAATTCATCAGGAGGAAGTCTCAATCCTGAATATCTATGCCCCTAATATAAAAGCACCCACTTATGTAAAAGAAAAACTTCTAGAACTCAAGGCAGTCATCAAACCACACACACTAACAGTAGGAGATTTCAACACACCTCTCTCACCAATGGAGAGGTCAATCAGACAGAAACCTAAGAGAAAAATAAGAGAATTAATAGAGGTAATGATCAAATGGATTTAATAGATATCTATAGAACATTCCAGCCAAATAGGAAAGATTATACCTTCTTCTCTGCAGCACATGGAACCTTCTTGAAAATTGACCACATACTCGGTAACAAAGCAAACTTCCAAAGATACAAAAAAATATTAGTAACCACCTGTGTCTTGTCGGATCACCACGGAATAAAGTTAGTATTCAACAACAATTCTAACCCCAGAAAGCCTACAAACTCATGGAAGCTGAACAGTCAACTACTGAATCACCCCTGGGTCAAGGAAGAAATAAATAAAAAAATTAAAGTCTTCCTTGAATTTAATGAAAATAAAGGCATAACATACTCAAACCTATGGAACACAATGAAAGCAGTGCTAAGAGGAAAGTTTATAGCACTAAGTGCTTAATTAAAGAAAACAGAGAAAGCACACATTGGAAACTTAACAGCACACCTGAAAGTGCTGGAAAAAAAAGCAGACTCACCCAGGAAGAGTAGAAGACTGGAAATAATCAAACTGAGGACTGAAATAAACAAAATAGAAACACAGAAAACAATCCAAAGAATCAATGAAACAAAAAGCTGGTTCTTGGAGAAAATCAACAAGATTGACAAACCCCTAGCCAAACTAATCAAACGGCAGAGAGAGAACACGCAAATTAATAAGATCAGAAATGAAAAGGGGGACATAACCACAGACACAGAGGAAATTCAGAGAATCATTAGATCTTACTACAAAAGCCTATATGCTACAAAATTGGAAAATGTACAAGAAATGGACTTGTTTTTAGATAAATACCATTTACCAAAGTTAAATCAAGACCAGGTGAACAATCTAAATAGACCTGTTAGTCGCGAAGAATTAGAAGCTGTTATCAGAAATCTCCCTACCAAAAAAAGCCCAGGACCAGATGGTTTCAATAAAGAATTCTACCAGAACTTCCAAGAAGAGCTAATACCTATACTTCTTAATATATTTCACAATATAGAAACAGGAAAGTCATTGCCAAATTCTTTTTATGAAGCTACAGTTACCCTGATACCAAAACCACACAAAGGCACAACCAAGAAAGAGAATTACAGGCCAATCTCACTCATGAACATCGACACAAAAATCCTCAACAAAATACTGGCAAACCGAATCCAAGAACACATTAGAAAAATTATCCATTATGATCAAGTAGGCTTCATCCCAGAGATGCAGGGCTGGTTCAACATACGCAAATCTAATAATGTAATCCGTCTTATAAAAAAACTGAAAGAAATAAACCATATGATCATTTCTTTAGATGCTGAGAAAGCACTTGACAAAATTCAACAACCCCTTTATGATAAAGGTGTTGGAGAGATTGGGGATACAAGTATCATACCTAAATATAATAAAAGCTATTTACAGCAAGCCGACAGCTAACACCAAATTGAATGGAGAGAAACTCAAAGCCATTTCACTAAAATCAAGAACACGACAAGGCTGTCCACTCTCACGATACCTCTTCAATAGTACTTGAAGTTCTAGCAATAGCAATAAGACAACATAAGGGAATCAAGGGGAATCAAATTGAAAAGGGTGAATGTAAATTCTCGTTATTTGCAGATGATATGATAGTGTACATAAGTGACCCCAAAAACTCTACCAAAGAACTCCTTCAGCTGATAAACACCTTTAGTAACGTGGCAGGATACAAGATCAACTTCAAAAAATCAGTTGTCCTCCTATACAGAAAGGATAAAGAAGCAGGGAGGGAAATCAGAGAAACTTCACCTTTCGCGATAGCCACAAATAGCATAAAAAATCTCGAGATAACTCTAACCAAGGAAGTGAAAGACCGATTTGACAAGAACTTTAAGTCTTTGAAGAAAGAAATTGAGGATACCAGAAAATGGAAAGATCTCCCGTGCTCTTGGATTGGGAGGATCATCATAGTAAAAATGGTAATTCTACCAAAAGCAATCTATAGATTCAATGTAATCACCATCAAAATCCCATCAAACTTCTTCACAGTCCTTGAGAGAACAATAATCAAGTTTATATGGAAAAACAAGAAACCCAGAATAGCCAAAACAATCTTATACAATAAAGGAACTTCTGGAGGCATTACCATCCCTGACTTCAAACTCTATTACAGAGCTACAGTATTGAAAACAGCTTGGTATTGGCATAACAACAGAAAAGGCAAACTATGGAATTGAATAGAAGACCCGGATATTAACCCAAAACCTATGAACACTTGATTTTCGACAATGGAGCTAAAGGTATACAATGGAAAAAGGATAGCATCTTTAACAAATGGTGCTGGCATAAGTGGATGTCAACCTGTAGAAGAATGAAAATAGACCCATATCTATCACCATGCACAAAACCGGCCTTGGCCCATAACCATACTGATGAATATTTTGCTTATCACTATAGATCCTTCATCTGGAGATGGAAGACGATACAGACGGAGACCCACATTGGAGCCCCGGACTGAGCCCCCCAAGGTCCAAATGAGGAGCAGAAGGACGAAGAAAATGAAAAAAGAAATAAGGACTGCGAGGGATGCTATCACCCACTGATACAAGGGGACGGATCTAATGAGAGCTTACCAAGGCCAGTTGGACTGGGACTGAACGAGCACGTGATCCAACCAGATTCTCTGAATGTGGCCGGATTCTCTGAATGCAGCTAGCCCGGGGTCTTTCTGAAAAGCCACTGACAATGACACTGGGACTTGTTTCCTCTGCATATACTGGATTTTGGGGATCCAGTCTGTTTGGATTCTCACCTTCCTGGACCTGGAGGGAGGGGGAGGGGCTTGAACTTCCCACAGGGCAGGAAACCCTGTCTGCCCTTAGGGAAGAAGAGGGAGGAGGAGAGGGAGTGGGGGGAGTGGGAGGGTGTTGGGAGGTGGGGCGGAAATGGAAACTTTTATAATTTAATAAAATTACTTTAAAAAAGAAAACTCAAGTCCAAATGGATTAAAGACATCAGCATTATTCTGACCACTTTGAACCTGGTAGTAGAGAAAGTGCGAAGTCGTCTACAAAACATAGGCACAGGAGACCACTTCCTAGGTAGAACCCCAGTAGCACAGACAATAAGAGAATCAATGAATAAATGGGACCTCCTGAAACTGAGAAGCTTCTGTAAAGCAAAGGACACTGTCAGTAAGACAAAAAGGCTACCTTCGGACTGGGAGAAGATCTTCACCAACCCCTCATCAGACAAAGGTCTGATCTCCAAAATATACAAAGAACTCGAGAAATGAGACACTAAAACTCTAATTAAACCAGTTAAAAAATGGGGTTCTGATCTGAACAGAGAATTCTCAGCAGAAGAACTTCGAATGACCAAAAGACACTTAAGGTCATGCTCAACATCCTTAGTGATCAGGGAAATGAAAATCAAAACAACTATGAGATACCATTTTACACCGGTCAGATTAGATAAAGTCAAAAACACCAATGACAGCCTATGCTGGAGAGGATGTGGAGAGAGGGGGACTCTCATTCATTGTTGGTGGGAATGTAAACTTGTGCAGCCACTGTGGAAATCAGTGTGGCGGTTTCTCAGGAAACTGGGAGTCAACCTCCCTCAAGACCCAGCAATTCCACTCTTGGGAATATACCCAAGAGATGCCCTATCATACCACTAAAGCATTTGATCAACTATGTTCATAGCAGCACTATTTGTAATAGCCAGAACCTGGAAACAACCTAGGTGCCCCTCAATAGAAGAATGGTTAAAGAAGGTGTGGAACATATATACACTAGAGTTTCACTCAGTGGTAAAAAACAATGACATCTTGAATTTTGCATCCAAATGGATGGACATAGAAAACGCTTTACTGAGTGAGGCAACCCAGATCCAAAAAGAGGAATATGGTATGTACTCACTCATAAGTGGATTCTAGCCATAATTAAAAGTCTTTGAGCCTATTATTTGTGATCCTAGAGAAGCTAAATAAGAAGGTGAACCTGAAGAAAATGTACTCAGTCATAAGTGGATTCTAGTTAAAGTCTTTGAGACTATAATTCGTGATCCGAGAGAAGCTAAATAAGAAGGTGAACCTGATGAAAATCATATAGTTATCCTTTTGGATACTGGAAGTATACAAGATTGCCAGGCAAACTTGGGTGTGCGGTGGGTGGGGTGTGGAAGTAAGGGGAGATGGTTGGAGAGAAGGGAGAAAGGGAGGATGAGGAATAGCTTGGGGAAATGGGATGGGGGGAGGGAGGAAGGATGGATATGGGAGCAGGGAAGTACATAATTCAACTAAGGGAGTCAGTTTAGGGTTTGCAAGAGACTTGATTCTAGAGGGATTCCCAGGTCCAAGGAGAGGGCCCCAGATTATTCCCTGGGCAGCAGAGGATTGGGTGCCTCAACTGGCCTTGGCCCATAACCATACTGATGAATATTTTGCATATCACCATAGAACCTTCATCTGGCGATGGATGGGGATAGAGACAGAGACCCACATTGAAACACAGACTTAACTCTCTAGGTTCAAATGAGAAGCAGAAGGCGGGAAAACGTGAGCAAGGAAGTCAGGATCAGAGGGAACCTTCATCAGATGATAGATGGAGATTGAGACAGAGACCCACATTGAAGCACTGGACTGAGCCCTCAAGGTTCAAGTGAGGAGCAGAAGGAGGGAGAATATGAACAAGGAAGTCAGGACTGCGAGGGGTGCGTTCACTCTCTGATACAAGGGGACTGATCTAAGGAGAGCTCACCAAGGCCAGCTGGACTGGGACTGAACGAGCATGTGATCAAACCAGATTCTCTGAATATGGCTTACATGGGAGCTGTCTGAGAAGCCATTGATAATGGCACTGGGACTGCTTTCGTCTGCATGTACTGACTTTTTGGGATCCTAGTCTGATTGGATGCTCACCTTCCTAGACCTGGAGGGAGGAGGGACTTGAACTTCCCACAGGGCAGGAAACCCTGAGGGCTCTTAGGACTGGAGAGGGATGAGGAGAGGTAGTGGGGGAAGTGGTAGGATATTGGGAGGAGGCGAGGAAGTGGAAATTTTTATAAATTATTAATAAAAAATTAGTTGTTCATTAAAAAATAATTTTCAACACTGACAACAAATTTATAAGTAACATTATATAGACTCAACAAGTTATAGTTAGGAATATATATATGAACATGTAATACATATATATATATGTACAATAACAATTGATGAAAAGAAGTCATGAATGTGAAGGAGAATGAGGAGGAGTATTTGGGAAATTTGGGAGGGAAGAAGGCAAAAGGAGAAATTCTGCAATTAAAATACCATCTCAGAAATAAAATATGTAGACAAAATAAAACAAGAATTTAATTATTTTAATTTTTATATTTAATCTTTTGGACTCTGAGTTATTCCTTTATATAATGTGAGGTGCTGTTATAAACTTGCTTTCTTCAGTGAGTATAAAATGCTCCATGATGCCATTTGTTGAAAGAATGTTCTTCACACATTTAGTAGTCTCAAAATACACATCAAAATAATGCCAATCTCTTTGCA
Organism: Myodes glareolus; assembly: GCF_982192425.1. Lineage (NCBI taxonomy): Eukaryota > Metazoa > Chordata > Mammalia > Rodentia > Cricetidae > Myodes > Myodes glareolus. The sequence continues at coordinate 16,645,478 of NC_142048.1, read as the reverse complement.
ACACGGCATATGTTGGCTTTTTATCCTTTTGTCATCTGGTCTGCCTTTATGGCAGTACAATACTAAGTACCATAAAATTAATTTTTTTGTTCTTTTAGGGATTAATCAGGAAATTTAAAAATTAGATTTTGAAAATCTAGTTCTATGTAAGTTGTTCTATTCAGTATAAACATTATAAACACACTTAAGTCTACTAGTTTATAATCTAACTTAAAATATGCTTAAGGAAAAAATCTGAATAGAGGTACCATGAATGTACAGATAAAACTGCTCTAAGAAGTCACAGGCTTTTTAAAGAAAATTCTCATGCCAGATGTGGAATATTTCCATATGAATTATTGATCAGAGAGCCTCCAAGGGCCTCCAAACACTATAGTTTATTGCTACCATAATTGTTGTTGGGTGCACACCAGATAGGTAACAAGGCTATCTTGCTAAAGATGTAGTGTACTTTGGATTTAGGAAATAGGGAAGTCAAGCTAGGACTAGCCTAGAAGCTTCTTCCCTGCTAGAAGCTTTTACGGTGCCAAGGCTCATGAGTTAAACTGCTAAAATAGTCATCAGTGATTTTAACCAGTTGAAGATATGCCCAATTGTGCCTGACTGTTGACTATTTAGGAGACAACTAACCACTTTCTAACTGGATGGGAGACTTGCTCCGTAGAAAAGAATATGTATCTGGTACTCAGAACTACTCAAAAAACCCTGTGGCTATGGAGGTCAAAGAGCCTAACAGGGAATACAGCACTGTTACTTTACTAAATGGATATGAAGTCAAGCTTACTTCTGTATTTTATACCCATAGACTAGTGGTGTTTTTGTTCTGAGTCAGTGTTAATGGTAATACAGAGACTCATAAGTGGTCAAAATGCTGAGAATAGTTTTTAATGCTCAGCCCTAAAGAAGACATATATATCACACCTCCAAAGCCTTGGAGACACTGTAGATGAAAGGACAAAAAGAATATAAGAACTAGGAAAAGACAGGACTGCTATGGAGTGTTGTTCTTTGGGTTTTACATGGTAGTTGCAGTCAAAATCACATAGCAACTTGACTGTTCATGAGACAAGAACATACACACACACAAGAAAGTGGGAAGTAGTTACAAAGAAAATGTGGTTTAATAAGTGTGGGAGAGCAATGAGGCCTGTATGTGACATTGCACCATATAAATGTATAAAATCATCAAAATAAAAACATAATTTTAGGAAGTAAATTAAAACATGGTACCTTCATACTCATTCTCAGAATCACTAAATCTTACTAAATAAATTATATGAAAAGTCCCCAATATGATCAGGATGGTCCAGCAAACAACTGATCTGAAAGCCAATTGAGGAGAAGCCAAGGCCCACAGTGTGGCCTAAGACAACATCTGGAAGTCACAGGGTGACTAGGAAATAATCAGACCAAATTAGAACAGAAGGCTCATCAGGGAAGGAAGCAGAAATAGAACAGATTAAAGACAGCTTAGAGACTTTTAAAGATAAGGATGTTTAATCATCAATTTATGGATACTGCTATTGGTATATGAAGAATTTCATGTCATTCTAAAAATCCTATTTATTTGAAAAATGTAGTGGAAACTACATACAAGAAAAGAGATCACTTATGAAATTCACAAAACTTCAAAAGAATTTATTGTCTTACTAAGCCATTTGGTTCCTGTTCAAAATTTAAATCATTACGACAATGAAAATATTGTGTGAAGAGGAAGTAAAATGGAAAGATGAGAGAATTCATGAGAGAGAGAAAAATTACTTTCAATATTACAAGCTTAATAGCCCCCCAAATAAATCCATAAGTTTCAATGGTAGTTACCAATTAACTTAAAAAATATAGGTGAATTGGTGCAAAAATAGATAAGCACATTCCTTCAGGTAAATTGAGAGGAAGACATGCTGAGTTTTATAGTGTAACTTTATAGATATATTGCTATACTTTTGTTTTGAATTATGTACATATATCTCATTTATGATCAGCAAGTATAGCATTCTATATTTGCATTTGTGTAATAAAATATACTAAAGGTGAAGACTGATATAGGCGGCAGGTGTAAGTACAAAATTTCACAAAACCCCAGCAAGAGTAGAAGTCTGTTTTTGCACTTCCTGAAAATGAGCCAATTTACCAATGAAGCAAACCAAGCGTCATACTGACTTTGCTCAAGGCAGGTGCAGCCACGCTGAGCAAACATTAACATTTGTCAGGGTAGAAAATGATGCAAAAGAAACTTGGCTGACTTAGGCATTGGTAAGGTTATTATGGGGTAGAAAAGTCAGTTTGAATCTGACTTCCATTAACCATTCAAGGTTGAATTACAAAAAGTAAATGGTGTTCATTTATTGATTTAAGATTATTTGACTACAGATTTTTCAGTTATTTGATTATTATTTTTCCTAAATAATCAGGGAAAATGCATTAAAACCTGTTCATTGGGCTGTCAAGTGTTTCTAAGATTGAACTTGCTCCCATAGCAACGGACCCATTATCAAGACAGCTCTTGGGCACTTTGTACAGCAGCCTCAACCCATTAAATGGGATCCTGCAGGCAGGATTTCATATAAAACAACACCATTACAGTATATTGCTCTGTCTTTGATCATGCTTATTTTCATTCTTCGAAAATTATGAATCTATGGTCTTCTCTTTCTTGGAGTTTACACCTAGAATAATGCATTTGTTGTTTTTATTTTTAAAAAATGACTTGAAGAATAACAGGAAGAAATAAATGCCTGCCCTGCAAAGAACATTAAATTAAAGAAATAAGTGCTGATTAATAGCATCATTTATGTTAGAAGAAAATTGCCAAAAGTGGTAGGTTGAAGGAGTAGAGAGAAGGAAACATGTGTTCTCTCAAAGAGTATAAAGAAAGCCTTTAAAGAAAACACAGTTGTCAATTAAAAAAAAAAGCTGAATTGTAGAGTGATCGAGAATTATGAAAAGGAAAATTGCCAGTTAAATGAATAAAATATCATGGTCTTTAATATATTTAGCCTATTTTTTTGAGTTACATTGTTTGGGCTGATAATGCTTTTCCCTGAATCACAGAGTATTTAAAAGAAAATAAACAGTGGTAGGCTTAAGAAGACTCCCCACCACCTTTGAGCTCTTGATCAGGGGAATCGAAGAGAATCCCAAAGTTCAATAAAATCAATTTAAAAATTATAGGTTTTTGCTGTTCTCTTGATGGTCTCTCAGAGGTTTGACAGTATGAGCATATTGTTGAAGAGACCATTTGCTTTGGACACGGGACTCAGAAGATTCAAGATGATTTAACTCGAAGCTTTCTCCCTGAGGATAATTGTATGAATGGCCAGAGGTAGGGGGCAAGCCACCAATAGTACTACCCAGACATAGTGCCTAGAAACTACAAGGATGCAAGATAGCCCTGAAGTTGCAGCAGTGGCAATTACATTTTGGTAGAGATTAATGGCTGTCTAATTGGACTTATGACCCTCTCAAAGGACATAAAAATATTCCCAGTACTGGAAAGCTACCCAACTTCCCAAGGTTAGTGAGTTCATTAATTAATTTCCTAATTAATCATAGGAAACAATCTTCAACCACCCTTTTATTACTCCAACATTGTGGTGGCTTATATGAGGATGATCCCCACAGATTCATTTGAATGCTTGGTCACTAGGGAGCAGCACTATTTGAAAGGATTAGGATGTGTGGCTTGCTGGAGGTGGACTTTTGAACTTTTCAAAAGCCCAGACAACCCCAATGTCTATGGAGCCCTAAGTAGAACTTTCAGCTATTTCTCTATGACCACCTCTGCCTGAATGTCACCATGCCCCCTGCCATAATGAAAATGTACTAAAACTCTGAAAACGCAAGAAAGCATTTGCACCTGCATGTAATATTAATGAATAAATATAGAATAGGAATTTGAAAAGGGAAGGGGAGTATATAGCAGAGGAGAGAGAAAGGAGGAGAAATAATATAATTATAATTTAATTTAAAATGAAAATGAAAATAAGAACTATTTAAGTATATTTTATTACCTAAAGTTATTGATCAATAAAGTAACATAAAAAAACAACTCTACAGTTCTGAGAAACATAAATTTAATTTTTGCCCTTGAATCTGTTTGTGCTCTAATACAGGCAGATGGGTAGCAGGTTGTGGTATTGGCAAAGACATTCGAAGTGATGGTTGTCGTTGAAATGACAATAATCACCACGCCACTGTCACACTTCCATTTCTTGTGTGTCACTGAAGTGCTGCATTGAATTTGTGAGTTGTGACTTTATGGCCTTCATGTAAAAAAAAAAAAAAAAGAAACTGTGTTCTACCTAGAGTGAGGCCATTTCCAAGATGCCAAAGATAGTCATGCAATTTGAGGAACCTGAACTTTAGGGGAAAAAAAGCTTATTCTGCTTACAACTTTAACATTTTAGTCTATCATTGAAGGAAATCAGGAGAGAAATTCACCAGGGTAGGAAACCTGAGGCAAGAGAACCTGTGCAGAGGCTACAAAGGAGTGTTGCTTACTGGATTGTTCCTCATGGCTTGCTCAGTCTGCTTTCTTATAGGAACAACGACCACCAGTCTGTGGATGGCAACAACCACAATGGGCTGAACCCTCTGCCATTAATCACTGATTATGAAAATGCCTTACAGTCTGAATTTATGGAGCATTTTCTCAATTGAGGTCCCCTACATTTAAGTAAATCACGCTTGTCACGTTGACATAAAACTATTTGCTACTTCTAACATTTACAGAAAGGATGGGTTAAAAAAATATGTTCTTTCACTGTATAGAATTAGGTCATGTGGCTGTCATGGCTATTGAAGAACTTCAGAAAAGAACTTCTTACATTTTTTTTCCTTCTAGTTTTGAGAGTATAATATAAATTACATTACTTCACCATTGCCTTTTGTCCCTCCAAACCCTCCTACATTCCTTCCCTTTCTCTCTTTTAAATTCATGGTCTCTTTTAAAATGAGTTCTTATTGCATACATGTAATTATATTTATACATTCCTAAGTATAACCTCCTAAGTTTGTATAATATTTCTTGTATATAAGTTTCCAAGGATGACCACTTAGTATTGGATAAGCAATTTGTGTGGTCTTTCCTACAGAAGACTCTTGCTCTCACTCCCGACATTGTTGGTTTCCTGAAGTTCTTGTGTAGTGTTGAAGCCTAGCAAGTGCTCCCCATCCACTTTGCCAAGTCTATTGTTATTGTCTGTGTTCAGCTAATGTTCAGGAAATCATGTTGTTGAGATTTTGTGGGTGTAGCTCCTGAAAATCTTAGGAAACCCAGTCTTAGCAAATGTCCTGATCCACTGGTTCTTAGAACCTTTCTGCTACTCTTCAGAAATGTTTCCTGAATCTTAGGTGTAGTATTGCTTTGTAGATGTACCCAGTGGGAGTGGTTTCCATGACTCTATATTTTTATTTGTTGTGGTTTTCTCTAAAGGTCTCTGTCTGCTGCAAAGAGATGTTTCCTTGATGAGGAGTGAGAATTTGTGGGGTTCAAGCCATTTAAGAATAATTTTTACAGAAAACACTTACAGTATTTACCAAAGTAGAAGGTGATTTGACATGCATGTCTGACCATAGAATAGTGATTTTAACTATTTTGTTTTTGTATAGCATAGTGTCTGTTGAAATATTTAGATGTAATGATGACAATATTACTTATCTAAAACATTAAATGGCAACTTTAGTCATATACACACACAAAATCTTCTGAGGTTATTGCTACTATTCCTTTTTTTATTTTTTGAAAACTACACCACGAATGAAAAATTACTTCCTTCAGGTGGCCCAGTGAGTGAGTGAGCTAGTTAGTTAGTTAGTTAGTTAGTTAGTTAAAATCAGATTTCAAGCTGTGTAGCTTGGCTTCAAGAAACATGATCCATAAATAACCCACATTGTTATTACAGACTATAAGAATAAGCAATTTACATGCTCAACACCACAACACTGTTTTTTAATGGAACAAAGAAATAGATGACATTAATTTGCTGCTTGATTTTCATGCATCTTCTAATTTGAGAAGCCATTTAAACTTAATCCATAATTTTGTAGGTGAATATTTATTTTTTTGCAATTGTCTCTGAGCAGAGTAAAAAGAAATAAAAGATAAAAGTTGGTAGTGAGTGAGCCCTTATTTTAACATATCTAATCCAGTGAAATCCCATAACCTGATTGTTCTCTCCTCCTCCAAGAAGGAATAATATAATCTGCAGTTTACATATCAATTCTTGATTTTACTTATTTTTACAAAAGTGTAAAAGAGTTCCCTTTATTTCTGGCCCCTTCTTTGAAGGTTTGTATGGAAATTGAAAGGGGTTTTAGGTCAGACTTTGGTCTAACTTGAAAGTATAGCATACTAAGATTTCTATCTAAGAGCAGAAATTCAGTCTTTCTCTTGAGTAAAGGACCATTTTTCTGAATTCTTAAATTTCTTGTGGAATCATCTCCTTTACTTGATGCCGTAAAAAGAGACTGAATCTGTTGCTCCCTTTGCTTTCTTTCCTTCAACCCACTGCCGGAATATCTCAGGCAAATGTTGTCTATAGAGCCACTTTGGAGCTCTCTTTCTAAATTATTCATTGAGATAGAATTCCTACAAATAGCCTAAGTTGGTCTTAAACACAATCTCCCTGCTTTGGGCTCCTGAACACTGAGACCACAGGCACATGACACCAACTTTTAGCCTTTGGTTGTCTAAAGGGCTGGGTGCACCTAGATCAAACATCAGATTGTTCCCTAAGAGCAGAAATAGAGTTAAAGAATTTCTCAGTATTTACTTTTGTTCAAAAATGTATCCACAAAGACATGGCATTAAGACTGGAGAGAAGGCTCACATTTAAGAGAACTGGCTGCTCTTGAGAAAGGGGGTTATTTCCTGCCACTCACTTGGAGGATTATAGCAGACTGTTACTCTTGGTCTGGTGATTTAATGGCCACTTCTGCACTCTGGAGTCACCAGGCATGTATGTGGTACACACAATAAAATGCTCATACACGTAAAATGAAAATAAACACAAGCTCTTAAAAAAAAAGTACATTAACTTTGATATGAATTTTTTGTTTATATGTTTGTTTTTCAAGACAGGGTATCTCTGCAGAACAGCTCTGGCCATTTAGTAGCTTACTCTGTAGAGTGGCCTCAGACTCACAGAACTCAACCTGTCTCTGCCTCCCGAGTGCTGGCTGGACATCAGATTTGTTAGCAGTGGTCTTGACACCATATGTTTATACCAAACAATTTACTTAAATTCTCTGTGTTTTGCATTTTGTTAGATGTTAGATGGAGGTGAAACAAGTACCTTAGAAATTTACTGTAGAGATAAAAACAAAAATGTTAATCACTTAGCTTAACATTTATAATAAATTGAATTCTTTTACTTAAGTTCTAACAAGTCTTATAGAGTCTCCTTGTTAGAGCTGTCATCTTGAGTGTCCTCCAGTGTTGAGAATAAAACAGTAATTTCTAAATTAATAATCTTATATTCAATAAATGAATTTTATAACTGGAAACTATTTGTCTTTTATTCATCAATAGGGTTAATAGGTTTCAATTTTAAAGAGGGGCTAAAGATCTGAGGGTAAAGTTCTAAGGGGTAAGAAAACTACTTACAATGGGAATTGTCTCTCCATGTTTCTTTATTCTTTATATCCTTATTCTTCCTTGTTCCCCTGTTCTAGATTGTTTTTAGTTCTACATAGTTCTTAGTTCTACCCATTACAGACATTCCCAGTCATAAATATCCTTAAAATCGTGAATTTCCCTACCCTGGCAGATTCCTGGGCAAGAATTCCTTTGCCGCATAGAAAATCAGATCACCCACTAATACAAGGGAACTGTTCTAATGAGAGATCACCAAGGCCAGCTGGACTGGGACTGAACAAGCATGTGATCAAACCAGAGTCTCTGAATGTGGCTGACATGGGGGCTGACTGAGAAGCCATTGATAATGGCACTGGGACTTGTTTCGTCTGCATGTACTGGCTTTTTGGGATCCTAGTCTGTTTGGATGCTTACCTTCCTAGACCTGAGGGAGTGGGGAGGAACTTGAACTTCCCACAGGGCAGGAAACCCTGACTGCCCTTAGGACTGGAGAGGGAGGAGAAGAGGGAGTGGGAGGAATGGGAGGGTATTGGGAGGAGGGTAGGAAGTGGAAATTTTTATAAATTAATTAAAAAATAAAAATAAAATAAAAAAGAGTTTTCACACACACACACACACACACACAGAGAGAGAGAGAGAGAGAGAGAGAGAGAGAGAGAGAGAGAGAGAGAGAAGAGAGATCAATTGGAGAGGCTAGCACACATGTCTGCATAATGGAGAGAGTTAGGAAAGAAATGAAACCTTCAGGGAATACCAGAGCGAAGGTTAATGTGCACTTCTACATTTTTAGGTGGTAGATGAAAGACCTACAGGTTTATTTTCAGCAAAATTATGAATAGGGCATGGATTGTTTAAATCAGCATACGACTACTCTTCTCCCAGTATGCATAGAGGCTACCAGGTAACCAGGCAACCTAGCGGAAGCTGATGGCTCTTGATCAGATATCACATATGTCAGATGCTGCAGTTTCTATGGTTCTAGGTCTGGAGTATATTTACCATTCCAAGCAAAGAAGAGATCCAGGCCTCTAAATGATCAGTTCTGGTTTATGCTGTTATCAGCTGTTCTGGTTGTAAGGTAAAACCAGAAGAGCAGCTTTGGCCGGTAGTAATTCTATTTCCTTGGAGATCTGGGAATATATTAGACTGAATGTTCTAAGCCTGGACCCTAAGCATTGACCAAATGCCTGCTGAAAAAGATAATTGCAGGACGGCAGATCTCTGCACTTACCTGGGAGAGAGAAACAAGTCCTGGCTGTGGGAAGCAGTTCTGAACTAGGAAATTAACTCTCAAATACCTAGCAGAAAGGGAGGTCAGCTACAGGGAAAAATCTACAGCAAAGGATAGTCACTTATTCACAAAGTAATAACGCCAAAATCCTTGCGTTTTGGTTTAGCCTTTACCAGATCCCTTGGTTCTGATAAGTCACTTGTGAAAGATGGCTAAGCAATTACCGTATAATGTTGCAGCTTATAGCATAGGCTTATAGTACATGATTGATTTCTTTACTCATCTAAAGGAGAGAAACAAGAAATTCATAACATACTCCCATGCTCATCTATCAGTGGTTCTCTACCTTTCTAATGCTGGGACCTGATAATGTAGTTCTAATGCTGTGATAACCCTCAACCTTAAAGTTATTTCATTACTGCTTCAGAAGTGCATTTTTGCGAATGCTGTTAATCATAATGTATTTCATGGTTTGGTTTTGTCTTTTTGATTTGTAATTTAGAAATATAATTCATGGAGTAAACTATGAATTAAGGAACACTGTTGGCAGGGTCTAGGGTATAATAAAATATATCAAATCATATATTAACATTATATAACTATTTATTTGGAGGAAATGATCACATCAGACCTATTATTTCATATATGATTGAGTCAGGTCAGTTTTTAAGTTTTGAGTTTTAGTTCTTTAGAGGGAGTAGATTTGTGCTGAAAAGAATATACCCTCATATAATAATTGTGACTATTGTTTCCTTTTTTGGATTTGTGGATAAAAGGATAACCTTTTCTTATTCTGTTGCTTGATAACATGTATGCTTAAAATACCAGAGAGACTACTTCAGCCAACTGCAGACAAATCACTTCAATTCTCTCTTCCTAAACAAGATACCCTGTAACCCTGTTTTCCATTCTGAGGCTCAATTTACCCTTCAGTTCTGTTAATCTCCTTGAGCTCCTGTGTAGGCACTGGTACTTTCTATCTTAGATGACCCTGCTTTGATAGTCTTTCTCTGTGATATATTGACATTATCTTCCCAGTTTTGATCTCTTCTGATAGCTAGCTCGACTTATCTTCTGACATCTCTCTATTGTAGATGTTCGGTCTGATTTAACTTTCCTGTTTCTATTCTCATTCTCTGACTACATCATGGCATGTTATCCCTTGGTTCTTATCACTTACTCTCGTGCTTTTCCTGTCCAGAGGAGACTTTAAAATTTTATCCATGTATTTATCTATGTCTAATGAAATATTAATATTATAGGATATTCTCTCTCCCTAATAAATTGGTATTACATCCATATTTAAGCATAATAGTAGGAAGACATTTTTGACTCGTTCCCCTTGAGACAGTGCCATGCTAGGTAGCCTACGGAAGACGCAAATTAACTATCCCATACTTCATTTTCTTGAGTGCTGGGGTTATAATTATGCATTATACTCTCAAATAAATTAGTAATATCGTTTGATCTGCCCTTTCATGAACCAAATTTTGGATTCTGAGAATGAATGATGCGTGAGTTTTTACATACGTGTGCTTCACCTATAATAAGAGAAATATCTGTGAAATTTACACAACTCAGTACAGCATCGATGATATATTTTAAAATTAGAATTGAATGTATGGGCTTTCATTTTTACTGTAATGAAAAAATCCGGTATATAATATGCATTTATTCTGATAAAGCTCTTGCCTGAGATAATTATATGTTTTGAGAGTGAGCAATGTTTATTTCAACAGTTTTGAAGAAATAATATGTGTTATTAAATTTTTCTACAGAGAAAAGAAAAAACAAAAACCTGGATACCCTATACTTCTAAAAATGATTTCATTTTTAACAATCAGATGTGACAAATACTTCCTTACAAGTTAATTTCATTAATACACACCTTCCTAAAATACAATTCTGCTTTTCTTTTAACTTTCCCCTTGCAAACTTATGTGAAGGTATGTATGCAAACAGTGCTATTCTAATAAGCTATTTTGTTATTTCTTTCATAAACATACACATATACATTCATACACATACACATATCTTCTAAACATAGTAGTTTACCAGTTGAATTATACAAATGTATACCATTAGATAATTATGCATCTTAATAATTTGTGACAACACCATCTACTTATTATAAAATTACATTTTTAATAGCTGAAAATATTTCAATTACTGCAACTCACTTTGGCAAGTCTTTTATTGAATATGCACTTGTGTGATAGCAAAGTCAGAATTAAAAATTATTTCATGTTAACTTTAGAGAAATCTTTTGTGAAACATAAAAAGTCTTTTAAAATACTGAAGACAGTCAATGTTCTTATCCTATTTGAGTAGTGTAAAAGAGAAAGTTTTCAAATATATTTAATTTCTGGCAGCCAGCAGGAGAGTTTTCTACAGGTTGGCAGCTCAGTTACCCCCATCCCGACAATCAGACCCTGCAAGCTACAAGTCCCACCCAACCCCCAAACCCTCCTAACCTCCTGCAATGGCAGAGGAACTCTGAAACACAGCCTGCGACTCCATAGAAAAGACCAAGTGGTGAGAGATTGGGCAGGATACCCCACTCCTTACTGGGTAAAACCCAGGCCCCTCTTCCACCTGCCTCAGCTTTATAGTCAGCCAGCAGGTAAATTTTCTGTAGGTAGACTGCTCCAAAACCCTAAGACACAGACATTGACAATACAGAGCAGACCAAGAACAGTTCCCAAGACACAAACAGCGAATGCAAGAATTCATCCAACAACCTAAATGCAGCAAGATAACACCAGAACCCAGAGGTTGTACAACAGGAAGACTTGACCATCCTAACTTAGAAGTAGCAGAAGAAAATGATTTTAAACATAACTGTATGAA